>NC_133461.1:27918552-28223684 GCF_048565385.1 Saimiri boliviensis
TAAAGTTAGAAAGTTATAAAGAACTAGGAATCACCCGCTTACCCTCAACCTCATGGTCATCACGGCAACAGGGAAGGGTACCCCAAAGATGGAAGGCTGTCTCAGTCCAGTGGGACAAGATGCCAGAAGGGACCCCACTCAGTCTTGCAGGAGAGGCGAGAGGGCACCCTCTGACCGCTGCCTGGAGTGCTGGCTTTGAAGAAGCTCCGCCTCTTGTCAGGGACTGTTGGCCTATCTCATCCTCACCCTCACCTTATTCAAGTGCCTTGACACTGTAGCTATGTGATTTTCAAACTTAGTTATATATTAGAACCATCTGGGAAATTTAACAACCTGATGCCTGGGCTGCACTATGACCAGTGGACTAGAATTTCTGGGGGGTGGGATCTCCAGGTGATTTCAATGTGCAGCCAAGCTGAGGAGCACAGCCAGAGGAAGATGAGCTTACCATGCTGGCTCCTCTCCCAAATAACACACAGTTGAGAGGAGCTAATTTTTCCACTATTATAGACAGCCACAGAGAGCCCTGGTAGAGGCACTCTGGGGGGAGTGTGTGTGTGTGTGTGTGTGTGTGTGTGTGTGTGTGTGACGAAAGCAGCCACCACTCGTATTCCTTTGGCAAGAACATCCATATCAATTTTGTAAGCAAGAGACTGGAACCAGAGCCAATTGATGTTAGGATCTAAGCCCGAGCCTCCTCATAGGACAGCTGGCAAGACATTAACAAGAAGGTCCCAGACATGGTCCCTGAAAACCACTCTGCCCATGTGGGCCATGACCTAAAGCAGCCGTGCTCAAACTTGAGTGTCAGAATCATCTGGAGGCTCATTAAAGCACAGATGGCTGGGCCCACCCCAAGGTTTCTGATTCAGTAGGGGTTGGGGGGTGAACTTTCTAACAAGTTCTTAGGTGATACTCATGCTACTTGTCTCCAGACCAGACTCTGAAAACCACTGACCCAGAAGGACTTGGAAGGAGGGAGGAAGAGTACATGGGTACATGGCAGGTGTACACACCCCCTTTCCCAAGTAAAAAATAAATAAATAAATAAAGCAGCCATCAAGAGGATGATCGACACAAGACCCTCCTAGTTTAACTCTGAAGGCTCAAGCCTGACTCTGATTACCAACAACCCCTGCAGGCTGTTAACCACAAGGGGACCATCTGGGCTTTGAACACTGCATGTAGAACCTGATAGAATGTTTCTTGTTCAGATATGCCACAGGTCAGACCTCATGGCCCAGCATCACTGAACCCCTGCAAAAAATACAGGTAAATAAATGAGGAACAGTCGTTGTATCCAGGGACACCAGTATCACCAAAAGTTTCAACTCAGGCTTCCCTGTGTTTATATCATAGGGGAAAGTTGCTCCTGAAAACAACCACCTCATAGGCAGGATTACTTCAGTTTAGGCAATTTCTCAGAGTTTTTCTTCACTAACTATATTGGAGTGGTTGTTTCATAAAATAAGATAAAGGAAGAAAGGCAAAATGCACACACCAGCAGTTTTTCTAAACCAAATTTAAAGCATACTTAGTAATTTAATTTAGAATGATCAATTGAACTATCACCCAAAACCCATTTCCTAAAATCCCCTGGGGTGGAATTCTTCAGTTCTGGAGCCTGGGCTGGCCTTCCAAATCTTCAAGTCAATTTCCTCTTCCCAAATATACAATAATATGTTTCAACTGACAAGCAAACAGCAGCCAAAGTGTGGGGAAAATAATTTGCCCAAAATTATTAATTAGAATTCATTTAGGGGAATTTCATTAATTGGGATATTGCTTAGACTTCTTTTAAAGTGGTTATTATTGACTTATTTTAATTTCAATCCCCTGACTTTTACTAAAACCATTAATGGTTATGAGTATATACTGTTATATTTGCAGGGCCACAGATATATTTTGTTTTACATGTAAAAATCTAATTTATATAGAATGTCAAGTCTACAGGGCTTCTGGAAGTAATGTTGCCACAGAAAGCTTTTGTAAAAAACAAAACCTTATAGGGAACCAAGTATATATAAGAACGGCTAACAGTTATTGAACACTTACAAAACAGATACAGAATTATGCTATTTAGCATAAATTTGCTCTACTTTTATTATCAGTTTTAACTAGTTATAAAGACAATGCGAACATTGAACCTGATTCTGATGTAATATTTATCTAGTTTATTTCTAAATGTTGTTTACTAGCATTTTATTGAGAAATCCTGATCCACAGAGATAAGTTACAGCAAATGGTATAATAACTTTTCTAAAAACAGTTCATATTGATAATTTCAAGTTATTTTTAAGTTAAAAAAGAGATGGCAGAATAAATGGTAGACAGCTAAAAATCAAATTAGCATATTGAGGGTTTCAGTATGTTGAAATTTGATAAATAACACCTTTGAGTGTGTTATTTTGGTTACAATTTTTAAGAAGATAAAAGTAGATTTTTTTTTTAAGTTTGAATCAAACATCTGTAGAGCCGAGTGTGTTATTTGGATTATAATTTTTTAAAAGTTATAATTTTTTTTAAAAGTTCAAATCAAATATCTATAAAACACCAAAGCACCTTTTAAACACAATTTAAAATCTATAAACTTATATGAACTTCCCTACAGATAAGAAAACTGAGACCCAAGCAAGGTAGGGAGACTTGTCCAAATCTCATCAGGATTTAGTGACAGGCTGAGATTAGAACTGACTTCTGATAATCACCCAGCCCTCGTTTTATATTCTGTGTTTCAGAGAGAACGCTTTATGGGGATTTCTATGTGGAATGTGGCTCCTTCAGATCTTCAGTGAGCCAGTGAGAAAACAAAGAATGGAGCCTGGCTTCATGGGTCACAGACTTCTCACTCAACTCCCCTCTTTTTGTTCCAGGTGACAGCTGATATGGATCGTCTGAAATTGACAAATCATCATCTTTGGCAACAGCAGATTTAAAAGACAACAAACACTATTTGTGAATTTGCAAATCTTTGTTTGCTATAGGACATCAGCCTTGTTTCTTATTTTTCTAGGTACCTTCATGGACGCCTGCTCCATCAGTCTCTAAGTTGTTCCTTCCTCTCCTTCCCTGACTACTCAGGCACTAACACATCAGTGTATGGGTGTGTGTGTGTGTATGTGTGAAAGCCAACAGAAGGGATGAAAGATGAAAATAGCCACAATCGGACAGGCGCAGTAGCTCATGCCTGTAATCCCAACACTTTGGGAGGCTGAGGCAGGTGGATCACCTGAGGTCAGGAGTTTCACACCAGCCTGGCCAACATGGTGAAACTCTGTCTCTACTAAAAATACAAAAATTAGCCAGGCATGGTGGTGCACACATGTAAACCCAGCTACTTGGGAAGTTAAAGCTGGAGAATCACCTGAACTCGGGAGGCAGAGGTCGCAGTAAGCTTAGATTGCGCCACTGTACTCCAGCTTGAGTGACAAGGGGAGACTCTGTTTAAAAAAAAAAAAAAGGAAATAGCCATAATCCCTGCTCCTTTGGTAAAGGCATCCATATATATATATATATATATATATATATATATATATATATATATATATATATATATATTTTTTTTTTTTTTTTTTTTTTTTTGGTAAACAAGAAGAATGTCCTGGGGACTAGAGCTAATTAAGATCTGTGTATAAGTCCAAATTTATTTGGTGTGACCTCAAGGTGACAGAACATGGCCCCTGAACAGCCATACTGCTGATATGGCCCCCAAGGGGGCAAAAAGCCTATTTGTTGTATGCCTCTGATTGTCAATTTCCTTCCAAATGCCTCATTGTTGACAGGGAGGAACTCTTCTACTGCTAGTGTGGTTGTTTTTGCTGTGTGCCCTTTTGCTCCTGTCTGTGTGTCTATATAAAGATTACATATGTGTGTGGATGTACATAAATAACACTGGTCTATACCCACAGTTCCCAAGATGAAAATCTTGCTCTAATGTGTCCTTCTAGAATAAAGGGTTTGTGATATATTTCAACTGATTCCATTAAGAGAACAAAAGAATGTGAGGTGGCTATAAATATCAGATGCTAGTTGGGACCTCTGGTTAGTTGCTAACAGAGATAATTATTAACAGAGTGAAGAGTATATAAATAGCATAGACTGCCCAAGATAGACACCTGCCCCACTGTTCCAGGTTCCTGATGGGATGTTCTACTAGGTGAGCTAATCAAGGGAACAAACTCTTAATCAGCCCAATGTCCAACTAATTAAATTATGATATATCACCTGATGGGGAAGAAAAGTTATGTTTGAAAAGGCCATTTAAAGACATCAGAAAATGTGCATGATGTGGCACTGTGATAAAAGATTACTAAATGGTGCATAGTATAATCCCTTTTTTATTTTAAAGTTGTACGGAAAAAAGATTAGAAGGTCATCTTTTAACATTTTGCTTATTATCGGTAAGTGGTAGATTACAGAATGTTTTTCCTTTGTAATTTTCTGCATTTTCTCCTAAATTTTCTACAATGACCATATATAATTCTGCAATATTTATATTGAACAAAAGTGGTTCAACACTAAGATTACAGCTTTTTCTCATTTACCCCCACCTCCCTTAACAAAATACCAAGCTTTCAGAGCCCACTCAGTGAACAAGCACACAAAAGGGTTTTCTCAGGATGCAAACTACATAGAGAAAAGGCAGATGACAGATTTCTGTCTCAGAACATCACTAATTTGGCTCGGGTTTAAAGATTTCCGCTTTCTTGGTTCATTCCCATTTCCAGTCATCCAGCTTGGCACCAACCTTAGGGAATTACTTAAGTGTCTTCAAGGCTGCTCATTTCTACCCACAGACCAAGGTTTAGCTGTATTTTTCTCCACTCCCCAGGTTTCTGAAACAGCAAGGTCACTTTGAGCCGGGGTGCCAGCTGACTTAGGAGGCAGCTGCTCTCCCCAACCTGCCTGGTCATCTACGTGATGTTCCCAGGTTGTGTCCATGGGAGCCCCTACAAGGCCTTCCTCCACTGTGAAGGGCTGCAGATAAGCAGACTCGGCTTGGAACCCTGGCTCTCCTGTTTCCTAGCACAGCAGCTTGGGCAGTGGTTTAGTATTGCTGAGCCTCAGTTCCCTGTCTGAAGAACGAGATCATCAAATCCACTTTTCAAGGCAATATGGAGTCTGGAGATAATGTCCACAAGGACACTGCTTAGGTGCCTGGCAGGGAGCAGCCACTCCATCAACAGCAGCTGCTAACAGGATTAGGATGCTGCTGCTGCTGCTGCTGCTGCTGCTACTGATTCTCAGTTCTTCCTTCCAGAACTTGATCTCTCTCTGAAAAGGCCCTCACATTTCTTTTCATGTTCATTTCACCATGCTAGAACAACTGCATCAATGCAACAGTGCTGACTTAGGTTTCAACTCCCCTGACTCCACTTGGGTTGTTCACCTCTAACCTGCTGTGACATTGGATAGGTGGTCTCCCAGAAGGGAATGTGACACCCAGCAGTAAACACAGGAACTTTCAGGGTACAGCGGCTCTTGGCAACTCCAGGATGCCTGTTGTTGTTTGTATTAAAAGTGCTGATGCCTCAGCTATTCAACTGCAAGGGGAAGGAGGTGTTGCCTTACTCAGGCAGAAGGATAAATTCACTTTTGAAAGGCAAGCTCACGTCCTTGGATAAAATATGTCATGCTTGTTTGAAGGATTGTGATTTATCATAATATTTTTCTAAGACTTCAAGGCCTCCAATGTTAACTCTAGGACTGTAAACCATGCCATAAGCAATCTGAAATGAGGCAGAGATTTTTTCCACTCTAGAAATAGCTGCCAAATAGACAGATTCCACCCAATGCTCACTCACATGTTGCCAACCTAGCATCCCATCTCATCATTAGCCAGGAATAGAGCAATGGATATGAAGTTAGAACCAGTGGAGAGAGAGGAAGGACCCAGGATTAACCAAGTTAGGCATTTTCCATGCATGATGCCCCAAAGGTGCACAAGCCAACTTGTTACAGACTGACTTGTAGCCTCCAAATTCATATGCCGAAGCCCTAACCCCCAGGAACTCAGAATGTGATTGTATTTGAAGATCGGGTCTTTGAAGAGGTTCTTAAGGTAAAATGACATCATCGGGGTAGGCCCCAATCTAATATGACAGATGAATTTATAAGAGGAGGTTAGGACGTAGGCCACATACAGACTGAGGGGCAACCATGTGAGGATGCAGTGAGAAGGTGGGTATGTGTACATCAGGGAGAGAGGCCTCCAGTGAGAAGGCGGGCGTGTGTACATCAGGGAGAGAGGCCTCCAGTGAGAAGGTGGGCGTGTGTAAGCCAGGGAGAGAGGCCTCCAGAGAACCAACCCACCAGCACTTTGATCTTGGACTTCCAGCCTCCAGAATTGTGAGAAAATCCATGTCTGCTGGTTAACCCACCCAGACTGTGGTATGCTGTCAGAGCAGCCCCAGCACACAAACACACGCCTGCTGCAGGCATTATTCCTATTTTACACGCGGGGAAGCAGATGCGTAGAAGTAGCATGGCTGGGGCCATGCCACAGACAAGCAGCAGAGTCAGGCCTCAAACCACATCTGTCTGACTCTAAGCCCATCCCCTGTCCTTTGCTCTAGCTGGTTAAGAGTGAGGGGTTCTCAGTTAGGGTTCTTAGGTTCAAATCCTGGCTCTGTCATTTCCTGACTCAGTGGCTTTGGGCAGGTTGCTGAACCTCACTGTTCCTGACTTTCAACATGTGTCAAATGGGGCCACAAAGATCTCCACTTTGTTTGCTTATAGAGGGGATTAAAGAATTCAAAAATGAACTAATATATGTAAAATACTTACTGCTTGACCCATGCTATGCACTCAATAAATGTTAGCTAATATTATTACCATTATTACCATGTTTATTATCACTGTTATTACTGAGGAATCCTCAACAATACTGGTCGAAACTTCTCAATTGGCAAAGTCAGTAAAATTAGGCCCAGAGATGGGAGATATCTTAGAAGGGCACAAAACCAGGTAATTGAGCTCCCATCCAATGTTCTCACCAGTGCTCTGGGAGGACTCAAAGAAACTGATGTTTGGATGCAGGGTTTTGTTTCTAAGTAGTTTCAAGATTAGGGAACAGAAGCAAGCAGGAGGCTGTGATGGGAGTTGGGAGACTGATTCTGGGCCTTATGTTCTCATCGTGAGCAGAGATGATCTCACATACTCCACCCAGCCACCCCTGAGATTACCGTGAGGCCACAAACACCAATATATAAAAGCATCTGAGTAACATAAGACACTATAATGTGGGCTCCACAATGAATAAGAGCAATTGTGGGCCAGGAGGAATCAAAGATACATCAAACCCTAAAAATTCAGCTTTAGGAAAGTTCTGGGGAGACTAAGAAACACTGAAAGTTTCCCATAGAAGAGCAAATGATGGATACGGATATTAATAGATCTTCAGGAGCTTGCTGAAAATAGGGCAAAGCACACATGCCATGTCATGTGGAGTGTTTTATGTAACGGGGCTGTGAGGAGCCACCCCACGGGTCTCAAGCAGGAGAGACAGCCCCTGCCTAAGAGAAGAGGGGTCAGGAGGAGTCACTTGGTTATACAGCAGCAAGACCAAAGAGGTTTGGAACTGTTCTGCAAAACATTCAAGCATTCAGCCCACAAACACTTACCAAGCAGTTCCTAGCTGCCCTGCCCTTTGCTCAGAACTGGAGATAAAATGAATAGTCAGACATAGCCCCTGCCCTCTTAGGGCTTCAGTTAGATGGGACAGAGAGATATTGATCAAATAATCACAGAAGTGGAAGTTGAGCTGCAAAGGGAGGTAAGAATTTACAGGGAAGTGAGCCTGATACTGTGAGAGCACATAATGAAGGGATTTGGGGCCAGGAACTGAGAAGGTGTCACTGAGTTAGGGGTTCTTAAGCTGAGAATTGAAGGATTAGCAGAAATTAACTAGGCAAGGAGGGAGAGGGAGACAGTGCTTCAGACAGAAGGAAATGGGTATACAAAGGCCCCAAGGCTGAAAGTAGCATGGAATGCAAAGAAGTATAAGAGCTAGAGTGGCTGGAGTGCAAAGAATAAGGCAGAGAGTGGAGTGAATTAAGTCTGAGAGAGTAGATTAGGCTACATGACCATGTGAACCAGGCCATCGAGGCCTAGTGGACCACACCATGGACTATAGTGGATCAGGCCATGGGGCTTTGGCAGTCAGATCCCGGAGCCCTTGTGAATTAGACCATAGAACCTTGTGGACCAGATCATGGGGCCTAGAGGACCAGACTGCAGGGCCTTGTGGAATAAACCATGAGGGTCTTACGTACCAGGCATGGGGGCATGTGGATCAGACTACCAGGGCATAGTGAACCAGACCATGGAGTCCTGCAGATCGCATTAAGGAGTTTGCTCTCCTCACAGCAACAGAAAGTCACTGAGGCTTTAATCAGTAGATCACAAGATCATATTTGCATTTTTTTAGGGATGATTCTGACTACAGTGTGGAGAATAGATTGGTTGGAGTGCTTGGGAGCTTTTAAGGTAGTTGAGGGGATTGATGATAGTATCTTGAATTTGGATACTTGGATAGTATTTGGATAGCGCTGGTGGGTAAGAAATGAATGCATAGATACGAGAGAGATTCAGTATGTCAAATCACCAAGCACAGTGACGGGCCAGAATGTTGGGGGAAGTAGGGGGCATCAAAGCTAAATCCTAAATTTCTTGCTCACACTATTAGATACATGGGGATGCAAATCTGAGACGGGGAGCTTGGAAGAGAGACAGACTCTGGGTTTGGTTTCAGAATCCTGTTGGTTGAAGTCATTTGACATCCACAAGGAGATACTGACAGGAGGCACTGACATTAACTGAAAACCCACTCTGTGCCAAGCACCATAGGAAGCCCTGGAAATACAGTGATTAACAGGACAGATACCCTGCTCTCAAACAGCTCATGCTTAGCCTTGGCCACACTCTGGAATCACCTGGGGAGTTTGACAAATATGGATGCCAGGATCCCACCCCTAGAGAGTCTCAGTTGATTGGTATGGAGAGCCAACTGGGCATAGGGATGTCTGAGAGCTCCCCGCTGACTCTAATGTGCAGTCAGGATTGAGTGCCCCTGCTGCAGAGTGTGCAAGACCTGGCCTGGCTTGAGTCTAATTACACAGAAAGTGGAGATAGCAAAACGATGCATGATTGTAGACCTTAAGAATTTAGAACAGAAATACTGAAGCACATTGGTATAATGAGAATAATATTATTTGGATATTAAACCAATATATTTTCATCCTTGGTAACTCCTGGTTCCTAGCTGTTCCCTGACTCCCTAATTAAAAACTGAGCTTGGCTGTTTCAAATCATAGAATTTCTTCCACGATCTACAGAAACACCTCTTCTGCCTATGGGGAAATTTAAAAATGGATGACAGATGATCCCTACTCTAAAAGAGGTAATGCTCTAATAAAAGATATAAGTCAAATATGACAGAAGGCAGGATGTGATTCACACCAATGATCAAGGAACAAAATAAATATGCCAAGGGATTTCAGAGAAGCAGGAGACTACTCCTGTTCGGCTGCTGTTTCCCAGTCCCGAGAGGACACCACTCAGAGTTTTCACTCCTGGAACTGACCTCACCTTGTTCTTGAACCCAGTCTGAGAGCAGACTTTCCTCAATTTTCCTGAAAAGAAAAAAAAAAAACAAACAAACACAAAACCTGACAGCCATGCTGAAAAAAAGTTGCACATACCAGGCAAATAACACCTGAATTAATGCACCAGGTGCTGACATCCTGCCCCTTTCAGGAGCAGAGCCAAGAATTGCTCAGAACACCCCCGCTCAGCTCTGCGCCAGTCCTGATGGGAAGGGAGGCACTGGTTTTCATTGAGCACATTTGGAAAAGAGAGAAATAGTGCACCTGAGAGTTATAAAAAGGTTTCTCTTTCTGGGAACCACAGGGAGCTGGAAAAAAACAAATTCTGAATTTTAATCTCCTACAAAACTACTGTTCTCTTGCACCCCTTCCCCGCCCCCCAAATCCAAACTTACTGCACAGTGTTCCTGGAATTCTTCCTAAGGCCCCCACCTACTTATAAGCTAAAAGCAACACACCACAGTGGAAGCAGACGATGCTTCCTACCTTAGATGCAGAATTTGTCAGCTGACAGAAAATCCCATAGTCTCACAATTCTCCAGAAGTGACCACAGATAAAATCAAACCAACAAATGGCAGCTCATCACTGACCCTATCAACTCTCAGGAGGAGACTACAGAGGAGTATCAGATGGAGTACCCGCCCTCCAGGACTTTATAGTAAGATTTCAGGGGTTTAGGCTTTATCCCTTAGGCAATGCAAAGCCACTTAAGGCTTCTGAGCCTTAGATCAAAGTGTTTTAGGGAGATTAATCTGGCAGCAGCAAGCCCAAGTGGCTGCAATGGGAAGCCACAGAGCAAAGAGAGGTCTCTTGAGAAGAATCAAGCCCTCAGAGTCCACGATGTTGTCAAATATGCTAGGGATGAATGCACTAGAACAGTCTCTGAGCCAGGACTTGTTATGACGTTTACATCAACGGGGGTGAATGCTCACTGCTACAGGACGTGGGACCTCCTCAAACCCTTCTGCCAAGACAGGCGAGAGCCCAGGTGCTCTGACTGGGTCCAGCGAGGGTGGGATGGGTCCAGCAAGGGTGGATGGGCACAGCAGCTCACCCAGGCAGACTTGTTTCCAGGCAACCATTCCAGACAGACACATGTCACTCTCGCCTAAAGATTTCTAGCAAAAGGGATTTCCCAGTGCCCTCCCAAAGTCTCTAGACTCCACAGGGAGACCTTGTGTCGTTTTCATCTCTCATGCCACAGAGCAGCTGTTCTCAAGAGCTGCACTGATTCTTCCCTGCCACACAGAGACATCGCAACTGGAGTGTGACCTGGGCACACTCATTTCCTTATTGCTCCGGGAATCCAGACAGTAAATTACTCCACCAGTCCAAGAGACGATAACAACAATAATAAAATAGCATTGTGCTAGGCACAGCGGTGTATAGGAAAACATCAGGCCAGGCATGGTGGCTCACACCTGTAATCCCAGCACTTTGGGAGGCTGAGGTGGGCGGATCACCCGAGGTCAGGAGTTTGAGACCAGCCTGGCCAACACGGTGAAACCCTGTCTCTACTAAAAATACAAAAATTAACTGGGCTTGGTGGCGCATGCCTGTAACATCAGCTACTCAGGGGGCTGTTGCAGGAGAATTGCTTGAACCTGGAAGGCTGAGGTTGCAGTGAGCTGAGATCACATCACTGTACTCCAGCCTGGGTGACAGAGTGAGACTCTGTCTCAAGAACAAAACAAAACAAAACAAAACAAAACAGACTCAGTCTCTGTCCTTCAGGAATGATTAAATTCCAGAGGTGTATAGTATAACTCACAAAATTCCGTAACGAGAGACAGAACATGACAGAACATGAAAGAACGTAAGGTGGAGGGAAATACTACAGGCAGAGGGGATGCTGGATGACTCATTTGGAAGGGAAAGACTGGGAAGAGTGTCTCGATAGATGTGACATTTGAGTTGGGCACCGGAATGACAGATTCTGACAAAACGCCAAAGAGCTTTGCGAATCTAATTATTTGGAAATCAAACAGCAACAAGAAGAAAATTGGCTTCCCCTAACTGGAAAGAAGAAACACAGACTCTATAACCCACAGAATGCCCACAGCAACTCCCAGCCACGTGAAGGTTGGAGAAAAATATGTGGCTTCTGCCAGCAAGGAGGAGGCCACCGCCCCAGGGGACCTAACCCAACGCCCCTGAAATGCCACCTTCTCCCCTCAACAGCATGAAATGCTTGGTAGGTTTGACACTCTGGGGCCCCACTGGAAACCTCTAACCACAGTGGGGCCCACACCCAGGAGACCAAGCCTGCAGCTCCCCTCTGATGCCTTTCTCAAGGCCACCCACACATGCCAACAGCAACGGACACCTAACACTTACATGGCACTTTCCAAGTTCACTTTGTGCTTTTATAAACATCTCTGATTCTCACAACCATCCTGAGGAGGGAGGTACTCTGAAGTGTTCTTGCTGATAAAGATTCTGTTGTATTATTTCCTACTGTGTTTAGTATCTGTCTGAAAACACATTTAATCAGACCATTTTCCACATTTGGCTTCAGCACATCTGTCCAGGAAGGACACACTGTGAGGTCAGTAGGCTTTTGCTCTAAGAGGACTGACTGTCCATCTGGGGCCACACCGGGAGAGTTAAAATCACAATTCAAGGGCATCAGAAGTCAGAGTCGGAGTATAAATGCAATGGGTACACAATGAGTTTGCAAGACAGAGGAAGCACAGGGGCCTGAACTGAGCAGAAAGCCACAAAGTTCAGGAACAGTTTGAATGACACTTGACACTTAGGAGATGCTAAGTTGACCCTCTTTATTCATGGTAGTAACATTCCCATAGGGTCAGATTCCTGCCAGCCTCTGGTGGCAACAATGGAGTGGTCTCATGCACATTGTTAGTGAATTTCCTCTTCCTTTTTCTGGATGTACCAGAATATTGTTAATTCATTAATTCTGAACTCACGGCCAAGCACATGTCTGATCGAAGCTTATCTAACACACACGTTTTCTCTGTGAGACACATCACAGCCTCCATGGGCTTAGGAACTAGACAGCACCTCAGAGCTATACTTAGGGAGCCATTTCAGATCTGCAATAGCACCACGAACAAAAAGCACAAAAATGCAAAAAAAAAAAGGGGGGGGGCATTAAATAGACTTCAAGGACACTCGTTTGCAGCATGAGAGCTGAAACCAGAAGGCAGTGTCACCCTGGCTGACCTCGGCTGGGAATGTGCATGTCGCGCAAATCGGATTTTCTACCACTCTCTGCGCATCAGTGAATCACGATGGAAGGACTACACGTGCTGGTTTGGGGATACAAACAAACATTAGCGAGTAGTAAAATTGGCAAATGAGGAATCTATGGGTAACGAAGATCTACTGTACCTTGGTCCAGAAAGGCTGAAACAGAGGTATTCAGTAACTGTCTGTGGAACCGAACTGAAGTTGCAAAGACAGGTGAGGCTCCCAGCTGAGGAGAAACAAATGCGGAGGCTGATTCAGGGAGAGAGGTTGGTTCTGTGTAGTGGAGGGATGGCAGCAGCACAGCCAGCAAGGCAGGCATGGTCAGACTGGGGAGGGCTGTGGATATTAGGGTGAGGAGCTAATCCTAATATTGGTTTACCCAGCAGACCACTAAGCACCTGGCAGGTGCAGGACCAAGGAGTGCAGAGGAGTGCAGACTTTTAGTTAGGACCTTGAAGGATGTGCGAGACTGTGGACAGAGGAGCTGGGTCAGGTCAGAACCTATATCCTGGGTACCCCTGGATGGCCAGAATGGCTAGGAAGGTTGGTCTAGAGAGAAGGAAACAGGCCAGGTACAGTGGCTTATGCCTGTAATTCCAGCACTTTGGAAGGCAAAGGAGCGCAGATCATTTGAGGTTAGGAGTTCGAGACCAGCCTGGTCAATATGGTGAAACCCCGTCTCTGTTAAATATATAAAAATTAGCCAGGTGTGGTGGTGTGCACCTGTAATCCCAGCTACTTAGGAGGCTGAGGCAGGAGAATCACTTGAACCCAGGAGGTGGAGGTTGCAGTGAGCAACCTCCAGAGTTACAGAGCTTGTGCCACTGTACTCCAGCCTGGGCGACAGAGAGAGACTCTGTCTAAAAAATGAACAAACAAAAAAGACAAGGGGAAACAACTTTGGGGCATGAAACCCCCAAGTCTCGTGTCTATCCAAAAGACAGTGTCCCTAAGGGTTAGGGTCCCTAAGGGTTAAGCAGTTCCCTCCCCCATCTCCCAACACACAAGCTTCCTTCAGGTTCTCCATTGCACATTCACCTGCTGCTTGCCTGTCTGTCTAAAGCTAATGTTCATTAAAGCCCTTAACATGCCCAGACACAGGCACATGCTTAATAACGTGCTTGGTCCTACGACAGTGATGGGCATCATTATTATGAAGCCCAGGTCCAGACAAGGCCCTCAGCTTTCCCTGCTCACAACAGCCCTTGCTTGCTCACTGCTGGATCCCTAATGGCTTGGAACAAAGCCTGGGCCTCTGGGTGATTTCTTAAATGTTAAGTTAAATGATTTCCATCTCTGATCTTCCAGCTGAGTGGCATCTGGTTAACACAGACCCTCTGAGCACCAGGCTCAACTCCCCCCATCCCACCCTTCTCCACTGGCTTCCAACGTGGTCCAGCTTCAAAGATGGATGGCCCATGGAATCACACAATGCCCCACAATGCTCAAAAGGACCATGCGTTTAGCTGATGCTCTGCTGTCGCTGTCTTGAATTTCTTAATCATTTTTGAACAAGGAGCCTGCATTTTCATCTTGCACACGTGCCCTGCGAATTATGTTCCCGGACCCGCCTCCAACTCCCCAATTTCCTCTCCCACAGAGAGTTTCACTGTTGGCCAAATTTGAGGACCAGAGACAAGTCTGTGCAAGTAGCAAGTGCTTTGCTGAAAACTTTCCATCCTAAATTAAAACATACATTTCCATTCTGGTTATGGAACCAACTAATACGTGTAACTTAATCGCACTGTTGTTTGCTCAGTCTGATTGTAAACCATGTAAACGCCGGCCTCCTGGGAGCTTTTTGCTACCGCTTGGGGAATTAACACACATCAAGCTTGTTATGTGATTCTCTCAGGGTTCTGCTCTGGTTTCTGCTCTCAGAATTTCTAAGCCTACATACACTGACTTCCAGCCCCAAGCAATGCCCTCCCTCATCTTAGTGAATGTGAGCACTTCCTCTTGAGAAAGGCCCCACAGAGCAGAAAGCACAAAGCCAAGCAATGAAACTCTAATCACACATTGCATCGACCCTTCCGCATTAGGTACACTTCAGTCCTGAAATCTCTTTCTATAATGTGTTTCCAGAAGGACAAAGAAAATAAATACTTTTCTCCCCAGTCTAATCTGGATATAAAATGAAATGGAAAATCGACAAATCACGAAATGTGCCTGGGTCTTAGTTTATTAATCAAACGAATGGGTTGAACAACTTACCTAAATGTAATATACCATGGCCAGAGAGAACAGTAGCTGAGAGAACTGTGATACGCAAATGCCTGGCACTGCTGAGAGATGGCAGCAGAGTGCACAGGAGGAATGCGGGTGGGAGCAGAGAGGTCGGAGAGGTTATCAGGGGACCCTGGCTCTAGCCCTGGCTCTGCTCCTCACTGGCTCTTAAAAGTGAGTTGACGTTACTTCACTCTCTGGGCCTTGCTTCCCTCCTCTGAAAAACACTGATATAAAAATATTTGGTGATAGTGAGTGATTAAATAAGAACACGGATCCAAAACACACTTTGTAAAATCTTAACAGCATTATTCTAAAATATTAGATGCTACTGGGATAAGGTGTTACGTGTGCTTAACAGGCCCCCAAAAGGCCAACATTTGATTTTAGCAAGTCCCATGGAAACTGCCAGAACCCCGTAAGGATTTCAAGGGAAACCAGGCCCCAGGGAGGCGAGATCAGATGGCAATGGAAGGAATTTCTACTCCCTGTGGCCTGCCAGCCCTTGGCCTCCTAAAGCGATCAGATGTTGGATTTGGAAACAGCCAACCCGATAGAATTCTTCACACTTCTAATTACTTCATGATTTGTACACATTTTGGCGGTTGCTTCAAGGCTGTTTTATTAATTCGCAGATTTTCACTATTTTTGCTTCTCCTTTTCTTGCCAATTAGCTGAACTAGCTGCAAGTCAGCATCTAGGGACAGCTGCAATCGGAAGAGGCCTCCCTCCTCCCCAGCCCCCACTGCCCGGGAACCCTACCTCGGCGCTAGGGTCAAGAGTCACGACAGGGACTGATGGGTGGGGTGGCCTGGTGGGAGCTTATTCCCGGATGACAAAATCTGTTTCCTCTGCTTTGAAAGAACACCTTGAGTCACCTCTCCCAGTCTGTCTAATGCTTGACTGAGCCCTGTGGATTCACATGAGAATCTAAGACATTAGGGAGAATGCTGCTGTCACCAGACTTGCCTCACAAAGCCCATGAGAAAATTCAGAGAAGCATATGCAGCCAGGCCTCGGATATGGCCTAATCAACACCATCCGAACTCGCAGGCATGGGAGACCCTGCTTTCTGTGTCATACCCCAGGCAGGCAGTACCAGGCGAGGGATCTGTCTCAATTCCTGGGCTTCGCCTCCGCTCTCTCAAATGGGATCATAACATACGCTCTGCCCTCCTTGCCAGGTTACTGTGAGGAAGTGTGTTCAATGCTGTAAGAGCTAAATGCAGGCAAGGGGCCCTTAAAAGCAACAACTTTGGTTTGAAGACAACACAGTGGCAGGATGTCCAGCTCTGCTTTCAAGTCAGAGGGATCTCAAGGCTGGGTTTGGCCTGCCGTGGGAAACACAGCTGCAGCCTCTCCTTCCTCTGGAGCTCAGGCAACCCCTGAAGCTGGTGGTGGGCATCAGGAAGGAAGGTTCCAGATGGGAGTGTCTGTGGCCTCATGGAACCATTGCTATCCATTGCACCCTCTCCAGATGATTGCTGTCAGTTTCTTGCTTTCAGAACCTCCCCCTCAGGGGAACTCCTTCCTTCAAAATCTTTCCCACCTCCAATGAGGCCATGGGACAGACTCCCTGGTCCACCCTGAAGCCCAATGTGCAAGGACAGCAGATGCCATGAAGCCCAAGCCAACCCCCAAGGCTGGTCTAAGTCCACCTCTCCCAGGAAGTGTCCTCTGACCATGTAGTCCACAGGATGTCTGGGCAGGAGCCAGCTGAGGAAACACAGCAGGAGCTGAAATAGGGGCCACCTGGCCAAGATGAGTGGGTGGAGGGTGGGGTGGTAAGAGGAACAAAAATGCCAGACTGGAATGGTGACACTCTCCCTTCCCTTCACAGCAACAAGACTAAATGACAACACCCATTTTTCTTGTAGATTAACAGGAGATAGCCAGGAGGCTGCTTTTCCTGCGCTGCGAGCAGAGGGGCTCCCTTGACAGAGTACACCTGTGTAATAAATGATACCTTGTGCCAATTAACATTTGCAAAGAGTCACTCGGGCACAGGGTTGGGGAACACACAAGAGCCCCCCGAACTTCTTGAGGATCTGGGCATGGGTCAGAGCTGTGTTCATTCTGAGGATTTGGACAAAGTGCATCTGCTGGAGACCCCTTGTAACTTTCTGGGAGCCTGAAGGGCCTGGTCTCATTCCAGGTTTAACCTCAGGGAGGAGGGCAAAGATGGGAAGAAAGGGTGATGAAGAATGGGAGGGGAGAGGGACGAGAAAAAGAAAATGCAGGTTCCTAGAGGCAGACGGTGTGGGAGCAAGTGGGCCACATGTGACACCTTGATGACTCCTTGGGCCAAAGGTTACCACCCCCTCCAGCTATCCCAGAATCCTTCCCATCTCCAACAAGGCCGGGGGACAGACTCCTTCGTCCATGCTGAGGTTCAGTGTACAAGGACAGCAGATGCCATGAAGGCCAAGCCAACCCCCAAGGCTGGTTCAAGTCCACCTCTCCTAGGAAGCCTCCTCTGACCATCTGGTCCACAGCACTTCTTCCCTCCGCAGACCTCACATTCAAAGGTGGATCTGCCAGGTGAGAAGGTTAATTTTACGTCAACTGGGCTGACCACGGTGCCCAGATATTTGGTCAAACATTATTCTGGATGTTTCTGTGAGGGTGTTTCTGGATGAGATTTACATGTAAACTAGTGAACTCTGAGTAAAGCAGATGACCCTTCATAATGTGGGTGGCCTTCTTCCAGTCAGTTGAAGGCCTTAACAGAACAAAAAGAAGGACCTCCCCTTAGCAAGAAGGAATTCTGCCAGTGGATGGCCTTCAGGCATCCATGTAACCTCAGCTTGTCCTGAGTCTCCAGCCTGCCAGACCACCCTGCAGATTTTGGACTTCTCAGTCTCCATAATCACATGAGCTGAGTCCCTAAAATAAATGTCATTATAAATATATGTGCACGTACACATACTTTATTGATTTTATTTCTCTCAAGAACCTTGAATAATACACCAGGAAACGAACAAAGCTTAGGCCAAGAGCTCCTCCTCACTTCCAGAGACCTGGGAGGGGCTCTAGCTATTTTCTCTCTCTTCTTTCTGGGAGGGCCTCCCAATACTGCATAAGCTCCAGCCCTCGCCAATCCCAGATCGAGCCTGGTTTGGTGGATGAACTGCCCCGAGTCTACTCTGCTATTCAGACCTGATACTTTGTTTTGCCCGCAGAGCAAGTCTTCCCTCTCTAATTCACCTGGAAGCTCCATGAAGGAAGGAGCTGGAGCTTCTACTCTTTGGCCTCCTCTGCCATCTGTGTCTCAGCCCTTGAAGGCGCTAAGAGTCCAGTACACATCTGCTTACAGAATGGGGGTTCGTGACTCATGCGGGTCTTTGGAGGAAGGAAGCTAGAAAAGGGATCTCAAAGAACGATGCTGAGGACCCAGGAAAGGAGAAAAACAAAGTGTAAGGATGAAGTGAGGAAGGAGAAAAATCTTGCCACATTTCATGCCCAGCACCTTTGCTGTCTCTTAGCACCCTAAGATTCTGGTCACGGAGGCTCGGGCTCCTGGGGTGACGGAGGCCGTCCATCCCTGATGCATCCTTCCATTTTCCAGGACCAGCTTTGGTTCCTCCTCGACTTGTTCTCTCCCCCATGCCTCCCCCTGTGCCCCGAGAAAGCTCAGCAAAGCACAAAGCTGGCTGCGTTTTCAGGTGGCCTGGGCCTCAGCTTCTCCATGCCGGTGTCCTGGGGCAAATGCCAGTCAGCCAGGATGTGTTTCATTTCCAGATAGTTCTCATCTTCCAGGTACCCCAGAGAGTGAATTAGAGTGGAATTCAGTGCCACAGGCTGAGGGACAAGACAGGCTCTCTTGGTTGGGCCCTGCGTTTTGACAAAGCCTGCAGCTGACTCAGCACTCTTTAAGCTTGCTGCTGGGTGCTCTCAGGTGTCACTTTCTGAACACAAGTTCTCTGGACCCCAGGCAGCTGAAGCTTCCCAGACAGCTGCACCAGGAAGGCACATCAAGCAGCGCCCTCCAGGAAGAGTACCTGCGTACCTTAGAAGAGGTCTGTCTTAAAACGATATGTTTGCCAGTGATACCATCACCACTACGAAAGGATTCACCACTGGTATTATTTTTTAAAAAACGTATACTAAAAAATTATGAATTCATCGGACAAACATCAGATAATAAAGAAAAGAAAAACAAAACAGAAAGCGTAACCCTAACATCTAGGAAAAGCCTGGCTAACACTTTGGTAACATCCTTTTAGCCTTTTCTGCTTATAATAACATTTTTAAAAGAAAAATAGGACCCTACAGTACATATTATTTTCTAAGTTACATACTGTTAAAAATAGTGAACAGGAAGACTGTGACATCACGGAATAGCTCCACAGCACCACCGTATACAGCACTACACTGCTCACGTGTTGATTTCCTTTACTCTCTGGAACCTAAAATATTTGCAACTTATAACTTATTGTACAAATATCTAGAAATAAAACCAGGAAATCGTAAGTGGGCTGGTACTCTTGTATTCTGCTTCCCTCTGTGCAGTGGGCCACACAAAGCCTGTATACTCATATATCCATTCACACTCTCACCAGATGTGGATTACATCCTGCTCTGTCCCCAGCATTGTGTTAGCCATAAACTAGTAAGCAGGTCCTTGCTCTGGTGGAATTTATACTGCAGTGAGAGAAGACAAATACCAAGATAAGTAAACTGAGATAAAATAAAATCAGCAGGAATAAACAGGGACAGGTGATATGATTGCATATGTCAGGGGAGAAGATTATTTTGGCCAGAAGGTGTCTCTGAAAAAAAATCATGTGGCAAGAGAAAGGTAAGAAGGGGCCATCCATGTAACCACTTGAGGAAGAGCAATCTAGGCAGCGAACACAGCAAGTGCAAAGGCCCTGGGGCAGAAGACACTTGGTGTATTCAGGAAAGAGACTAGTGGGGCTGAAGCCAGAAGGGCAGGGTTGGGAATGATGTTAAAGAGGTGGGCAGAGCAGGACCCTGTATGTTAAAACAGTAAGACGTTTTGACTTTATCCCAACTGCAATGGGAAACAGTGAAGTGTTTCAAGCAGGGAAATGATATGTTCTGATTTGCGTGTTTATAAGTTCCCTCTGGCTGATTCCTGAAATGCAAAGAATGTATTGCCGTTCCCTACCATAATGGAAACAGGGAGAAGAGTAAGGAGGCCACCTGAGGTGGTCCAGGCAGGAGATGACGGTGGCTTAGACTTCAGTGTCAGGGATGGGGTCGGGGGTTCAGAGAGATGTGAGGTGCATTCTGGAAGTGGGACTAACGGGATGTGCTGACAGATTCACTGTGAAGACCGACTGGGTGTCGAAGGTTCCATTTACACAGAAAGGAAAGTGGGGACAGGCTGATTAGTGATGAATCTAAATGAATTTGTAGAAAAATCGATGCTGCTGCACAATGTTTATAATTCTTTTGAGACGAGTCTCTCCTGGTTCCCAGGAGCTTGGTGCATCAAGCACTGAGACCTGACTGGGACCGGGTTCTAGTTCTGAATTAACCACTCCCTGCCTGAGACTTCAGGGAATTTACCTCACTCCATGGAGTTTCCTCCATCTCTGCCAAAACAGATAGATTAAATATTCCCTTCTGAACTCCTACAGCTCTCTTACAGCCTGACAAATGATACCCAGAGAGCTACTTCAGCTCCTGGAAGGGAGGTCCACTATAAATTATTTTGTTTCCTTAGCTGTCTGCTGAATTAACTAACAGTTGCATCCACATATGTACACAAGAGATAGTTCTCTTACTCCAAGTGCTCTGTTCCTGAAAAATAAAAGTCTTTTGGGGACAGTATGTGAAATGAGACTATCTGACTGTACCAGTCACTAATCTCTCCCCAGCAATCACTAATCGGCTTGGGAGCACTGGCTTCCACTGTCATTACAGATGATGCTCTTATGCTAAAGTCTGAGACCCATACATTTAGCAGTTTGTGGTGGCTGCTATACAATCATTCACAAAATGGTCTTTTGCAGGCTGGTACATTATTATTCTTTAAACAAATGCTGCAGTTCCAAACCTATTCTGCCCGCGTTCAAGTCACAAATCAGGTGCCCTGTGCCATGAGGGAGAGAGATGTGTCAATGTTTATTGAGTGTCTCTCTGAGGGTAGTACATGAGGCCCAAACCCCCTCGAGGAATGAAGGCTTCTTTGCCCTGGCTGCTGGAAGTCTGCAGCAGACTCAGGGGCAGCCTCCTCTAAGGACTGGCTTGGCTGAATGAAGTCACCTGGCCGGCACTCACACCTCCTTCCCGGGGCAGCCTGCAGACAAGGCAGGAAAGTACAAAGGGCCTCCAACTTGGGGCAACTCTGAAGGACCATTTCAGCCACAGAAGTCCCACGCGTTAAGAGGAGGCTAACGCTGTGCCTGAAGCCCAGCCACCCTTCAACCCTGCTTCCCTCTTCCCCCTTTCCCAAGCCTTCACCCCAGAAGCACCCCCTGGAGAAAAAATACCCTTCAAGCTAATCTTGGCGCAGACTGCTTCCCAGGGAACCCACCAGTACATGTGATGCCCCCGGCGGGCCCTGAGAAAGACATGGTTGAACATCCTCCGACACACCACCTTGGGGATTCATTCTCCCTCCTTGGACTGTCTGGCCTCTCAATGGTTGGCCTACATCCTGCTTCACCTTATAATAAAGTCTACTGAGATCACAGTGACCTGTAAGGTCTGTTAATAAGCATCGGGATGTGCCCTGTGTACCCAGACAGGCCGTATACACCCGGTGGCAGAGAATTAAACATGTCTTCTGTGCCTGGCACAGTGCCATGCACAGGTAGTAAGTATCACGGAACGACAGTGACAGTGATGGGCAGCACATGAAATGATGGCATTTGCTGATGCTAAGTGCCAAACGCATGGTGAAGACAGAAAGCATCGCAGATACTTGGGCATGAGACACCCTTGAGAAACTCCAGGGAAACCATAAGAAAAGCTTTTAGAACTCGTACTCTCTAGCAACAACAGAGGTTTCATTTCTGGAAAAAAAATTTTGCCCCTGGTGGCATCTGCACTCTTACTCAGAGCTTCATTCTCTAACTTGTCACCCCTCTTTCCTACCATCTGGGGTCCTGTCTGTGCTGATTATCAGCTCTGGAGAGAAAGAGTCAAATCTGGAATGTTTAGTGGCTCTGGCCAAGGGTCTGTGTGGAGAGTCAGCTAAAATGAATGGCTTCGTGGTGGATAGGGGCTCTCTGTGACTTTTCATTTCACCGAGTCATTCTGCTGCCCCAAACCTGTAACAGCAGCCTCTGCCATTAGGATTGTGTCCCATTTTTTCCCCTTGTATTCAAGGATTCCTGCTCACATAGATGTTGCCCCGCTCTCACTCCCTGCAGCACTATGTATCTTTAGGGCACATTTCAGTGCTTAAGTACAGCTGCTATTTTTGTCCTTTAGTTGTTTCCTGTTTAGGTCTCCTTTCTTCGTGGGGACAAAGAGCTGCAGGCCAGGAATCTTCTGTCTGTTGTCTGCTGTCTAGAAGGCAGTTTGGAGTCAGAAGATTTATAACTTGGTACAAGCTATTAATCCTTTCTAAGCCTCAGTTTCCTCATCTGGAAAATGGGGATACTAGGACCTTCGTAAGGCTGATGGGATTAAATGAGGGAGCGTATATAAAACCCTGAGCACGGTGCCCAGTCATGTAGCAAATGCTCGATAAAATTGAGCACTGCTTTTCCTCTTTAACAGCATTCAAGGGCCCTGTTTCTTAGCAAGTCAAATAATAAAGAGGATACTTGGCCAAAAGAAGTAAAAATAAGATAATTATTAGGCTGATAGTTATCTAAATACAAGGGTAATGTCTCCAAACATGGAAGGGAAAATAGATGGTTTGATGGAGCTCTGGGCCATGAATGGATTTTTTTCTTTCTGCAAGTTTAATGTTTTTATAATGTTCTTTATGTGTACCCTCATGCACTCTCTCTCTCTCTCTCTCTCTCTCTCTCTCTATATATATATATATATATATATATATATATACATATATATATATTTTAATTTTTATAGAGATACTGTCTATGTTGCCCAGGCTGGTCTTGAACTCCTGGCCTCAAGCAATCCTCCTGCCTCAGCCTCCCAAAATGTTAGGATTATAGGCACAAGTCACTGCACCTGGCCTGTGCTACAATTTTTTTTTTAAATAGGATGATGATGATCTTCATATTTAACTGTGTGGCAACACTCCCCTCCCTGGGTGAATATGAGCAGAAAGTAAACGCTGATGGGCTAGAGTGATCTCATGCATAGAGATGGCATCTCAGACCATGACCGCATGAAGAGACACATTAACAGGCAGATTCTGTGTCAGAATTTCCAATGAAGAGAACTAAAAGTGTGCATTTTATGAGATAAGTTCCTCGTGTAATAATATGCTCCTGAAAGTTTGAGAGATTCCTGCCTCCTGGAAGGAACGCTGGATTTGGAGATCCAAGTTCTAGTCAGCTCTGCTGCTGTCTTCGCAAGTCAGGGGTCCTCTGGAGTCCCATTTTGCTCTCCTCCTATAACACTTCCAGCTCGATGGTCATTAAGGCCCCTTCTGAAGGGAGAAAGGATCAGTCACATTCCCCACTGGGAACCCAGGCCAGAGGAGAACACTTGGCCAGAGAGCCTGGATTCCTGAGGATAGCTAAATAATCTTTGGGACAAATAAATATTCAACCAGTGATCAGGCCTCAGCAAAAGTAAAGTGCATGCCTATTGTTGCCAACCCAAATAAAGGAGCTGCACAGCCTGCATTTCCTTGGGGGGGCCAATATCCTATTTCGGTTTGTCACTGGCAGCTCTGCAATGCAGTCCAGCGTCCCTGCTCACGCCAGCCTCCTGTGGACCCGCGTGAGGCTGTGCCTCCTCTCTCACTAGCAGTGCAGAGAAAAAGGACTGCAGAGGGGAAAGGAGAGAAACATCAGTCGATTGGGCTTAGCTTTGGTAAAAGAATGAAATGGTTAAAAATAAAGTCTAAAAGGAGGTTTAGCATTATGAGTAGGTTTCCATTGAGTATGAGTGTGCTCGCTGCATTGAGAAAGTCTCACTGAAAAGACACAGGAAGAAAGAGGCAGTCCTCAATGACGCTGAAATTTGCTTGTCTCATTGGGTGAAGGCCCAGCTGGGTCCAGGCCCAATGAGATGGCTCATGCCTGTAATCCCAGCACTTTGGGAGGCTGAGGTGGGAGGACTGCTTGAGACCAGGAGTTCGAGACCAGCCTGGGCAACATAGTGAGATCCTGCCTTTATTAAAAAATAAAAAAATTAAAAAATTAGTTAGGTGTGGTGGCACACACCTGTAGTCCTAGCTACTTGGTAGGCTGAGGTGGGAGGATCACTTGGGTCCAGGAGGTCAAGGTTACAGTGAGCTATGTGGTGCCACTACACTCCAGCCTGGGCAAGAGAGGGAGACCTCATCTCAAAAATAAACAAATAAATAAATGATTCTGGGTGCAGTTTAATTTAAGCTGAGCTTTGATATACTGGGTAAACGTAACGACTCACAGAAAAACAAATCATGGCTGATCATTTAATTTTTCCTGATGAAAAGTCTCCTAATTGCAGGCTAGTCAGTATATAATATCAGGACCTCCTATATCTTTAGCTAGGAATCTCTGGTTGGCACATGGTAATCCAAGTTTATAGAAATTTGAATCTTCACAAAAGATACTTCACATAGTTTTCTTTTTGCAGGGAGACAGCCTAATTAAAATGATACATTTGACCAATTCTCAGTTTACATTCACCTTCTTGCATAAGTAATGTGTAATGACTTTAACCAATCTGGGTCAAAGAAAGATATTCTATAGAAGGCAGTTACCCAGGCCAGGTCCCTGCATCTTGGAGGGGTTGAGTGCTTACCATAGTGACTTTCAGATAGTGTTCTGAGAGGCACCGTCTGTATTTTCTCTTTAGATTTGGGATGCTTTTACTTGCCCTGATCCATCCCTTCAAACACCTGCCCCACTTCATTATAATGATGACGCTTTTACCAATGAAGCCAATGGTTTCTCATTAGGCTTGTAGATGGTACCTAATTGCATGTGGCCTCCAACATTTCTAAGGATAGAAATCAACATTACCTTCACGCATTTCAGAGGGAGTGCAAAAACACACACATTCTCAAAGACTAGGGAAAGGGAGTAAGGACAAATAAAAGATGCAGCGTTTACCCACAGTTTATCTGAAGTATAGGAACAGTCACTGGAAAGGGCCTGAAGGTCGTGGTGAACCCCAGGTTTTATACATAAATTTTTATGGCGGGACTGTTTTTTAAAAGCTTTGTTGATACAAAAATGGATAAAGAGCCACAGAACTTAGCCTGTATGTATTCTTCCTTTTTTCTCCAACATTAATCAAACAATTATTTGGGGGTATCAAGCAGAGCTTTACAAGCAAAATGGGGAGAAACAGAAAAACAGGAATGAATATAGGTACAGGGTGTGGCAACTAGTTTGGGTGAACTGACTTTAACAAGCAGGCTTTTTTGGGGAAGCCCAGAGGTTGATGAGCAGGCAGGGGAGAGTCATCTTGAGAGATCAGAGATGATGGGAGAGCTCAGGAGGTTAAGCCTGGAGATGGAGGGAGTTTAGCTTCAAATATTTGCCAGGCAGCCTGGGGAAGGGGGCTAAACTTTATGTAGGCTTGATCCAGATGGCTAAAAAAAAGCTAAGTATATACATACACATATGATAGATACACATTAGAAAACAGGTTTTGGGGCAAAAGAATAACGTTTCAAATAACTTGGAGCTCTTCTTCAAAAGAACAGATGACTCCTAATTAAGCAGTGAGTTCCCTGTCATGGGATGTGTTCAAGAAGAAGAACTGATCATCTGTCAAGAACAACATGGAGAAGATTCTGGCTTTAGATAAACTCTGAGCATCAATTCAGTGCTAAGGCTGAAGACTTTTGTAAGCAAGAACAGTCACAGAGATAGAAAATGAGATGGAAGAGGGGTGGCTTAAGGTCTTGTTACAAGTATGAGTAAAGATGTAACAAGAATGTTCTAGAGAAGATGTTAAATCATGAGTGGGAGGTTCAGAAGCCTGTCACATTTCTCCCATTTGATCCTTCATATAACATCTGATAGACTCACAAAGAGAGTTGTAATCAATGTTCTCCAGGTCTCAGCTCTGGTATCCTACAGGTCGGTACAATCACATCATCAGCTCTGCAGCTGAGATGATAATGTGACCCTCTCCTGCGGGTGGAACAGACTGGAATTTGTCAAGGGTTTATCAAGCTGAAATGAACAAGGGTCTAAACTCAAAGTCTGGATTAGTCCCTGGAAAGTCATGTTGGACAAAACAGAATACCATAGGGTTTTCCTTTTCATCCTTCTCTTTAACAATTTCAAGTTCTGTAAACTTAGCACTTCATTTTACTGCCATATGCAGCATTAAAATGAAATAATATTCCTCCTTGAGTTAAAAGATTAATGTTTTCTCTGTTAAGAAAAATGTTATTTCAATAACACCTTTGAAATTATAGACCATGATGTCTTCTGTTCAAATTGTTTTACCTGCAATGGGCTGGCTCTACCATGCCTTATTTTGAGAAAACCTGCAAAAATCCAAGAGCAAAGGGGAAAATCCAGTAATAATTCCCTCATCAATGAGTCCTCCATCTTGCACAATAATTCAAAGAAACTCAAAGCCTTAGAGACAAAGGTGGGAGCCTTAGAGTTGCTGGTGGTAACAGTCATTGCCATTTATTCAACATATCCTTTATGCTAGGATATGAGTTAAGGCCTGTGATGGTTAATATTTAATGTCAACGTCATTGGCTTGAAGGATGCAAAGTATTGTTCCTGGGTATGTCTGTGAGGATGTTGCCAGAGGATATTAACATTTGAGTCAGTGGACTGGGAAAGGCAGATCCACCCTCAGTATGGGTGTGCACCACCTAATCAGCTGCCAGTATAAAAGCAGACATGAAAAAAGCAGACTTGCTGAGTGATCTGGCCTTCATCTTTCTCCCATGCTGGATGCTTCCTGCCCTTGAACATCAGACTCCACGTTCTTCAGCTGTTGGATTCCTGGGCTTACACCAGTGATCTGCTAGGGGCTCTTGGGCCTTTGGCCACAGACCAAAGGTTGCACTGTTGGCTTCTCTAGTTTTGAGGTTTGGGGACTTGGACTGGCTTCCTGGCTCCTTAGCCTGCAGATGGCCTATTGTGGGACTTCACCTTGTGATCGTGTGAGTCAATAACTCCCAGCAAACTCCCCCTCATATATTCACCTCTCCTACGAGTTCTGTCTCTTTAGAGAACCCTGACTAATACAATCCCTCCTAAATATATTATCTCATTTAAGCTCCAGGACAATCCTGGGAAGTAAATAACAATAACCGTATTTTGTAGATAAGGAAATCCTATTCTAGAGGCTGAGGAGAGCTGAGTACTTCAGCCTGAGGTGCCACAGAAGCTAGGCATCAGAGCTGGGATTTAAATCCAGGCAAGCTGACTTGAGGCCAAGTTACCTCCACTATGTATCACACTGCCCAGGCATTTTCAACTTTCTTTGTAGCAGCAGAAAGCCCACCTTGTTTTCCCCAAAGGGTTTATACAGAGTCTTAAGACACATAACCAATAAAAAGGGAGTGTCTTTGGCTAATCAATACACAGGGAAGAAGTGTTCAAAGCCAGCCCTTGATACCTGAAGCAACACTGAGGCAACCTAGTTTGTCAACCAGAAAGTCTAGTCCAAATCCCTCATTTTATGGAAAAAATGAACTGTAACTGGCTCAGTCATGTTACTAGTTTGTGGCTGGGTGTAGATCTGAACGCAGTTTTTCCCCAAAGTGTCAGGAAAGAGTTAGGAACTTCGGCTTCACCTTTCAGGTAGCCTCTGGCCTGCGATGTGCTTAAAACCATCCAAAGCTCTTTCCTATCTGTCTGTTGTTTTGGAAAAGTAGAACTGGACTTGGGCAACCTTGTGTCCTTGAATCTAAATGATCATGATCCCTCCCAAATATATATTTTAAAAATACACTGCGGCAGAGATTAGCAGGCGTCACCCAAATGCTGTTCTCCTCTTCTTCCACAGAAACATGATTTTTAGTTGGACACTAAGACACTTAGGGAAAACTCCACCTCTCAGCTGTTTATGACCAGCAGGATGTGTGTAGAATTGATGTGTGCACCTGCAGGATCAGGTCTGGAAAAAAAGGGGCATGCCCTGCCTTTCATTCTTTTTTCCCTCCTTCTGGCTAAAACTGCAGGCACGACGAGACCCATTCTGAGCCATGCGGATGAGGGAAATATCTCAGGAAAAGGGAATAAGATAGAAGGAGCCTGGGTCCCTGAGGCTGTGAACTTCTGTGCCATGGTGGACTGCTTGTCCTGCATTGTTATATGAGAACAAAGTAAATTTCTGGATTGTTTAAACAACTAATACTTGGGGCTGCAGCTTCCACCACAGCTTAGACAGAAGAGGGGCATGTGTATTGAACCTCATTCATCAGGAAGCCCTGATGAATGGATCTCTCACCTACACAATTATGAAAGAACCCATGGCCACCCCAGTCACTCAGGACCCAGCGCTGGGCACCGACACAGCACGAGCAAGTGGCCACCTGAGCATCCGCTTCTGTGACTAATGTTCAGCCTCCAGGGAGACATTTCTCTGCATCTCTTGTCCTAGTCCTCAAAACAAAAGGCTACTGTGTCCAAATGTTGTGAAAGATTGGGGATTGTGACATCGCCAGCATCAGGGACAGAGTCCCAGTACAGGGAGAACCTGAGCAGTGCCAGTCCTTAAGTATTGACTCATCAAATCCTCCCTCAGAGACCAGCAATGCAACAGATTCCTGAATAACCAAGAAGTAGTACTTCCCAGAAGGGAAGAATATTCATTTTCTTGATTCTATTTATCTTCCAATTCTTGGTTCTACCAGTACCATTGAAGTAGTGTGATATCCACAAGAGTTACATTATGAAAGTTATGGAATAGTTTGCAATATGAAACAATTCATAACCTTTAGATATATACACATCTAGATAGGTCTACAGGTAATATGTGTGACATGTGAAACTGATTCTAATTTTTAATTTTTGTGGGTATGTAGTAGGTATATGTATTTATGAGGTATATGGGATATTCTGATATAGGTGAAATTGATCCTTTACATTGGCAACTACATGGACTTGAAAAGCTAGAATTAAAAAGTTTTATTTTATAAAAATAATGATTCAAATAAGTGTTTTAAAAATTAAGTAACAATTTTAATCTTATTTAAGTGTAAATTTAAAATGTCATATTATTCATGTGTTTTGATCTTAAATTTTAGATATTTTAAATATTGTTTAAAACTTTTTAAAAACATTCATTTAGAATGCTTTAATTTTGACTAGTTTAAATTTACATTTTGATGGTATGTTATTCAAATTTCACACACATTTTTTTAGTCTTTTAGGTCCTTGCTGACAATTGAATACTAGTTATGTTAAAAAAAACATTAATTAAGGATTATTCTGAAATGAAGGCAAAAATATTTGTTATAGAATATATAATTTATGAATTATATGTATATCTTCCAGGGTACTACAAAGTCTACAACCTTATCTGGTCACATAGTGTAAACGTGAAAAATCTGTCAAGCTCTGCATTTCAGGTTCATGGGGTTTGTTTATGTAACTCACACTTCGATCTTAAATGATGATGGAGTGTGCCTGAGGACTCTATGTAAAGAACATAGCCCCCCATTCCTGCATAAAGAGTCAGTATTCTGGTCAGGGAACCAGATGTCAGTGGTGTGATCATCTCAAAGAATCCAGCATCAGAGTACTTCTCAGTTGTTTAATCCTGTGTTCCTGCAGGTTGCTGACGTGGGCAGGTGACTCCAGAGGAATGTTTTCATTTCCTCTGGGCCACTTTATCTTTCTCTGCAAACCCTGAAGATCAAATGCTACGTCATGAAATGACTCCCTGAAGCCTTTCTTGAGGCCAGGGAACAATGTCCCCACTGTCGGAGAGATGGACGGCTCTCCCGTGGGGTCATATCTGCAAGGTTACATTCCAGCCCAGGCCTAGATAAGGAGCTCAGTGACACCTTCTAGCAAAAGGTCAGCTGCGCCCACTCACTGGGTGGAGGCCTGTGAAGATGCACCCAGGGCTGCTCCTAAGGCGATTTCTCTGTTGCAGATTTTCTGCAGCAGAGTACTTCTGCAGAAGAAGTATGAACAAGTAACTTCTGAATGTTCCTTTGATATCTCTACCTTAATTTTTTTAAATGTGAAACTGCACATTATTCGACTCATGATGAGAAAAAGATGCCAAGGAAAGCCTGACACCGGAAGCCTCTAGAGATGGCAGAATAAAATAGCTTTTTCAAAGCACACACACTTTTGGAGAAATGGTGTCTCCAAGTGAGTATTTTGGAGGTTGGTAAGAAATAATTACTCCAAGTCATGTTATCACTCTCCCTTTCCTGAACTCAAACTCTACCTGAACCGACTCACATCTGAGACATTTTCTCATGTAAGCAAGAACCTGCTCTTTGCTTGTTGAGTTCATGTCACTCACATAAGAAGACTGTCAGTTCATTCACAGCCAGTCCATGCCTCAAGCATGTCCTTCTTCTCCGCAGCTGGGCACACCCTCTGTGGTCATTAAATAGTTGGTGACTTAGGTACATGTCCAAATCTGGTAGTTATATAGTTCAAGCATAGAATAGCAGCCCTCACCAGGAACTGTCCTTTGCACTGGACAAATATTGGGAGAAAAGAGCATATTAGGCCTCCTGATCCTCACTGTCCAGTGAAGAGAGGGGAGAAGGAGAGGTAAACTTGATAAGTTGTATCTTTTTGCTGTGATCAAAGCCCAGGAGAGGGGGTAAATGGAGTATCATTTGCTCCCTGCACACCATCTGTCCAATCTCATCGCTTTATCAATAAAGAAATGGTGGCAGAAGAATGTGTACCGTTTACGAAGCTCTTGTGTCTCAGCCCTGAACACCCCCTGCTAGTCTCTGTTCATTTATACTGGGCAGGAATTCAGAGAATCTGCAAATCACAATGCTCCTTGACAGCTGGCTCTCTGTTAATTTCTGCCAACAGGGGGCACTAGAGGGAGGCTGCAAGGCAGGAGGAGGGCTGCTGCAGCTCACCCAGCCATGGCTCTTCGCTTTGACATTGAACTTGGTTTTGGTTTCCCATTTTCCCACACTCCCAGAACCTGCCTCACCATATCCCTCAGAGGTACCAGCAGCCTCTGGGCAGTGCCCAGTTCTTCAAGGTCTGCCGCTGGGAGGCCCTTCTCCAAGGACCTAAGACAGCTATACCAGCCAAGTGACGGTCCCTCCTCTGAAGGCTGAGCTGTAGTTCTAAGAGCCCACTTCTCCAAGCTTCTGTCCTCTTTTCGCTTGGCCTTGGGGGTGGCAGCTGCTTCCTGTGGTTATATCTCTATGTTACCTCAAGGTAGGCCTCCCATGCCTGTTTAACCAATTCCCTCCTTCAACTCTGCTAAAGTAAATGGTGTGGTTCTGGTCTTCTAGCCATGATTCCGGTTGGTACAGACAGGAGGTGACGAGCTCACAGGCAAGTTAATTCACCTCTTGAAAAATTCAATTTTTCTGCAAAAATGGGCATAATAACAGGACCCATGTCATATGGTTCTGAGAAGGAATTATTGAAGCAATGTTGGTAAAGTCCTCCCTGTACTATCTGGCACATAGTATTTGGCTGAATGGGAACCAGGATCCAGACTTCATGACCGGAGATCTTAATTTTTCTATCTGATACATCCACCATATCTATAGACCAACATGACCAAAGAGAGTACAGCATAGCAAACAAGTGGGCTTTAGAGCCAAACTGTCTAGATTCAAATCCTCCCTCCACCATTTACTGTGTGACCAATGGCAAGTTACTTAACTTCTCTGTGCCTTGGTTTCCCCACCGGTAAAATGGTGGTTGTAGAACCTATCATAGCGACAGTAACACAATCAAGCACTTAGAATAGTACCTAGCATGCAGCAGAACAGTACCTGACACCATCATCTTCATCGAGAATCGACTGTGGCAAATTAGAAGGAGTGCAGTTCTTGTTACAAACACCTGTGTTTAAATCTTGGTTCTGTCTGTGCTTGACTGTGTGTCCTGGCAAGTCACTTTACCTACATGAGCCTGTTTCCCCAGCCCAATAAGAAGACAGATCTCACAGGCTGGAGGGGTAAACGATACATCATGCAAGATGAGCAGTATAATGTCTGGCAAGCAAGTGCTTGATAAAAGGCATCTGCTGCTGTGACTAATTTCATCAAATCTGATGGCCCCAAAACTTCTGTTTTAGATCACTGGTTCATGCATGAAGTGAGTTTAGAACAATGATACTTTGAATTGTCATTGTAAAAAAAAAAAAAGGAAGTGGATCTGTACCTTCAAGGTGTCCCACACTAAGGGATGGCACTCTTAGATGATATACAACAAGAGCTCTCAACCAGGAAGAGGCAAGCAGGAGCTCAGAATGTTAACTCTGTGCTACTCACTGACTTGCTATCGCATGGCCTGGTGCCGTTATAAATTGTAATTGACATCTTATCTACTTCCAAGAAGGATTTTCAGTGACCTACAATAACATGTTATACCTTCAAAACTTAACGTCAGAAACGGATCTCTGAACCCACAGAGGTGAAGGAGGAGCAGGGGGAGAATGAGTGAGATTATGTGCCATGATCTTCAGTCAAAACAGTCATATTTTCAAGTATCAGGTAACTCCTGATTTCCATCAGGCAAGGTAAAAAGGGAAATGTAATTGCTTATGTAATGCTCATTTTTGATTTGGGAAAGGTATAATTTTATTGAAAAAATTCCATACTAAATAGAAAAATTAATTAAATGAGACTTTAAGTAAGGAACACTGAATAGCATAATGGATAGTATCTTCAATGGTGGCTCTTGAGAATTACAAGAACTCATTATGTGGCTTCTTATTATAGGGTCCAATAGAGGAAGGCTGTTGCAATACAAGACTGGTAAATGGCCTTTAAACCCATCAGACAGTCACAGCTTGTTCAGGCCAGGAAGGGGAGTAACACAATTTCTTAAGATGGTTCCAGAATGTAAATTATTCTTTCCTTTCAAAGAAAGACATGAACATGACTGAGAATGGAGAGATGACAACTGGCCCTGGATGATTGATGGAAGCACGTGGGTACATGACTAAGAACGGTTCTTAAGGATCTGCCAATCTCCACGTGGTCCTCTTACTGTGTGTGTCAGAGCTGCCAACCCAATTCATCCTTCTGGGCAATTTCCTCTCACCTCCGCTGCTCAGAGCAGCGCTTTTCTAGAAACAATACTCTTCATTCTTGCCCTGACAGGGCCGGTGTGGATCATGTCAAAATGACACACGCAGCCAAAAACAGTGATCAAAGTAGCAAAGGGGCCAAGAGATAAAATTTAAAAATCCAGAGGCCTGGACCTGAGGCAAGATACACAGAGCTGAAGAACTTCGGATTTAGAATGAGAAGATCTGGGCTCACATCCCACTTTCTCCATCACTTAACCATTTGTGAGAAAATAGGCAAGTTCATTCACCTCTCAAAAATTCCATTTTCGTTTTTTGCAAAAATGGGTAGAATCACAGTACTCGTGTCATAAGGTTATGAGAAGGAATTACTGAAACGATGTTGGTGAAGTCCTCCGCATAGTATTTGGCACACAGTGAGTGTTTAGTGAATGTCAGCTGTAATGATGAGGACTAAGAGAATGGTGATGTGATGCTTTGCATACAAAGATGATACTGTATCATTCTGCAAAGAGAGGTTCTGCTGTAGGAAGAAACAGCATCAAAATCGCACTGGCCTAACACTGCCAGGTTTACCTCTTAATCACGCTACCTGTGCAACATACATTGACAGGGACTTGGCTCATGTGGTCACCTGGGAAGGAACTGGTCCCAGCCTGACAGAGGTTTTGAACCTCCACATGTGCCTCCAGGATTACATCAGTGGCAGTGAACTGCGCACCAGCTCTTAGAGCTTCTGTCCAAAAGTGTCACCTCTGCTCACAAGCATTGGAGAGCTCCCTGTTTTTCTACATGAAGTCTGACTGCCGCACAGCTATGCCTGCTCCATTGTGCAGTGTCCGTGGCTGCTTCCATACGTCAACAGCAAAGCGGAGTAGTTGCAAGAGAGACTGTATGGCCCACAAGCTGAAAATAGTTTCTATCGAGTCCTTTAAGAAAAAGTGTGCCCATCCCTTGCCTTGGTTTAGGTAGGTCACACAGTGACATCTAACTTTGAAGCAGACAGGAGAGTGCAATGCTATGCTCCCAGAAGGCAGAAAATTAGAAATATTTGGTAGACAGCACCAAAGGCTACCACAGTCAGTCATCCCAGGCTACCAATAGATAGGGCAGCATTTTTACATTATTTTCCAGATGCAGGGATGAATGTAAACGGAATGTAACACTGCTAAGCTAATTGCACTCAAGCACTACTTTGAACAGGCAACATCACTAACCTTTGATAGATCCCTAGCGCATTAAAGACAAAATCCCAACTCCTTTGCTTGACCGTTAAGACCCTCAAAAACCTGGCCCCTTTCACGCAGTCTATAATATTCCCCCACTGTTCTTTGCCAGGATTTCTTTGCTCAAATCTGTCAAATCTCCATCAAAAACTAAGACTATGTCTGTGGTCACACAGCCAGTGGCAGGTAGGGATCTCCCCATGTCTGTCTGACTCCAGGGAACGTTCCCATTCCCTCTGCAGTGCTCTTGTTTTATCATGATACCTGTTATTTCTGCCACCCCAGCCCCCACCACCTCCTTTTTCTTGGACTCCATAAGAAACTTAAGCTCTTATTTTCCGCGACAGCCCAGACGTTCTTGTGGTTCAGGATGCCTTGCCAAAGCATGTAGACCAAGCCAGAGGCTGTCCTCATTACTCTTCTCCTTTGAGCTCATGATCTCTTACTTTTCTCTCTGACTGCTATTAACCTAAAGAACAAGAAGATGCAGGAGGAACTGGGACCAGACTAAGACATGGGATGGAGGCTGCCACATTCGCAGGAGCAGAAGAGTGGCAGCCAGGTGAGCTGGATGGAGGAGCGAGCACAGGCACTCTGCTAGGGAACTCTGCTAGAGAACTCTCTGCTAGGGAACTCTGCTAGGGAAGGCCTGCCCCAGAAGGAAGTTGGGCCATGGGTCCGCCTCCCCTCTACCTCCTGCTTCTTGTTCCCTGGGAGAAATGACAGCCCAGCTGCCCCGAGAGACATTCCAAATGAAAACAATCTCAGGCCTGAACTGAATATCTAAGGAGATCAGCAATCAAACTGCCCACTTAGAAGTGACCGTGGAAAAGCTTTTGAGGACAGACATACTGGCCAGAGGAGCAGGTGCATAGAGTTTCCCTTGCAAGGTGAAAGCAGCTCCCACTGCTCACTGGTTTTATTCTGGGCCCTAGAGCGGAGGACCCACCTCTATAAGAAGTAATATAGCCAGTGTTTCCTCATCCAAATGGATCCAAATCTTTGTCCCTGGCATTTCTCCCTCAGAGCAGTGCCAGCATACTCCTGGGAGCCGTTTGTTGGCTCTTTCTCCTGCACAAAGACCAAGGCTGAGCTGGTCCCAGAGAAAAGATGTTTTCCCAATGTCCATCCAGTGGTTAAAAGCATGGCCCTGATAGGCAGACAGATCTGGATTTCATTCAACTTGATCTCCTCTAGACTTAGCTGTGTGACTTTAGATAAGTCACTTAACATCTTTGAGCCTCAGTTTCCTCATCATATAAAGCATCTGCCTTGTAGGGTTGATGGCATCTGCGTCAAAGCATTGATGTATGCACAGGGCCTGGTATACAGTGAGAGCTCAGTAGATGGCAGCAGCTATGGCAGTAATGCCAGGCTGTAATTACCATCCTCTTGCACCCTCTCCTCTTCAATGGAGAAACATGTCAATATTTGAAGGTTCTGTCTCTTGCACTATCGTTTGTTACAGACTCTCGAATCCCTTACCTATTGACGAATTTATGTGTCTCTGCACAAGACAAGTCAGAGTCCAGACTGGATCACATCCTAGTTACCCATGGGGCAAAGCCCCCTGCTCCAGCCCATTGCACTCTTGAGACTGGCAGCTCTTAACGGCCAAGGGAAACTTGAGCACAGCAACACAGTGAAATACCCATGCCCTTTCCCTCATACTAAAATATATCTGCTCCAAACTTAGCAAAACCTAACAGTGGATAAGGTTTTCCGGGCCAAGACAAAAAGCAGAAGTTAAAAATAGAACTTAGAAAAGGAGCTGCTTTATTTACAAATATCAATCTCTTTCTCAGATCGATTATTCTACACACTTATTTCTTACATGTATCTACAAAACTCTTTAGGATTTAGCAAGAGTCAGATTTGGGAGTTGTTTTTCTAACAGAGTAAGTGAGCTTATACCTGGTGGATTAAGGGTATTTTGCAATTACTAACTGCTAATAACTAGCCATGGAAAGTGATGCCTCATTTATCTGGATGAACTGAGAACTGGGTATGTTATATAAATTGATTTAACAAATAAGAAGAGGATGATGGATCACTCTCGGCATCAAAACTTTACCACTCGCCACTTTGTTGGAAGTTCTAAAGCATATCACATACTTTCCTGGCCCGTTAAACAAAGCATGCTATAAATCAGTTAATCTTCTCTCAGTAACTCAAGACTGCCGCTATAAACATCAACCATTACACTAGGCTTTAAATCAATGACACTGAGAAGTACTGAGCTATGGAGCTATTTGTTCCTACCTAAATAATCCCAGAATTTGAGGTTCTTTTGTCTGGTCTTTATACTTCTATGACTCTTTCTTCACTATCAGCAGTCACTCCTTGATGCTTTGGGTATGTCTGCCTCAAATTCCTTCTGATTTGCTTTTTCTAATCTTCTGTGAAGTAAGGAAGCAAATCAAGCTCATTAGAACTATTTGTAAACCAAGAGCAAATAAGATCCAAGTAAGGGACCCAAGTAAAGAAGTGAACCTTAGTGTACGGTCTTTGTGACATCTACCTTAGTTAACAGAAGGCTGTTACAACCTCCTGAATTTGTCAATTTCACACCAGTGCAATAAGCCTACCTGTTCAGACAAAGTTTTGATGATTTTTTTTTTTTAAGAAGAAAGAACGATAAAAGGAATAGTGAATATTTAACAAGTGCTTACAAGATGCCAGGCAGTGTTCCGGACTTTGTATATGCAAACTAGTTTGAATACACAGGGCCATGAGGAGAGACAGCTATTATTCCCATTCTGCAGATGTGGACTCTTGAGGCAGAGAGAGGACTGACCACATTGGGTTAGTGTGGAAAATCAGGTTCCAGAGAAATTAGAGGGTCACATTTGCTGGTACAGGCACGGTTCCTGCAGGAACTACAGTAATGTGTGTGTGTAGACGCAAGGGATTTAGGAGGATGCGGAGGGCAGCGCACACGCAGGAAACTGGCCCGCTTTGTTGTGGTCACAGGGTGAGAAGAGATGTGGAGGTCCCTTAACCAAGTACCTTAGTGAGGGACTTCTCTTCCCAAGTCCGCGGGGGGCATGGTTTCAAAGGCAGGGGTTTCCCCGTCTCCACACCTCCGTCCAGGAACCAGAGGGATTTCAAATGTAAAGGTCTTTGTCTGGGTTTCCCTCTCCGCGGGCTAGGTAAGGAAAGCGAGCCGGGAGAGGTTCCTTTGGCCCAAAAGCCCCACGGAAACCTGTGGGAAGAGGGGGCTCCATAACTCAAGAGTTGTGGACCAAGCAGCCAATCCGGTATCAGAGTCAAAGATCAATCACTCCAGAGGAAGTTTGAAGGAACTCCTCTCATTGGACAAGAACATAAATGGGGCGAGAATAACTGAAGAGTTAAAACTCCAGCTGCTCCTTACCTATATGGATTCCTTCTCTGGGTCACCTCCCGCAGCAGCATGGGAGCTGTCTTTCTTTTCCTTCTCTCTCTGTCTAAGAAACTGCCTTTCTGCAAAACTCTTTGGATCCATGATATTTAATTGAACCGCAAACTCACCGTGCCTCTGGGGCCCCTTTCCCCATTCTTCAGCATTAGTGAGGCCAAGAAGCTCTTCGGAATGAGGAGCTCAGTATGCTCCCCCGGTTACATTAGTGGCTTAGAGTTCCCTAATGCAGCCACTTTGACTCTGTGGGACAGAGAACACACCAGGGAGATGGAAGTTGGTGGAGCTGGCTGAATTCTGGGGTGGCTGATGACTCCTCACCCTGGTCAGCATCACCCTGAGAACAGAAATGACCAGGGAGGATCCTGGGCCAGTGGTCATGGCCCGTGAGGGATTGACTGTCTACTGACCAGCCACATCTGCTTGCCAGGTTCTAGTAGTAACTACCTGTAACCTCTAGATTAGCTAAGGGTGACGCAGCCCCTCTCCATTACATCCTTACCAGAAGGTAAGACACAATTTAAGCAGGTCTTGGATGAAATTTATTAGCAAGCCTGTACAATCACTTAAGCGGTTTGGCCCTCTGACACCTCAGCCTGCACCCAACATCTGAGGAGGCTGCAACATTCCTGGATTGGAGGGGACTCAGGCACCAGAGGTCTTCCATGAAACAGGGTCCCTGAGACCCTCGGGTAGTTGGCATAGAGCACAGTAGTGAACCCAGGGAATGGGGCTGGTGATTCTTGTATCTCCTTCATGCAGGAGGCATGGCCTAGATAGTCTTTCTAACCAATCACTGATCTTGAACACTACTCCTCACACCAATGAAAATTCACTTCTCACGTACCTTATGCTAATTTACGAGCATAAGGTATATGAGATTTCCAGCATATTTAGAATGCTGAATAACTGCCTCTGGAACGTTGATTCCTGATTAGGATATTTCAAATGCTAAGCACTTACCCCTAGGGTGTAGACTGGAGTTCAGTTATGCTCAAACCACTGCTGCACTCTTTAATATGGAGATATTTTAAAGTAAAGAATCGCACAGTCACCATCTGAGCTAGGCTCAGGGGGCAGGGCTGGTCATTCTGATAGACAAAGATAGTCAGGGAAGATGTTCCAAGTAAGGGACCCCAAAAGCAAAGGCTTAAAAGCAACAAAGTCCACATGGGTTCAGAGAATTGTAAATTCTACTAGGTGAGTTCCATAGGCTATTGAATAGACCTTGTTGGGAGGAGGCAAGGGGGAAGCAGAGGTGGAGAGCATTATAGCTAAATAAGTTAAACAGTTGTCTTTACACAGGGTTTATCGGGACCTATGATGTACTTACTAATATGCATGGTGACTCTCTGGGAAGATCTGCGGCACTTCTCAAATTACATTGTCTATGGAATCATATTTCTACAGAATACCTTAAGGGACTATATTCTGAGAAATATAATTTAAGAAATGCACTATAAAAATGTGTGAGATAAGGCTGGATCATACCAGCTAGGAAATAGCGGGCTGTTGACTGGAGAGAAAAAATAAATTTACTTACTGAGCTAAGTTTATGATATCAAAATAATGGGTCCTTTCCACAGGAAGGAGGTAACACAAGCATGAAGTGTCCACTAGAGATGAGAAAAGAAAGTCATTCTCAAAAAGCCCTTGCAAGGAGCTACTGTGGCAGGCAAGAGGCATGACAAAGGAAGAAGACTAAGAGTATGGAACATGTCCAGTGACCCACAGCAAGCAAAAGATGGGTAATGATGAGAAACAACCTTCCAGGGCCCAAATACCTATGGATTTACACACAGAGTCTCAATACGAAGTAAAATAGTCGTAAATTAATACCATAAAGCAGCAAATCGGATCTCCAAGAAAGAGCCGGGTGAAGATCAAGGTTGACTGTAGCACTGGAGGGGTGCATCCTATTCAAAAGACACAGGTGGAGCTGACAGCCCATCTGGGAAGACCCAGCTCAGTAGACAATCACCTGCAGGAGGACGCCCGAAAGAGAAAGAGGAAGAGAAATGGTGCAGCCGTGGAAGGAGGGGTGGAAGGGACTGAGACAAAATAACTCTAGGTAGAGAAAGTTGCATGTGTTTTAGAGGAGGCTACAAGCTATACTGTTTCATGGTTTCCAGAAGCCAGGCAATTTTCACACTAGAACAAAACAGACCAATCAACTGTACCCTAACTTTTTATTTATTTATTTATTTTTTGAGATAGAGTCTGGAGTGCAATGGCATTTGCAGGCTGGAGTGCAATGGCACAATCTCGGCTCACTGCAACCTCTGCCTCCCAGGCTCCAGTGATTTTCCCATCTCAGCCTCTCATGAAACTGAGACCACAGGAATGTGCCACCACTCCCAGCTAATTTTTGTATTTTTAAAAATAAATACAGGGTCTCAAGATCTCTCTCTCTCTCTCTCTCTCTCTTTTTTTTTTTTAAATAGAGACAGGTTCTCACTATGTTCAAAACCGGAATGGTTGAGAACCCCTTGGCTCAAGTGATCTGCCCACTTTGGCCTCCCAAAGTGTTGGGTTTACAGGCATGAGCCAATGAACCTACCACTTTTTAATTTTATCTTCAAATCATGAATAATACTAAAGTTTAAAATAACATTTAATGTGCAAGTTTATGAACAATAAAAGAACAGGAATAAAAACACACATTCTTAAACTATTTCTAGCTAGGATGAAATTCCTTTCCTAATCAAAGTGAACTAGTGATTTTTTTTTCACTTTTTAAAAAACATCTTTCTAAGAGGTCCTTGGACACTAAAATCAACCAAATAAAGATACTTCTTGATAAACGTATATCATCAAGGATGTCTTTGACTGCAAGTAATAGGAAACTGAACTTAAAACAGAAAGTATGTTTATTATAGTTTCACAAAACGGGAAGCCTCTGCTTAGCACAGGTCCATGGTTCCCTTGAGATTCTCCTGGTTTTGTGCCCTGACTGGAGGTGGGCAGCTCTGGCAGTTCTGATGGTCATGGCTATGCATGAAGTGTCTACAGGTAGAGGAGCCTATGCTGTATACCTCAACATTCCCTTTCGTTTTGTCTTAAGATGGAGAAAAATTTCTCAGAAGCCCTCAGCAAGCTCCTTACATGGGCTGTTTGGGGCCATGTGCCCCTTCCTAGGCTAATCATGAGCGAGGAGAAAGAATGGCTTCAACCAATCAGACCTGCCCCTGGAGCTACGTGTGGGTCAGTTTCCCCTGAGATGCCTGGTTAGGGAGAGGGGAGAAGTTCCTGAATAAATTGGGATTCTGTTGGATAGAAGGAAAGGCACACATGAATGTTGGATAAACAACCAATAACTCTACAGATGCCAAAGGCTAGTCACTGGGAGACAAAGGTAGAAGTCACGGACTGTTCTCTCCAAATACTCAGTGTGGTTGGGGCAAAGCATAGATGCACATACATATGGGAAAATGATTAGACTACGCAAACCATATCAAATACAGTGGCTTCTACCGGGCAGAATTGAAGAGAAATTCATCTGAAGCTAAACTCTGTTCTACTAGAAACCAAGTCATAAAGAGACTGGAGTTTTTTGAGAATGCAGATATTACGTAATTATATGTAATAATTGGCTTTGCGCCCCTCAGAGTAAGATGCTCCATTTAGAGATTGTGATATAATATATAGATTACAATTCAAGCTATTTTCACAAATACATTTCTCTAACAATGACTTAAATGCTCCTCAGGAAAGCAGAAACACAAAGTAAAACATTTGTGGAAAGTTAGCCAGGCTGAGGCTCCGCAAATAAGCTCTTTTAAATCCATTTATAGTATATAGTTATAATGTGACTATTAAAAATAATAAAAGCAGGCTGGGCACAGTGGCTCCCACCTGTAAACCCAGCACTTTGGGAGGCCAAGGCAGGTGGATCGCTTGAACCCAGGGGTTTGAGACCAGCCTGGGCAACATGGCAAAACCCCACCTCTACCAAAAACACAAAAAATTAGCTGGGTGTGGTGGTGCATGCCTATAGCCCCAGCTACTAAAAGGCTGAGGCCTGAGAATTGCTTGAACCCAAGAGGCGAAGGTTGCAGTGAGCCGAGATCGTGCCACTGTACTCCAACCTGGGTGACAGCAGGACTCCGTGTCAATAATAAAAGTAAAAAATGAAATATGTTCGTAAACATAGATTTCATTGATTAAGCATATACTGACACTTTTAGCTATATAAATCTCAGCTTAGATGTGAGCTAAAAGGACTGATAGGTTCTTTAAAAAATCTGTTCTATTTACAGATCAGTGAGGTAAGAATTAGTGAGAGTCTGATATAATTTCTAATTAGGATTAATTAGCTAATATTCTCGAGTTACACAGTGGGAATGACCTGTAGTGTGAAGTTCAGTGGTGCTGTATAGAGAGGCTGAATATTCTGTTCAAATCATATTAATCCAAATGATATATACGACACACCTTGCTTCAGGGAGGTAAAACTTATGGTGTGCCAGACTTAGTGACTCTCTTCCAAAGAACAAAGTACAGAAAGAGAAAAATAACTTCAGAGGAGAGACCCCTGGCAAACCAAGTGATCAAGGTTAACATCACCAGTCATGGGGATACCGTATATCTCCTGATACGACACTACAAGAAGGGCATTTCACCTCTGTGGTGTTCCTTCCCCCCAAAACCCATTAAACCCAATATAATTATGAGAAAAATAATCAGACAAACCTAGATTCAGGGTCAGTCTACGGGATATCTGACCAGTACTCCTCAAGACTGCTAAAGTCGTGAAAGAACAAGGGAAGACCAAGAAACTCAGAGCAGAGGAGACATGGCAAGTAAGTGAGATACTAAACTCTGGACTGAATCCTGGAATAGAAAGGAGATGTTAATGAAAAAGTTAGTGAAAGCCAAATAAACTGTGAAGTTTAGTTGTAAAGAAGGGACAGCCTAAGGCATGAATGATGAAGATAAAGGCAGATGGACATGTTTTAAACCAAAGCTATCCCTAAACTGAGAACACAGAATCACAGTTTACTTACGACTCCTTCAAAAGACACAGTAATTTTTTTTTTCCTTAGAAGTTCATGAGAGGATTCTTTTTTCCTGGCCAGGCCATTGCTCATTGTAGAGAGAAAACTTCAGAATTAATTAATGTGTGAAAAGGCAGAGGCTAAGACAGATCAAGAGAAACTGGTAAGAAGACCAGTAGTGTTGGTTGTGAATGAAACGGGAGGACTGTTTGGGATTCTTATTCTGTTGTTAAGTGATGTGATCGAGTTAGACATTCCCGGAGGGCAGCAGCTATTTCTTGCTTATTTTTATCACCTTCACAGTGTGTCGCATGCAGTAGGTAATTAATATTAAATCCAGTTGACTCCATTTAGAAGATCAAGTTTTAAGGTCTAACATTTCTTAGGAGGTTTTAGCTGGAAAGAAAGAGGTATTCTGGTTGTGGTGGTTGGAAGGGCCGTGAAGGCCCAGGAAGGTTTTAAAACCCAAAAAGATGAACGTATAAGTGTGAATTTTTAAACACAGAGGGACTAAAAAAGTCATTTCATGGTCCCAAATCTCACTATTTGTTTTTCCCAAAAGCTCAGCTTTTTCAGGAGATAGAGATGCTTTAATAGGTGATGCTTCCTAATGCCATGCCACTTTTATATATTTTTAGAGCTCTAACTACTTAATATCTCATTTAACTTTCTCCATCATCTTGCGATAGAGAAACTGCATTAATCTCAATTTTCAAAAGAGTATTTTGCAGCCCAAAGAAGTATCTATACACAGCTGAACTATGATAGAGCCCCAGGGATAACCTAGGTATGGCTTTTCAAACAAGCACATATATTAGGCATTTCCCTCCCATCAACACTATGCTATGTCCTGGGGGTGCCTCCTGGTCCAACATGATGCATGTCTTTTTTCGGTACCACTTAAAGCAACTTAAAGGTAGCACCAAAGCCAATTTGATCCAGGCCATTCAGAAAGCAGATCATTGTAAAGGTTTAAGTAAGACCTGGAACCAACCCAAATGCCCATTGATAACAGACTGGCCAAGGAAAATGTGACACATGTACACCATGGAATACTATGCAGCCATAAAAAATGATGAGTTTGTGTCCTTTGTATGGACATGGATGAATCTGGAAACCATCATTCTCAGCAAACTGACACAAGAACAGAAAATGAAACACCGCATGTTCTCACTCATAGGCAGGTGTTGAACAATGAGAACACATGGACACAGGGAGGGGAGCATCACACACTGGGGTTTGTTTCAGGGGGCCATGCGAGGGACAGCAGGGGAGTGGGGAGGTTGGGGAGGGATAACATGGGGATAAATGCAAGATATAGGTGATGGGGGGATGGAGGCAGCAAACTACATTGTCATCTAAGTACCTATGCAACAACCCTGCATAATCTACACATGTACCCCAGAACCTAAAGTACAATAAAAAAATAAAAATTAAAAAAGTTGTGGTAAAATCACACACACACATACACACACACACACACATAGACTTATAAATCATCGTCTAGAACTTTCTAGTTAATTACATGCTGATGGCAGCTTTCTTTGGGATGTAAAACCAAAAATCTGTTTTGATCTAGCAAGACTCCTTGGGGCCATTAGTCTAGAAACAAGATGAGCAGGGCAGAGTCATGATTTTAGAAACAGGTGAGCATCATCCAGGACTAACTGCTGGGAGTGGAGATTAGCTTTAATGTCTCTAGTTGGTAATACCTCTGGATCTGCCTCTGCCACAAGCTGTCTCCAGCCCATGCCACCCACTTCCAAGGGACCTTTCCTGTGAGTTTGTGACATGTGCAAAGTGCTTAGCAAAGGTTAGTAAAGAAAAATCCCAATTGGGTCCAGCAGACTTCTTTTCTCTCAGGATCAACATATACCTTTCATTGATGTGGATGGGAATTGACTGAAAGGAGACATGAGAAAACTTCTAGGGGTAACAGAAACATTCTGTCTTAGCTGAGGTACATATAACATGGTTATACCGGTAAATGCAATTGTCACAACACTTAAGATCTGATGCCAACATCTGTGCTTTTAAATTGAACACTTGAGATCTGTGCAAATTCTAACTATAGGTTAAATAATAATAATGAATATTATTTAGGCATGAATAATACCTGAAATTGAACATATTAAAATTTACTCTAAACAGTAATGAGTGCAGCAGTGCCGTTTACTTCCAAAATTTGAACTTTCTACTTCTATTAAAGGGGCCCGAGACTGTGTGAAGTTTTGTTTGATTTTGTGTTTAACAGCTTCATCACACTCTTGTCATTTATAGAATCAGTGGCCAATGGTAATTGCCAAGTTTCTCTTCCTTTTGGGCATGAATTGCTACCAAGCAGTGCTTCCCTCATCTGACATTATACCAGTGATGTTGATTTTGTTGGATACATAGAAGAGCATCATGTACCTTCTGGCCAGTGGATGCTGTTTAAGGAATTGTTTCCACTTGGGTGCGTGAAGAGAGACTGCAGAGAGGACCATGCTGGACCTGGAATGGGCCACTCATCTAATGCACCCAGCTGTTCCTTCATAAACAGGTTCTCCCCCAAGAGAATTCTCACGAAGGATTCTTAAAGTGCTCTGGGTATGATGTTCCTTAAGGGAGTCATCTAGGCTCATGCTATTGTAAGAGGATTAACCAGAGACGGATCAAATCCCAGGTCAATTACAGTCAACACATCAAACAGAAGAAGCAAACAAGGGGCCAGACATAATGTAGCACAGGCAGTAGCACAGATGTTGGCGTCGGAGCTGCCAGGATTTGAACTCCAGCTCCACCCACACCCCTTACTGGCCATATAACCTTGGACTAGTCATCCAACCTCACTGTACCTCAAGTCAGCCCATAGAGAAAATGGGGATGACAGTAGCACCTATCCATGGAGCTGTCAGAATTGAATGGGTGAACATGCATGAAGCCCTAGAAAAGCTCCCAGCACTGAGTACTATTTAATGGGAATCTGTTCTTACTATTTACAGCATTACTCCTTTTAGAACTCCCACCTCGGGCCAGGCGCGGTGGCTCAAGCCTGTAATCCCAGCACTTTGGGAGGCCGAGGCGGGTGGATCACGAGGTCGAGAGATCGAGACCATCCTGGTCAACATGGTGAAACCCCGTCTCTACTAAAAATACAAAAAAACTAGCTGGGCGTGGTGGCGCATGCCTGTAATCCCAGCTACTCAGGAGGCTGAGGCAGGAGAATTGCCTGAGCCCAGGAGGCGGAGGTTGCGGTGAGCCAAGATCGCGCCATTGCACTCCAGCCTGGGTAACAAGAGCGAAATTCCATCTCAAAAAAAAAAAAACAAAAAAAAAAAACAAAAAAAAAAACTCCCACCTTTGTTTATCTGAGTTCTCTTCATTCTTCAAGGGCTGCATATAGACACTCATTTAGATAAACAAAGCAGGTATTTCAGAAAAGAGCCCTGCTTGGTAGCAATTCATGCCTAAAAAGAGAGACTTGGCAGTTACCATTAACCACAAATTAAATTAATGGAAAGAGTGTGATAAAGCTGCCAAAAAAGAAAAAAGAAGCTAACATAAATCTCAGTCCACATTAATAGAAGCAGAAAGTTCAAATCATGAGAATAAAAGTCCACTGCAGTCACTGCTCATAGTAAGTCATAATATCTTCTATTTCCGTTGTTACCATTTATCTCTTAACATGTAGGTAGACTTTTCTGAGATCTTAAGTGTTCAATTTAATGAGTTTTGAAGGCTGTGTTTACCCATATGACCATCACCACAATCAAGGTATAGAATGTGTCTGTTACCCCAGAAAGCTTCCTGATGCCCTCTTCCAGTCAATTCCCACCCACCCTTGCCAAAGGCAATGACGGTTCTGATTTCTATCACTCTGTTAGTTTTGTTTGTTCTTGAACTTCTTGTAAATAGAATCATTTGGAAGGTACAGTTTTTTTTTCCTGGATTTTCATTTGCTATTATGTTTTGGAGGTTACTTTGCATATCTTGGGATAGTCTTCCTTTTTATTGCTGAGTATTATTCCGTTTCCCACAATCATACCACAGTGTGTTTATCTATTCCCCTTTGACGGGCCTTTGGGTTGATTCCAACTTGGGATTAGTATGAATAAGCTGCTATAAACATTCTCATATGAGTCATTTTATGGACACATGTTTTCATTTCTCCTGTGTATCTAAGAGTAAATTGGTTGGGTCATAGAGTATGTATGTTTAACTTTGTAAGAACTGCCAAACAGTTCTCTAAGATAATTGTATCACTTTATACTCCCACCAGCACTGTAGAAGTGTTCCAGTTATTCCATATCCTTGCCAACATCCGGTGTTGCCAGTCTTTCTGATTTTAACTATTCTAGTGGTTGTGAATAGTATCCCACTGTGGTTTTACATTTACATTTCCCTTATGACAAAGGATGTGAAATCCCTGACTGGCCATTTGTAGATCAAATGTCTTTTCAAGTCTTTTCAAGTTTTTCACTGAGGGGTTCATCTTTTTATTACTGATTAGGAGTTCTTAAAATATTTCATTTTAAAGCCTGATTTTTATGTATTACAAATATTTCCTCCTAGCCTATGGATTGTCTATTAATTTTCTTAAAACTATGTCTTCATGAAGAAACATATCTGGTTTTGATAAATTCTAATTTATCTTTTCTTTTATGATTAGTATTTTTTGTACCCTAAGCTCTGACTAATCAAAAATCTTAAAAATATTCTCCTTTGTTTTCTTCTTCAAGTCTTTGTTTCAATTTTACATTAAGCTTATGATCTATCTCAAATTAGTTTTCATGATAGAGCTAGGTAGGATTAAGGATTGCTTTATTTACAGATTAATATCCATTTTTTTCCTAGCACCAGCTGATAAAAGGTCTTTTCTGTTGAATCGACTGTCTGTCAAAAATCAATTGACTGTAGATGTATGGGTCTGTTTCTAGACTCTCTTTTCTGTTTCATTGATCTGTTTATATTTATGCCAGTATCATACGATCTTTATTACTGCAGCTGTGATGGTTAACATTAGGTGTCAACTTGATTGAAGGATGCCTAGATAACTGGTAATGTATTGTTTCTGGGTGTGTCTGTGAGGGTGTTGCCAGAAGAGACTGACATTTGAGTCAGTAGACTAGGAGAGGAAGACGAACCCTTAGTGTGGGTGGGCACCATCCAATCAGCTGCCAGCATGACTAGAACAAAGCAGGCAGAAGAAGGTGGGATAAGTTGGCTTGCTGACTCTTCTAGCTTTCATCTTTCTCTCATGCTGGATGCTCACTTCTGTTCCTCCTGCCCTTGGACATTAGACCCCAGGTTCCTTGGCATTTGGACTTTTGGAGTTACAGCAGTGGTTTGTCAGGGGCTCTTGGGCCTTCGGCCACAGACTAAAGGCTGCACTATCAGCTTCACCACTTTTGATTGGACTCAGACTGAGCCACTACTGGCTTCTTTCTTCCCCACCGTGAAGAGAGTTTGTTGTGGGACTTCACCCTGTGATCACATGAGCCAGTTCTCCCTAATAAACTCCCTTTCATATATACATCTATCCTATTAATTCTGTCCTTCTGGAGAACCCTGACTCAGGTAGTGTGAGTCTGCTAACTTTTTTCTTTTTCAATGCTGTTTTGCTATTTTAGATCCTGTGCATTTTCATATAAATTTTAGAATCAGCTTGTCAATTTCTTCAACTTAGCCTGCCAGGGTTTTTATCAGAATTGCACGAATCTATAGATCCTTTTGGGGGAGTTGATATAGTTGTCATTGCTTTTCACAACAGTAATAATTCCCCTTTATAGAGCTCACACTATGAGTCCTGTCCTTTGCTTAGTCCTCACAATGAGCCAGGGAGTTTAGGATTCATTGCATTTCACAAATAGAGGACTCTCTGCTCAGAAAGACTGGGGGTTATCTGCTCAAGCATATACAGCTAGGAAGTAGGGAATCTGGGACTCCAGCCCAAGTAGGGCTGACCATAAATCTCAGGTGCTTTTCACAGCCAGAGGAAGCACATGGAGGATGAAAATCATGCCACATGAGAAACTGCTGGGAGAAAAGGATTGCTAGCCTGCGGAAGGAAAGATAATAGGAGGACATAATGACGTGTCTGACAATAATGGAAGAATCATGACAGGAAAGACTCTAGGGTAGAAATTGCAACAGGCCAATTTCGATGACGCAAAATAAGAAAGGGGAAAAAATCTTAATTACTAGAGATGGCTTATCAGAGAGACAGCAAAACTGGTAATTAAGTGCACAGTTTGGAGACTGGCTGCCTGTGTTCCAGTCCCATCTCTGTCGCTTACTAGCTCCGTGGCCTTGGGCAAGTCCCTTAGCCTCTCTGTTTCTCAATTTTTTCATCTGTAAAATAGGGATAAAATTAGTGTTGGATGAATCACTTAGTGATTGTAAAGGACTCACACCAGTGCCTAGTACACAGTGGGTGCTATATTAGGGTTAACAGGTAAAGAGTTTAGAAACTGAATGGACAATTCTGTGAGACAGCAAGTCTCTGACTGTTCCAAAAATGTCTGAATTGTTCTCTATTCAGGCACCTACCTGTATTAGATGAAAAGTTGAACTACACTGTCCATAAGGTTCCTTTTTTCAATTATAAGATCCAATGATTCTAAGTCAACTTTAAAAGTCATGAACAAAACCACAGACGTGACAGCCTTCGCCCCTGCATCGGTCAATACATTCTTACTTTGGTCAATCAATAAATTCCCATATTGCTTGGCAACACAATCCTCTAATTGGGGTAAGGAAATCTACATCAGTCTGTGCCTTTAATCACGCAAGGTTGATAGAAGATAAGCCGGAAAGAAAGAAGACAGACACTAAGGGGGATTGTAATTAATTGGTTCATGTGAGTCGGCAGCCTCCACAGAGCTGAGGGCCAGTCTTTGAGTCTCTTATTGAGATCTATGAAAGATCCTGGTGAGGGGGAATAGCTTTGTTTTAACAGAGAGAAAGTGAGTATTTTTGTGTCCTTAATCCCACATCGGGGACTGTTTTTCCTCCAGCCCCATTCTTTATCAATTTTTATTTGTCAAAAACTCCTTGCCCCTCAAGTGTCGCCTGCTTCAAATAAGGAACCAATACAGTTTCCCAATAGAAGATTCGGCATGTCCTTGAACCCTCTTCTGGACATTTCTTTATCTTCTTTAATCTCTGAGAGCCTCTAGAGTTTTCAATCCCATTTCTTACCCATGACAGGCAAGGTCTGCAAGCTTTCAAAACACTTCCATTCCTAAGTCCTTTGCCTTACTCTAATTGCCTTCTGCAAGCTTGGCTCCATTTGAAAATGAGCTCCTTAATTAACTTCCCAGGAGTTTTTGGTCTTTCTGGCCATTAAGATAGCCCATGCCATGTACAAAGCTGCTTCATTTTTAACCACTGCAGCAGTCAGAGACCATACTAGTCCCCCTTCATATAGAGGAGTCAGCTCAGCACTTCATGAGGTGCTTATTGTGAACCCTACCGGCCCTAGCATCAAATTTCACAGCATGGTGGAGAAGCCCCTTGAAATCAGGAATGAGGACCCCTTAGAGGACCAGATATCAGAAGCACTTGGCCTTTAGCCATGTCCTTCCATTTTCTAAATATGCGACCTTGAGCAATTCACTTAATCTTCCTGAGCCTCTTTCCTCCTCTGTTAGGGAAAGAATGGTGATAGCAAGACCTCTCCTGCTGACCTGTGCCTTCCACTCCCAATGGATCAACCAGGTGCCACAAACAGACACTGCAAAGAAAATACTTTGTAAACCATAAATGCGCTAAACAAACATAAGGCTTGTTTCATGAGGTGGCCCCTTGGCCACACTCGATGCATAAACCAGCAACAATGCATGTTTTAGAGCAAGCCAATTCTAAACCATCATCTCAGACAACATGCTGATCCTTCGTCAATTTTACTGGTGCTTAAAAAAAAAAAATCTTAAGTCAACATAGATACTGCACGATACAGCTGTTGGGAATGTTGACAAGAGGGAAGATTGAGGGAAGAACATAAAACTGAAAGGTGGAAGGCCCAGGTCCCAGTTTCAGGGATAGTCTCTAGTTGTGGATCTTAAGCCTATTGCTAAACTTCTGTTACAGCTCCAGTTCCTGAGACTCTCCCACTGAATAGGGTTGCTGGGAGAGAAAATAAAAAGGTACGAGAAGAAATAATTTACTGTTCAAGATAGTATTAATGATGATGATTTTACTGATTTATACATAAAGAACCAGAGACCCCTTTCCCCATTTGCTCAAATGAATCCAAAGCCTGAAGAAGTCAGGCCAATTACTGTGCCAGTATGAATCTGAATAAGCATTATCATGTTTAAAAACAAGACCTTCATCATGGAAAATGTCCTGATTTCAACTTCTAGTGTCAAGAAGAATAGGTTCCTTAAAGGCACAAAACACCCAGTTTGTGTGGCTATTTCCTAGCAGATGTTATTGGCTTGTCAAGGAAGAGAACTCACCTTTCCTACATGTCTGGGATATGCTGAGCTCTGTGCTTTGGGAGACCGTATGATTTACTAGCCAAGCAGAACATTTATGAGAGTGAAAAGGGACATGGTAATTATGTAAGGATGACAAGCTGCACTGAGACTGTCCCTGGCGGAGCAGAATGCATTGTCCCTGTGTCTGCAGAGCTCCTCTCAGGGCTTTGATGAACTCCAAGGGCAACAGAATTGCTAATGCACACTCAAATTTTTGCATTTATATAATATTATTATTCCATTCCAGTGATATAGCTGCGTTTTCCCTTCAGCTCTAATTTTAGCATAGCAGTAAAGCTCATTAATTGCTATTGAGAAAGTTTCCTCATTAATTTGTATAAGGTGTTGTGAGCTGGACTGACAGGTCCACCTTCTGATCAGCTCTGATCTAAGTGCTTCCAGTGATGGAAGTACTTCGGCAGCTGAGCTCCTGATAGATTTTTATCTCTCCTACATGATGTTCAGGTCCAGGGGTGAATGAGCTCAAATCCTCCTCCAAGGAGAAAGTCACTATCAAAGTTGGGTAAAAACATATTTCCTAGGTCGTCACTCAACTGGCTAGAAATAGCACGTTTTTACACCATTAACTGAAATTCAAGTAAAAAATACGTATCTCTGCATCTTCACTTCATGACCAAGGCCACTATTAACTTACTAACAGAGGCTTTACTTCCAAGAACTGCTCCTTCCTCATCAAAGCTAGTCAGCCTGCCCTGGGCATCGAGATAGGCCTGTGATAGGCCGAAAGACAGAAGACAGGGGGTAAACACTGAAATAGAGGACCTGGGCCTGGCTTTGCCACTTCCCAGTCAAGTTCTTAACATCCTAGACTTCAGCTTCCTTCTTTTTGTAGGGAAGCAATCTTATGCAGTGTTATCTTACGGAGTTGCCATGAAAATTAAATATAGTAATGCATCTGAAACTTCTCTGGAAATGACAAAGAGCTACACAAATATATTGGCAATGCAAATTTGCAGGTGAGAGGACTAACTAAATGCACAGGACAATGGAAGCTCCAGCTGTGAATTTTCTGCTAATTGCAATTTGAACTCTTGTACCCAATTCTCTCAATGCAGTTAAGAGCTAACAAAAGCATGCTCAGGAAGTAAGAATGTGGTTGGATGGATGAACTGAAACTGAAAGAGAACCATTTCTAGCTACAGGCAATTGGCAAGTACTTGTTTGATCAGATTATTTCAATTTAAACCATAATTTGGCTTCAGAAGTTTCTAGGTACAGCACAGTCATGCATTTAGAGTTAATATTTTTCTACCATCTAATGGGCTAATTTTTGGTCATTTCTCCATTTTTTTCTGTATCCATAAATGCCTGTATAAATTGAGTTCAGGTTAGATACATCAAATAATCTTTAGGACCAGGGCTATGATTATAGAAGCTATGGACAGTCCCAGAAAGGAGCCCAAATGTGGACCTAGACTGTCAACAGCCAAGGACCTACATAGCAGAACTGTTTCTCATTGGACTGAACCTGGATTCCTGAATTTTAAAAAATGCATCATGCATGCTTGATGGATTTAACAGGATTTTCTTTTACCTGTGGATGCTACATGCTAGGAAAAATGTTTGCGTTTCTCTTAGCAAGTGGACACATGAATGTTATTGTGGTGGACAGACTCCTAACATGGCTGCCAACAGTTCTTCCCATCACCATATGTTCATGTCCCCATTGACATCAAGAGGTGAAGTCTAATGGCCAGGCACAGTGGCTCACATCTGTAATCCCAGCACTTTGGGAGGCTGAAGCAGGTGGATCTCTTGAGCTCAGGAGTTCAAGACCAGCCTGGGCAACACGGTGAAACTCCATCTCTAATGAAAATACAAAAAATTAGCTGGGTGTGGTTGTGTATGCCTGTTGTACCAGCTACTTGGGAGGCTGAGGTGACAGAATCACCTGAGCCTGGGAAGTTAAGGCTCCAGTGAGCTGAGACAGCACCACTGCTCAGCTTGGACAAGCAGAGTGAGACCCTGTCTCAAAACACACACACACACACACACACACACACACACACACACACACACAAAATCAAAACAAAAGCGGAGTCTATTTCCCCTTCCTGTGAATCTGGGCTGGTCTTGTGACTTGCTTTAACCAACAGAAGGTTCTAGAAATGATGCTCATTCTGGGGCTTTTGAGCCCAGGGTCTTAAGAAAACTAGTAACACCTTCTTCTGCCCTCTGAAGTTAGTCCCTATGAAAGATATCCAACTACCCAGAGACCACCATGCTCTGAGGAAACCCAAGCTAGACACAGAGAGAGGTCAAAAGGCAAAGCACAGAGCTGTAAGACATGAGAGCAAAGACTTCTCGGTCCTTCTGGCCCAGCCCAGCCCAACCCAGCCAGCAGCTGAGAGCAGCCAAATAAGCAACCCCACTTGATACCACATGGAGCAGAAGAATCACCCTGCCAAGCACTGTCCAAATTACAAAATTATAAGAAATAATAAATCATTGTTATTTTAAGACACCACGTTTTGGGGTGGTTTGTTAGATATCAATGCCTCTTCATTCTACCATGAAAAAAGAAAGACACTGAGAAATACTGGCATAAACAACATCATCGAGGCCAGGCATGGTGGCTCATGGGAAAAACCTGTCACTACTTAAAAAATACAAAAATTAGCTGGGCATGGTGGTGGGCAGCTGTAATCCCAGCTACTTGGGAGGCTGAGGCAGGAGAATCACCTGAACCTGGAAGGTAGAGTTTGCAGTGAGCCAGGATTGCACCACTGCACTCTAGCCTGGGCGACAGAGTGAGAGAAGAGAAAGAAAAGAGAGAAAGAAAGAGAGAGAGAAGAAAGAACACCATCAATCATCTAGACAGAGAATTCCAGAAATAAAGAGAGAGAGAAAGAAAAGAACATTATTGGTTATCTAGAGAGAGAATTTCAAACCCTGCTGTGAAGTAATTAGCTAAAATCTCTTATCCAGCAGCAGTCTTAAAGTTAGTCTTTTATGTGCTCCTACTGAAGCACCTACCACACCTTCATGTAGGGGCTGCCACTAGTGGGATGTCAGAAAAGCACTTCTGGTGGAGACCTAGGAGGCCTAGTCTCCAGCTCTGACTCTTGCCCTTTTGACTCACCCCAAACTTTGGACAAGACATTTAATCCCTGTCTTAATCCCTGTCTTATTCCATTTGGGCTGCTAAACAAAACACTTTAGGAAGCTTATAAACAACAAAAATTTATTTCTCACCATTCTGGAGGCTGGGAGCTCTGAAATCAAGGCACTGACAAATTTGGTGTCTGGTGATGGTTCTCTTCCTTGCAGATGGTGTGTTTTAGCTGTGTGTCCTTTCATGGTGGAAGGAGCAAACAAGCTACCTCGGGCCTTTTTAATAAGAGCACTAATGCCATTCAAGACCTAATAGCTCCCAAAGGCCCCATGTCTTAATTCTATCACACTGGGGATTAGGCTTCAACATACGAATCTGGAGGGGACACATTCAGACCACAGCAATCTCTTCTGTCTGCTTCTCATTTACATGAAAGAGATAATAACACTTACTGTACAGACTTCTTGTAGTAATCAAATAAGGTAAAGTATGTTAATGAGCTTTGAAAAATGTAAAATTGTTTTTTACCAACTGTCATTTCATAATTTTATTTTCTCAGATTGCAACCTTAAAAAAAATCATCCCTCAGTTCATGTTCTTTGCAGGAACATGGATAAAGCTGGAAACTGTCATTCTCAGCAAAGTAACATAGGAACAGAAAACCAACCAACATCACATGTTCTCACTCATAAGTGGGAGTTGAACAATGAGAACATATGGACACAGAGAGGGGAACATCACACACTGGGGCCTGTGAGAGGATGGGGGCTAGGGGAGGGACAGCATTAGGAGAAATACCTAATACAGATGATGGGTTGTTGGGGTGCAGCAAACTGCCATGGCATGTGTATACACATGTACGCCAGAACTTAAAAGTATAATTAACAAAGGAAAAAGAAAAAGAATTCATCCCTCCAAAAAACCCTGCAATTTGAAGGTGTCACCACAAGATGGCAATGGTATATAAATCAGAGCCCCCAAAATCCTAAAAATAAAGATTAAATGAAAATTGAAGAATGTCTTGAATATTACCAGACATATAGGAAAGTACTTGCCGGGAGTGACTGTTTTTTTTTGTTTTGTTTTGTTTTGTTTTGTTTTGTTTGTTTTCCCTACTGATCCAGGGCAAGACTTCAAAATGTTTCTAACACAGAATCAAATGACAGACAACAAACATTTACAAAGGAACAAAACAAAGACATTTCCTTCAGTTACGAAAGGCTGTGGGTATCATCAGCCCCTGAAGAGGAGAGTCCAGAGTTAAGGCTACTGATATTTGTAGTTGTGATCAATACTCACACTTTATGTTGACTAGCATTTTGTGTGCAGATCAGTCTCTTGGGTTCATGCTAGTCATTGCCATCCAATTCTTTTGTTAACCTTGTAAGCGCCTGAATTAAATGAACTCCTTCAGTTATTATTAAAGATAAACACAAGGAATAGATGCTTCCAACAGACAAGAACAGTCAAGATTCTTCTGTTAGGTGCAGTAGAGAGAACTAGTACTTAACTAAGGCTTGCTTGTTCCCAACTGAGTTCATAACACATATGACAAGGACAAAGACTGCAAGGTGGCTGGCCAGAGTTGAGTACACAGTCTGTAGCCAGGGAACAATCCACAATTCATACATCAGGCAGAGTTCAGACACTCTCTCATATTTTCACTATCTTCAAATGAAGAGGCTGCATTGCTAAAGTTATAAAAAGAGGGTTTGTTGTTTGGGTTTTGTTTTGTTTTTTTTTTTTAAAGAATGTGAGACATGGCCTAGAGGCTTAGTTCTGCAGTTCATCCAGCCTCATGTCCGGTCACTGTCAGGGGTACATGAAGTGGATGGGAGATTAGGATTTGCACTCTCTGATTTGATTCCTCCACCATAACACAAGAACATCTCATAGGTCTGTGTGATTCTTCTTTAACAGAGAAGAGACATAAAGAGCTTGGACAGACTTCCCTGGCTGTAGTGAGCAGCAGCTAAAACATGCTGTAAAGTAGCAAACAGTATCTAGATGCTTAAGAACAATAAACTCGTTGGTTTTCATCCAGAAATCTCTCCCAGTTGAACTCCCTACAAATCAAAGACAGTTTAAAGCCTGAAAACTGAGCTGCCAGTTCCAGGCAGAGTCCACAACTAGAGTGAGAACTTCCATTCCCATCCTACCCTCCCTTTCTCTTGATCGGTTCCTCGTTTTTGTGTTTTTGGAGACAGAGTCCAATTTCAGTTCACTGCAATCTCCACCTCCTGGGTTCAAACAATTTTCATACCTCAGCCTCCCAAGTAGCTGAGACTACAGGTGCACTTCGCCATGCTCCACTAATTTTTTGCACTTTCAGTCAAGATGGGGTTTCACCATGTTGCCCAGGCTGCCTGATCTCAGGCAATCTACCCACCTTGGCCTCCCAAAGTGCTAGGATTACAGGTGTGAGCCACCATGCCTGGCTGATGAGGTCCTTCTGAATGATGCCTTTTAACCAATTGAATGGTAGTTTTTCCAAAGACCACCCATGGACCAATAAGCATGCATTCTCTCATTCTAAGCCCCATAAAACCCCTGAACTCAGCCTCACAGACAGAACCTGCTTTCAGTGTCCCCTCTTTCAGTTAAGAGCTTTCCTTCTGTTGCTCAATAAAATTCTTCTCTTCCTTACTTACTCCCTGGTTTACACATATCTTATTCCTCTTTCTCACAGGACAAGACCCAGAACTCACTGAGCTGTGGACAGCAGGAATGAAAAGAGCTATGACATGCTCCCACCCACCAGACTATGGTAGGAAGAGAGCTGTAATATGCTCCCACTTGCTGAGCTATGGGAATAAAGAGCTGTGACTTTTCTTAGAGACTCAGATCTTGGGACTTTCCAAACAAGAGCTGTAACACCCATTGGGGCTCCATGATTGCTGGCATCTCTGAGTTTGCGGGCGCCACTGTGTTCCCCTCATCTGTAACATGGAAGCTGCTTGTGGCATGCCCAGTCCAGCCACGAGCTGAGCACAGAGCAGTGGCAGGCACAGGATCTGCGCCAGGGCACAAGCCAAGCACAACCTGCCAGACCAGCAGGCAGAGTGAGCCCACTGGGCCAGAGGGAGGCCCCAGGCAGAGGCGGCAGAAGTTAGAGATTTCTGGCTGGTGAAGCAGCACTGAAGGAATTCTGTAACAGAATGAGCCTTGCTAAAAAAGCTTCTAGGTGATGCTGCTGATGCTGCTCTACACAGTTTGAGAACCACCGGCCAGTCTACCCACCTGCCCAGTACAGGAATTCTTTGTACAACAACCATAACATCTCTGTGATATGGTCCCAGGCTGAGCCATTATCATCAGGAAGCTCATTAATTCACCAGTAGCTCAGCGCTTTCTCAGGCCACTCGGGGTGATAAGGGTGGGGGTAGGTGGTAGAGTCAGGATTCAGCTTTTTCAGTAAGGGCACCTGCACCTGGGCATCCTGTTTCTACTGCAGAACAAGACAGCTTGCCACTAGGAGCCACTGAGGGTCAAAGTCTGTAAGATCCTCATCATCAGCCAGCCCAGTGGTTCTCATCTGAGGAGCTCCTATACCCAGACCTCACCTCAGACCGAGTGAATCAGAACTGCCAGAGTATTTGAAGTTCTGGGTTATTCCAACAAGCATCCAGGGTGCAGAACCACTGAATGGGTCCCTCTCCTTCAATTCACATACGAGAAATCTGAAGCCTAGAGAAAGGAAAGGGCTCTGGATCCTCCAGCAGATTAAGTCCACCTCTTCTTCAAGCTGCCCTATTATTCATAATTCTAGAAATAGCAGAAGTCTCATCAATAGATAATGTTTTCAAAAGGACAATGGTAATTGTATGGTGCTTGTTATTAAAGGTTTCATTTGCCTGTGAGCTCTGTGACAGCAAAATTTTCCATGGAACTTTCCTATATCCCCAGACTCCTAGAATATGTCCCGTATTCCAGTCAGTCACTTGTCAGATGAACTCTCGGATCTCAACCCCTCCCCACATTCTACCCACAGGTGCATGGAGTTCCCCAGAGCAGCTCCGAAGCCACCCACATGAGAAAATGAGTTGCTGGCAGAGGATGAACTCAACTCCTCTGCTCACCTGCTTCATGCGTAGTCTCGAATATGTTCAAAAATTACTTGATACTCTCTTCACAAAGTTGAGCATAATTCCCCTTCCTTGTATGTGGGCTAGACTGAGTGGTTCACTTCTAATGAAGAGAAAGAAAAGGGAAACGACCATGCCATTTCAGAGTTCAGGTTGTAAAGGTACCGTAACTGCTCGGCTGCTCTCTTGGATCACGTACGTGCCCTGGAGGGAGGCAGCTGCTGTGTGATAAGCCCCTGTGGAAGGACCTACAGAGAGGAACCAATGTCTCCAACCACATGAATGATCTTTGAAGCTGATCCTCCAGCCTAAGACAAGCTTCCAGACATCTGTGGCCCTTACCAAAACCATGACTGCGTTCCTCATGAGAGACCTTGAACTAGAACCATTCAGCTAAGCAGCTTTCAAATGCCTAACACAAAGAATCTGTAAGCAAATAAACCCTGGCCATTTTAAGCTTCTGAATCATGGGGTGGTTTGTTCAGTCACAGATAATGAATATATCTTGCTGCCTCGCTTTTTAAGACAAATGCATGCATGCATTGTAGGATGTTGAGAGTGTCCAGGATGAACACGCAAACTCCTCCTCCTCCAGTGCTCACAGAGTGAGGATGAATAGATTCATCAAGCAGTCCTACTGAGTAAACAGAAGGTGAAAGACCCCTGGAGCAGTATTGATGGACACTGGAAAGGCAGATATGTTTGGATTTCCAAGGGAAATTCAGGCATCTCAGTCAATCATCCAGCTACTACCTGATGTCAGGCAGAGCAGGGAGCAAGGCAGGCGTATAAAAGAAGATCTGTAATAGATTTCAGTTTCTGCCCTAAGGTTTACTAGTATCGGGGGAGACAAGACTCATACAATTGACATTATTAGAGAATAACGCAGTTGATATTCTAGTGCTGTTCCATGGAGCAGGGCCAACAGTAAACAACATGAAAGAGAGAGGGAAGGCAGAACAGCCTTAAGTGACTCAAGGAACAGACTTGTAGGATGGTTCCCACAGGGCAAGCTGTATTCTGAGACAAACAGCACGTGGAAGCAGGAAAAAGGCAGCTTGGCCTTAGCCAAAGGTTGATGGAAGTCCCCTTGGGCATTTGGCCAAACATTTTTAGCAACCACCTAGTAAGAGCATGGGCTTGTCGTTAGCAAAATGTCTGGGACAGCTCTCAGGGAGGTATTCAGGCCATACGCCTTCCCCTGACAAGGGTGAACTTTGCCCTTGGTCACATCCATTACTCCCTGCGCTTACCTTGCCCTTCTCACCCTTCTCACCCAAGGTGGCTGCTGGCTCCCAATCCAGCCCATTCCCACATCTACTGTGTTGGTTTTGAGCAGCAAAGCCACCTCCACAAAGGCAACCTATAAATCTTCATGCCCCTACTGCTGAGAAGACTCTGCTTGCCAACACTGGTCATCAATCCCTTTGGTGTGACCCCTGCCTTCTCCTCCTCCAGCCCACTCAGGGCTTCTGATGGAACCCCGCAGCTTGAAGGAGGAAGGGGCATGACAGGGGAGGTGGAGCCTGCTGAGATCCCTGCTAGGCTCTCTGGGTGCTGATGTGACCTGTTGGAATGGATTTCCTCAAGAGCTACTTGGAGATGTATCAATTACTGTGTGTTGAAGAGCCCTGTGAGTTCAAGGATATCACAAATCAAATTTTCATCACCAAATTCAACTGAGAAGTACCACAAGTAAAATCCATCACTGTCACTTTAAGATGAGCCAGGAATGGATGAGAACTCACTCCCCTCCCAAACACCTTTTGCACTTGTCCCTAGCCAGCAATTAGCCCATCGTCACCCTCTTCTCGATTTTCTTCATGCACACCTGATTTGCAACTGTGATGGGCATGGAGTGGGTCTCACCTATTTTAGACAGCCCTACTCACTCCATAATGCCCAGCAATGGCACCATCCTGATACCTGGGAGACTGCCCTGGGTAAGCCCCCAAATTGAAGGGTAATCGGCCTGGGAGGTGGGGAGATGTAGCTGCCAGCAGGTGGCTGGGCTATGACTCAGGGCTTGTAATCTGCTCTAAGGTAGAAGCGTGACTCCCAGCTAGTACCAAAAAAGCAACTTAACAGGCAGAGAACAGTTTCTCCCCAAACTCATCTAGGCTAAGGAGGTGGGACTGCCCCACTCCTTCCCACACGTACCTCTCATGTGGTTGCATTTTTGTAACTCACCTGCTCCAAAGTTGCCCCTGACATTCATTTAAACTTCGTTTTCCTTGAAAAACAATATTCGTGTAGGGGGAAGCACAGGAGTAGCTGCCTGGTGCCACTCTAAAAGCACACACAGAATTTAAAATCCTGAGCAGAGGCCGAGACTGATGCAAGGACAAGATGATGCACAGGCCATGCACCCTGTGGCCTCCTCACTTCCCATGGGAACTCCTGTGACAGTCTCCTGTGTCTCCTGCACGTGCGTGTTCTCTCCAGTCCATTTTCCAACTTGCAGGCAGCGAGCAGGCAAATCTGATCACCATCCTTTCCCGCTTACAGCCCTCGAAGACTTCCCTTGCCTTTGGATCAGCCCGGGCTACTGTGCTCCAGCAGATGTGATCAATTTATGGCATCAATAGTAATATTAACCCCCAAATAAACACTATTTATTGTAGACACAACAAAATGGCTGTCTTGCCGTTTCTTCCTGTGTCTCATTTTTCTCTTTCTCCACGGTCCATTGTAATCTTGGCTTTCATATAAATTGCATAAATGCCTGCCTGTCCAGACGAAGCTCCCCCTCTCCATCAAATTCTTTACTCCAGTTATCCTAATTCATGGATGGTTCCCCATGTCAGGCTTGCTCATGTTCTCTCTCTCCTCTGGCCATGCTGCTCCTGGGATACTGCCCTACTTTCCTCTGGCAAACACCAGGTCATCTTCCAAGATTCCTCCCACACATCATGTGCCCCTGGAAGCCTCCTCTGAGCCATGTCCCTCCTGCCCATGTGTGTCCCTTGGAAGCCCCAGGTGCTTCCTCTATAGAGCATTATGGGAGCGGTCCTTTTAGTAGTCCATACTCACCCCAAGACTGACCACTTCGTGTAGCAATGGTATCTTCCTCTTCCTTATAGCAGCAAAGCTTGCACAATACCTAGCATGCAGTAGGTGTTTCATAATTTAAAAATATCAATCTATCAATCTTATACTTGGCTAATAGGTCATTCTGATTCCTGATCTTGTAACCACTAGGTAGATTTGCAGCAATCATATAATTTCCTTTTCTTTGACCAAACAGGCACCATCTGCCGTCACCATATCCTTCCTCCTAGACCAGTGGTTCTCAAATGGTAGTCCCCAGACTAGCACCACCAGCATCATCAGAAATGCATATTCTTGGACAGGCATTAGAAATGCATATTCTTGGACCCTATCCTATACCTACTGAATCAGAAACTCTGAGGGGTACCCCAGCAATCTGTAGTTTAACAAGTGCTCCAGGTGATTCAGATGCACACTCAGGTTTGAAAACCACTGGCCTCCAAAGACCATTAGAAGCAGCTCAGATTCCACTCAATGAGCAGCTTCAGTGAACTGTCTGGTCACTTCCCCTCTTCCAGGATAGCTGAGCCTCTCCAGTTAAAAACTGCTGCATTCACCTGGGGGCCAGATGCAAAAATAAGGCCCCTCCCCTTACTCCCTGGACTAAACAAGAATCACCAAGGGAACAAACAAAACCAGGCAACACATGCAATCTGTGCTCCAGGGAGCTCTCTCTCTGTTGAATCCTGGGCATCAGGGAGGCTCTCAGCCGACACTTGCTGAACCAGACAGAGTTCACCTAAGGGTAAATTTATGGCTGGGGTACCTTGATGTTACAGGAGCCAGTTTCTGGTTATTTTTTTCCAAATAACGATGTTAGACACATGAGGAATGACAGGCAGATGTGCCACTCCTATCACTGCAGATACAAGGAACAGGGCAATTAGGAAGATCTTGGCTGTCAGTTTCAGCTCAAAGTTCCACTGGTAGCCACAATGAAGGCTGTGGTCGTGAGCTGAATTTGTTAAGTTTTGCTGCCTATTCTTCATCCAAATCACAGCATAACATATTCAGTCCGATGGAAATGTTCAAAGAACCAGAAGTACGCCACTTTTTAGCACTAACATTTCCATAAATCCTTCTATTGTTTCATATGTTCTCATTTTTATTGAGCACCTACCTATGTACAAGGTAACCCTGGCATTGTTGCTGGTTAACCCAGGGAATGGCAATCTTGGCTGTATATCTGAATCACCTAAGCAGCTTCACAAAAAATCTGATTTCCATACTAGACTCCAACCAATTAAACTCTAGTCTCTGGAGTGAGACCCAGACATCAGTATTTTTTAAATGCCCCAGATGATTCTTACATGCACCTAATTTGGGGTTTTAAATAAAACTGATGTCCAGACCCCATGCCACACAAATCAGAATCTCTGGGGCTGGAGCCTGGGTACAAATGTATGACATGTGCCTCACACACACATGCATGTGGTATGTGGGTAATGTATGCAAACAGGCACATACACTCTCCAAGAGATTCTGATGCAGCTAAAGTTGAGAAAGGCAACATACCATTGGTTCCCAAACTTGTCTGCACTTGAGGATCATCTTTTTAAATTTCCAAACCTCATGCCAGACCCCAGAACCATCAGATCACAAGCTCTAAGGTGGTGGGCTGGGCACAGACATCAATATTTTTTAGGGTCCTCAGGTGATTCCAATGTGCAAACAAGTTTGGAAGGCAAAGCACAGGCTCCAAGCTCCAGGAGAGCAGAGTCTGTCTTGTAATTTTTACCGTAACTCTCCTACAGCACCTACTGAAATATTTGTTAAACTGGATTGAATTCGTAGAGACCTCTGTTCTCATGAGGTCCTTTCGAACTATGCCTACTTGTGTTGGTGCCACCTGGGACCCTATGAATCAAGCAGGGCTTGGCATAAAAGGTATATGCCTCATACAAACTACACTATACTGCTTCATTAGTAAATCCTGTCCTTGGGACTTCCACAGACCTGACACATTGTTATTTCATTATGTAATTAAAAATGAAATCTATTTTACCTTTCTATTTAACATTAGATGTTAGGATTTATTTTTTTAACCTTTAGGCTCAGGGGCACATGTGCAGGTTATATAAATAAATTACATGTCACAGGAGTTTGTGTACAGATTATTTTGCAACTCATATAAGAAGAAAAGTATCTGATAGATAGTTTTGGAATCCTCACCGTTTTACCTCCTTCCATCTTCAAGAAGGCCCCAATGTCTGTTGTTCCTTTGTGTCCATATGTACTTAATGTTTAGCTCCTACTTTTATGTGTGAATATGCAGTATTTGGTTTTCTGTTCGTATTTTAGTTTTCTTAGGATACTGGCCTCCAGCTCCAACCACGTTGCTGCAAAGGACATGATCTCCTCGTTCTTTCTATGGCTGCATAGTATTCCATAGTGTACATGTACCATGTTTTCTTTAGTCCATTGTTGATGGGCATTTAGGTTGATCCCATTTCTTGCTATTGTGAATAGTGCTGTGATGAACATACACGTGCATGTGTCTTTACGGTAGAATGATTTAAATTCCTTTGGGTTTATATCCAAAAAAGGATTGCTGGGTCAAATGGTAATTCTGCTCTGAATTCTTTGAGAAATCATCCAACTGCCTCCCATAATGGCTGAACTAATTTAAATTCCCACCAGCAGTGCATGATCATTCCTTTCTCTCCACAACCTCGCCAGCATCTGTTATTTTTTGACTTTTTAATAATAGCCACTCTGACTGGTGTGAGATGGTATTTCACTGTGCTTTGGACTTGCATTTCCTAATGATTAGTGATGTTAGCATTCTTTTGAAAAGTATCTATTCATCTCCTCTGCAAACTAGTTAATGGGGCTTTTTTTGCTTGTTGATTCATTTAAGTTCCCAGTAGATTCTGGATATTATTAACAGACCTTTGTCAGATGCATAGTTTACAAATATTTTCTCCCATTTTGTAGATTGTCTGTTTACCCTTGATAGTTTCTTTTGCTGTGCAGAGCTCTTTAGTTTAATTAGGTTCCATTTGTCAATTTTTGTTTTTGTTACAATTGCTTTTGGCATCTTCCTCATGAAATCTTTGCCTTACACTTTGTGATAGTGTCTCCCTCTTTAGAATTCTTTTGCTGTTTTTCCTTTGGGTGGCTTCAGCAAAACAAACACAAAAAAACTGGGAATAGCATTTGAGCACTCAGGTCCCCAGAAGTGAATTTAGGAACTGGGGTGTTGTCTTAGTCCATTTGTGCTGCTAAGACAGAACACCTGAGACTGGGTCATTTATAAAGAACAGAAATTTATTTCTCACAGTTCTGGAAGCCCAAGATCAAGGAACTGGCAGGTTCAGTGTCTATTGAGGGTCCAATCTCTGCTTCTAAGATGATAATTTGAACCCTGCATCCTCCAGATATGGCAGAAGGCAGAAAGGCAGGAAAGGAACCAAACTTCCTCCATTAAGTCATTTTATGACAGCATTAATCTATTCATGAGGACAGAGCCCTCAAGACACAAACATTTCCCTGAAGGCCCCACCTCCCAACACTGTTGCACGAGGAATTAGGTTTCCACCCCATGTATATGTGGCCTCTGCTCCCTGATGAAAGAGTTCACTCACCATGTCAGAAACAACTCCTATTTTAAGAAGGCTGCAGGTGAGATAAAAATTACTATTAATCCCTCCTTTCACATTGATGCTGTGCACCTGGATTTACCCAACAAGTGAGGGTGATTTTTCTCTGTTGCAGACGCACCTGGTGTAGGTACTTATCTCAAGGATTCCTACTGTGAATTCCTTTGTGGAAATGCTGATGTTTATGTAGCAAGTTTGCTTTAAAAGGAGGCAGAGCTGCAAAATCATTCATTAAAACTTGGAAAAATAAGCTTGGTGCAGCCTTTTCTTTTTCAGTATCAAAACTCTTCACATTTGTAGTTTTAATGTAGCATGACCTGATTTTTGCCAGCATTGACCATTCATCTAAAGCTTGATGACCAATCTCTGTAATAACTGTTGCAGCAGCAGGATGGCTGGCCTAGAAGTGAGAACCGGGCTCTGCATACCATGTCACCTCTAATTCCCTGTAAGATCTTCAGCAAGTTACTTGACCTTCAGGTTCTTCATTCATAAAACAAGAGAGTAAATAGTCTTGATTTTCTTCCAGCTCAAACAGCATGTGATTCCAATTCTCTTGTGAACAATGACACTAGTTTTGTAGAAATGGCTCCCTTTATTCCTTTTGTTTTCCTAGAAATGTATAATTTGGGGGAAAATACCTTAAATCCAATTCCATAAAAGAAAAGGCCAAGTAATGAATATATGTGCCATAATGTACTAGACACAGGCTACAAAAAGAGAGACAGCCTACATTGCTGAAATAAACGAGGAAAACAGTTACACATCTAACCATGATTCAAGACAGAATGAAATAGATGCAATGGCACAAAACCAGAGAGGAGGCAGCTCGGAGTATTTAAAAAAAGAACGTCCAGAACAAAGAACAAAGTTCTTTTTACCAGGGATAAAAGAACACCGATGTGGAATCAAACGTGGCTTCTAGTCCTGGACTACCAGGGAACCAGGTAGTAACTATATCATCTAAGACAAGCCACACATCTTCCCCAAGCTTCAGTTTTCCCCGCTGTAAAATGGAAATCATATAATCCTGGCTCAAAGTACCAGACAGTGCCACTAGGAGGCTCAAAGAAGACATCGGTATGAGAAGACTTTGGTATGAGAAGACTTTAAAAAATGCTGCAGAATGTGTTCCACAAAACCATGGAGGATCTATGTGACCTCTATTGACCATATGTTCCTATAGATTTTGGTCTGATGATTAATACAAAACAGAATTTCTAATGAGAAAGTAGTCTAGGGCAGTAGTCCCCAACCTTTTTGGCATCAGGGACCAGTTACAAGGAAGACAATTTTTCTGTGTACAGGGGTGGGTGTGGGAGATGGATACAACTCACCATGATATAGAATCAGTGGGAGCCCTGCTTGTTTCCCTGTAACTAGACAGTCCTAACTGGAGGTGATGGGAGATACTAACAGATTATCAGACATTAGATTCTTGTAAGGAGTGTACAACCTAGATCCCTGGCATGTACAGTTCACAATAGGGTTTGTGCTCCTATGAGAATCGAATGCCACCACCAATCTGGCAGGAGGCAAACTCAGGCAGTAATGCAAGCAATGGAGAGCGGCTATAAATACAGATGAAGCTTTGCTCGCTTGCCCACTGCTCACCTCCTGCTGCGCAGCCCAGTTCCTAACAGGCCATAGACCTGGTACTAGTCCCACGGCCGAGGGGTTGGGAACTCCTGGTCCAGAGGTTAAATTCACAACAGAATCTTATAAACAGTGGCTGGCTTCTTTTTTGTCCACCTTCTTAATTTTCTCCTTACTTACTTATTAAGAATGCTTATTTAAAACATTAAATAATAAAATATAAACTAACAAATCCCTTCCCTCACACCAATTCACAATCACTTCCTATTTTATCACTACTAACAATGTTTTGTGTGTCCTTCTAGGAAAAAAAACTGATGACTGCCCAATAATCATAACTGCATACACTTCGTCCCCTGCATGTGTCCCTCATATCAACAGCTATATACCTGCTTTTCTAGGTATCCATTGCTGGAAAAGAAAGATCTTATTTCAAATAATCTAAATTTAAGGCAATATAATTTTAGATACTGAAATCTCTCATTGCTTTTGGTGGTGATAATTAAATAATAATTCTATTGTTATTTCTTATCAATAGCAGAGGTGGAAGCGAAAACTAGAAGGTTACTTAATATATTATGAAAGCCAAATCCTGAACTCAAATTGTAGAGCAAAACACTGTGTTGTTTGTTGGTTAACAAAGGAGAAAATTCAGCAGGTAAACGATGGATAGATTTTTGATTCTGGGGATCTGCTTCTGAATAAACCGGAAAGAAAAGCCAACAGATTTTTTTACTGCCTCTAGTTCAGAAATGCATTTCAGGCTCACTTTCAAAGACTGCTCATATGAAAGGAAGGGTTTCAGGATTAACAAATTCACCGAATAACTTTTGAAAAATAAAAGCAGGTATAAAAATTTGGAAACGAGACTTTGAGCTTTTAGCTAAAGTACTTCAATCGAGAGCATTATCACTTTGGAATCATGCAGAGACCCAACAAACTTAGTAACAACCTGAGTCTTTTTTTGTCCTTAGTCTCCATTCAGCTCAAGAAAATAGTAAAATATAGAAAAATGGACAGTTATTCAGGCCACAACACACCTAGAACTACTTACTAGATATATTCTCACTCACAGTGTAAGACTCTCCTACTCTGTATACCCTAATGTTCTTCTCTATGTCACTTTGATGGCACATATTTCACTGGCTTTATTACACAGCAGATGGCTGGGTTGTTAAAGCCCTCTTCGAGTCCCACACTGCAGGTATTGAAACTTTATAATAATTCATAAGAAATTTTTCATTTTCTCACATCTGATCTGGAAAGCTCACAGCAGTCCACCATAGTTACACTATTACGTATTTCTCACCTCCTCTTCCTATGTGATTTATGATAATCATCTTCCTTATTCTCCTCTTACAAATAAAATCATTTCAGATTTCTGAACTTCTCTGTTCCTTTTTTCTATTGAATGAGCTATAATACTTTACAATTCTGAGTTCTTTAAAAGTTCTGGACATGTGGTAAAAAGCCCACCGTATACTGAAGGTGATGTCTTGGTCTCTGATAAGTAGTGAAATTTGCTCAGCTAACTATCTGAACTCCCTGCGGCTTTCACATATGGTATTGAAAAGGCAGCACATTATCTCTTATTAGCAGACAAGATGGTCTCAAAATAACTGGAAAAAAAAAAACCCTGAAATCCACATAAATTGAAAATTTGACAAAAGAAATACAGAAAATGGCCCTGATGGGTCTCAAATAACTATACCTCTTTAGAAAAATCCCCTTAAGAGCCCAAGTTACTGATAAAAGAAATTTGGGCTTGTACCTAAAGTGAATCATGCTGGAGGAATTAATTTACTTCATCTCAGGCTGAAAGTTTTCAAATGTCATGGTTCATAAATTCTTATGGCTGGTAGGGCTTTCTGGCCATTCTGCCTCCCAAAATAATCATGGAAGGGTACATTTTCCAGGAGAACAGAAAATTTGCCTCTTCAAAATTAATTAAGTCATTTATCATTTCTTCCAAAGGATCGGTCACAAGCTAGAATTACCTGGGAGAGGGGTTACAGATTTGTTCTTTTATGGACAGTTACTGATATCTAATGGGAAGATTTCTATTTCTAGCGATATGGCAGACTAATTTATCTATAGTCCTTCCTATGTGTGATGTATTGTAAAATTAAAAATCAGCAGGGTAAATTATTGTGGAATACATAAAAGGCTCCATGGTATGGGGTGGTCTCCACAAAGTTGGTGGGGACACCTCCCCACAGGACAGGGCCCTTTCCAGAGGGGCACATCCCCACCTTCCTTCTCTTTACCCAGTGACTCCACATCTGAAGGGTGGAGGAGGAGGCTGTGGTTCCCTGGGCAGAGAGCAATCTCTGAGAAGTTAGCTCAGCTCTAAGGTTTCCAGGGGAAAAGGTAGTCAAAAGTAAAAATAAAAGCTGCCACCACTCTACTCCCACACCCCAAAAACCAATGGAGGCTCTGGTAAGGTGGAGGATGAGGAGTTCCCACCACTCAGGCTCCCTTTGTCCAACCTTTTCAAACTCAGGAAATATACTTTCCTTTTTGTAAACTTCTCTGGCTTCTTGAAATTTGGGGGAAGAGTCGGAGCAGGGTAAGAGGAAAATAGATGTGGCTGCTGATCTCGAGAACACGTGGTTGAGCATGTGGCTTCTAAAAGCCATAAACTATCAAAATGTTCCAAGCCTTAGCATCGAGCAGAATAATCTGGAAAGGCTATCTTGACTCCTGAGCATGGACCTGATGGTTCAGCCTCCACAGGGAATAGCCTGGCCCACAGAAGAGAAGCTCTGCCTTCAACATGAAAATGTTGGGGTCTAGTTTGAATGGAAGGAAACTTGCCCAGCTAAATACAGCCTACATTTTTTTACTTCTTAATGGTTGCTGAATTAGAAAGCATCTTCCTGCCTCAACACTTCCCTGGGTCCTAAATTCCCATCTTTTGCAGGAGAGTATAGGTGAGAAAAAAGAAGCAGGTTGGAGATAGGGCTGCAGGCAGCACTCCTGTGATTGCCTTCTCACCCAGGTCACTTGCCTTATTAGGAACAGCCTGAGAAATTAGTCTCATCTATGCAGGCAAATATATCTACATGTGGCTATGTCCAGTCAGTGGAAATTTAGCCATCCCAACTTCCTTTCCAGCTGCAACCAGGGTGTTGTGTTGGGAACAGATAGAGAAAGTTCTCTGGTCACAGTCAGGCAAAGACTGGCTGATTACTTGCGTTTCTCTCCTGTCGGTCTCTAAGATGGATTTGACTGGGTCCCACCACCTGCCAGCCGTGATGAACTCTTTGATTTGAGCCAACCTTCCCAGTGAACACAATGAAGAAACTGGCTCAGGTTAACGACAAACAAACAACAACAGAAAAGTCCTAAAAGCACCAAAAAGCTAACGAGATTGGGAGGAATTTCAAATTTAAGATGTGAGAAAAGAAATAGATCTAGACATGTGGGCCTCAGTTCTAGGGGCCACTTTTACCCGGTTGGAGGGGTTTGTCAATCCAAAACAGTGAGCTATGAAGCTGAGCAGTGCATTGACCACCTCATGGAATCAAGAGGCCAGGGCCTCCCGGTGAACCACTTTACACTTACAGTAGGACCCCAAAGCGCTCCAAGTGTCCAACCCACCTTATTTTGTTGTTTTTGTTCTGTTTTGTTTCGTTTTAGGCTTTGAGCAGCCTGAAGCCATGGTTCTTAGTTTTCGTCTCTAGTGATAAGCAGAAAAGAGGGATGAGGAAGGGGCTTTACTGGCCCAACCAGAAACAGAAACTAAGAACCCATGACTGTATTCTCTCCCTTGGACACCCTCTGATATACCCTAGAAGTAAGAGAGAACAAAAAGTAAACTACTCTGGCTTCCTGTTATCTGGGTGATTTAGAAAATCTCAAGCCCCAAAATTGACCCACTATTGCTGGTACCCCAGAAACCTTCAGAAGTTAATTAAAATTCTCTCTTGGACTCTGGTCATCTTTATTATGATTATCCAAAGCCTCAAATTATCAAATGTTCTGAAATGTTAAATATCACTAATTATATGAAGCACTGTTATTTTACATACCAATGAAAAAGAAAAAATGCTGTCAACTGTAGTTTAATAATTCATGACATAAAACACATACTGATTTCAGAGATTAAAATATAAAAACACCGTCACCTTAAAATGACACGTGCTGTTCCTGTATATATTTTTTCAAGCCAATATCAGAACACATTTAAAGATAATAAGGCACACACGGAGACATGAAAACATAAATATGAACTAGCAGGAGAACCAAAACAAACAAAAGACAGAAAAAAAAAGGATGCTTGGGAATTCCAGATAGAAAAATTACCAGATACAGAATGTAAAATATCTATGCTTACTATGCTCATGCAGCTAAATGCTCAACATAAAAATTACAATAAAGAACCAAGAACCATATAAAGTAACATTGCAGATTTGAAAAATAACTAGAATTCTAGATTGGAAATTCAGTAATCAAAATTGAGAATGCAATAAACAAATGAATTTAACCACAGATTAGATACAGCTGAAGAGATACATTGTGACTTGGAAGACAGGTCAGAAGAAACTATTCAGAATATATCTTGGAGAGATTTTTTTTAAAAAGGATGGAAAACACAGGGAAGGATAAGAGATATAGAAGATAAGGATTTAAGACAGTAAAATTACCTTATAGCATAAAGTCTCCCAGAAATAGGCAGTAGAGTTCAAATATTAAAGTTCCTAATATTCCTAAGCCTAACTCCCCTCAAGACCAAGTATACAACGGAGGCAGGCCATGTTAGCAAAGATCCAGAGGTAGTTAGCAGTTATTAAAAGTGTATGTGACCATGGTTATGTTATTTTACTTTTCTATGCAACACTCTCCTCATGTATAAATGGAGAGAAGTGACAGGACCCACTTCGGAGACTGTTGTAAGAATTAAGAATTAAGGCCTGTGAAGCATTTAGCAAATGCTCAAGGTAATTTGGCTTCCACTAAGAGGATAAAGCACTCTATCTCTCCATCTAAGCTTGCTTCAGGAACTAACAGGCAGCTCTACTACATACTATGAACAAAATGTTTAGCTTGAAAGATGGCACTAGAGGTGTTGGAATCATGGAACATGAGAGTTGGATGGAATTCTTTATAAAATGGTTATTATGCCTATGACATCAGAGGTTATTGTTTTTCCTTTTGACAAGTGACTTTCTATATACAGGTCATTTAAAAAAAAAAAAAAAACCACTACACTCAAATAGATAATTCACCAAAACAAAAACAACAACAAAACACCACACACACACACACACACACACACACACACACACACACAAAAGTCCTATAAAAAATCCTATGAAAAAATGTTTAGCTGTATTGGTAAACAAAATGTAAATGAAAGCAATAAAGATGGCTTTACTTTGCCACATAAGTAATTACAAAAAAATGTACTGTTATGTTATCAATAGTGTGGTGAAATGTCATCATTGATAGCATGCTATCAATATAAGGTAAACTGGCACACCATTTTTGGTAAAGCCATTTAACACAATGCAAGCACATCCTTGCCTCAGTAATTTCACTCTTTGGGAATGTATACCAAGAAAACAAATTGTAGAAAAATCACAGACATAAAGTTGCTTATGCAGTGATACAACAAGGAGAAATTAGAACCAAACTTAAAAATTATGTTCACAACAATGAGAACACATGGATACAGGGAGGGGAACGTCACACACTAGGGCCTGTCAGGTGGCGGGGGGCTAGGGGAGGGATAGCATGAGGAGAAATGCCTAATGTAGATGATGGGTTGATGGGTGCAGCAAACCACCATGGCACATGTATACCTATGGAACAAATCTGCATGTTCTGCACATGTATCCCAGAACTTAAACAATAATATTAATAATGGCATCCATAAAACTCTGACGTTGTGGAAAAACAAAAAAAATATGTTCACAACGAGTTTATGTTCACAAAAATTTATGTTCACAATAACACATATAGCTTATTCTAATAAAAAGGCAAGAAAAATTAAAATTATATATACAATATGGTCTCAATTGTTCAACTGAGTCTTAAAGTGAGCTAAGAAAACCACTAAAAATAAACATAGCAAAATATGAATGGGGTTAAAGTATCAGAGGTACAATTTGTTTATTCTTCTTGCTACCTTCCATAATGCATATACTATTACTTTCTTAAGTAGACAAATAAATGTTTTCATTCTAGTGATTTACTGTAAAGACAATATAAAAAAGCACTGAAGGAAGTTTTTATAAAGTAATCTCATTCCATCAATCAAACTGTCTCCCTTTTTCTGTGATTAAGTACTGCCTGTGTTTACACACACCTTTGGCATAGATGTAATCAGTTTGAATTAATGAGTAGTTCTCTCAGGATCAGGTGCCCTGGAAATGAGACAAGTTATCAAACTCTGTTCCTGCCTGGTCTCCCTATACCAACACACTCTGACAATCAGGAAGACAGAGAAGAGTATCCCAGCAGCACTGAGTGTCAAGGAGATGGGGTGAGCTCCTGGCTCCTAGCCCCAGCCTCCCAGCTGACCTCTGTGTGACCTTGGCAAGCCATCTAACCACTCTCAGCCTCAGTTTCTCCATTTGTACGGTGGGCAGGCAGGGCTGCTCAGAAACCCCTAAAATCTCTTTCATGTCTAATTTCTGTGACTGTGTGTTCATTTGACCCAAAATCTCCAAATAGGTCTCAACTTGAAAAAATTTTATACAAACCAAATTTGTTTAAATACAAATGAAAGCCTAGCAATGCTTTAAAAGAAATCCCTCCTACAGCAAATCTTCATGTAGAATGTTTCTTATATTTTTGTTACATCTAGACATTGCTATATTGCCAGATCAATCTTGTGCAGGGCCAGGCATGTATAGTTAGCATTTATACACTAAAGCAACAATTAGAACACTATCTTCGTCAGAGAAGCTAAGGTGATCTAAACTAAGAAAAAAGATTAATTAAAAGTCTGAATTATAGTTTCATTTTTAAAGCCTTATTATTTTAATTTCTTAAATTCATACACTCATGCCTCACTTGATGGGGATCCATCTGAGAAATGCACCATTCGTCAATTTTCTGCTTATGGGAACATCGTAGAGCATACTTACACGAACCTAGATGGAATAGCCTAAATACCTAGGCCACATGGTATGGCCTATTGCTCCTAGGCTACAACTTTGTACAGCATGCTACTGTACTGAACACTGTAGGCAACTGTATCACAATGGTAAGTATTTGTACACCTAAACATTTCTAAACATAGAAAAGACACAGGAAAAAATACAGTATTATAATCTTACAGTTTCATAGTCCTATATGCAGTCCTTCATTGACTAAAATGTCATTATGTAGCACATGACTGTACTTAAAGTACTTGCCCCCCAAAATGAGGGGCAAGTATGTCCTGTCTGGCCTGTTTTAAAGCAAGGACCTCTAATTCCAGGCTCAGGTATTCCAAAAGAGAAGTTTGAATCAATGTACTCCTATTATAAACTCTTCAAATACCATTAGAGTGACTTGGAAAAGAGTTTCATTCAGTTCCCGAGGCAATAACTTGGACACCGACCAACCTCATTTACAAGGTGCAGTAAGTTACCACTACCAACTAGTGGAATGCAGAGCCTCCTGCTAAACCGGAACGAACCCTGCCTCTCATTTCACCTATGATGCTGCTGATGTGGACCTGGGGTTGCTGAAGATATGGAAGTTCTTACTTTGAGGGCAGATGTTAACAGAAATACAGTTCACCCTGGATTGAACAATTCCATTTTGATCCATGCTCTCAATTTAAGTCAACACTTGGAGAAACTTCTCTTAGCTCCTCTCAGTCATAGGTAGGACTAGTTTCCCATCTTGCAGACACAGCTGTTCAGTCATTCCTCAAAACCTTTCCCAAAGACAGCTTTCCCACGAAGCTAACAAAACTTAAATTCGAAGCCCATCACTTGTCCTCACAGCTTCCCTTCTAAGGCCTGGGAGGGGCCGTAGCAGTGCATTCCCCTCATCATTTTGTCTTTTCCTTAAAGAGGACCCATGGAATTACATAAGCATCAAGCCCACCAGAACTGAATCCTCCCTGCCCTTTTCCTACCCTACTGGTGGTTACCAGGCACTGCCCAAGCAGCAGGTTGGGATGATCATGTGAGTAATGGTGGTTCTGCTACCCACAGTTCTGGTATATAAGTCAGCCACACTAGAAGAAGAAGAATTTGAGGCTTTCTGCTTCAAAAGATGAACTTAATATAATAACCAGTTTAGGATATGAGGTCTGGAAAAAAGGATATTTATTCTGACTTAAGAAATTATTTATATGAAAAGTTCCACCATGTTAATAAAGTTCCTCTTTATTGAAAAAAACTAAATTACATTAGATAAGGCCTCTCTTATATGGCATGATACATAATAACCAACAACCTTTACAACAGTGGTTCTGAAGCAGCAGTGATTTTGCTTCCCAGGGGATACTTGGCAATGGCTGGAGACATTTTGGGTTATCACAACTTTGGGAGCAGGCTGGTGTATGGTGCTCCTGGCGTCTAGGGGGTGGAGGCCAAGGATGCTGTTAAGTGTCCTGTAATGCATAGGACAGTTCCCCTTAATAAAAAAAAATCTGGCCCTGCAAAGCACACACAAGTTTCAATAGCCAAACTGACCAAGCAGAAGAAAGGATATCAGAGGTCGAAGATCAACTCAATGAAATAAAACGAGAAGGCAAGAACAGAGAAAAAGGGGCAAAAAGTAATGAACAAAGTCTCCAAGAAATGTGGGACTATGTGAAAAGTCATAATCTACGTACCTGAATGTGATGGAGAGAATGAATCCAAACTGAAAAATACAATTCAGGATATTATCCAGGAAAACTTCCCCAACCTAGCAAGGCAGGCCAATATTCAAGTCCAGGAAATACAGAGAACACCACAAAGATATTCCTCAAGAAGAGCAACCCTAAGGCACATAATTGTCAGATTCACCAGGGTTGAAATGAAGGAGAAAATACTAAGGGCAGCCAGAGAGAAAGATTGGGTTACCCACAAAGGGGAGCCCATCAGACTCACTGCAGATCTCTCAGCAGAAACCCTACAAGCCAGAAGAGAGTGGGAGCCAATATTCAACATCCTTAGAGAAAAGAACTTTCAACCCAGAATTTCATATCCAGCCAAACTAAGCTTCATAAGTGAAGGAAAAATAAAATCCTTTGCAAACAAGCAAGTACTCAGAGATTTCATCACCACCAGGTCTGCTTTACAAGAGCTCCTGAAAGAGGCACTAAACATAGAAAGGAACAACCAGTCCAACCACTCCAAAAACATACCAAATGGTAAAGGGCATCAACACAGTGAAGAAACTGCATCAACTAAGGGGCAAAACAGCCAGCTAGCATCAAAATGGCAGTATCAAGTTCACACATAACAATATTAACTCTAAATGTAAATGGACTAAATGCCCCAATCAAAAGACACAGACTGGCAAATTGGATAAAAAGCCAAAACCCATCGGTGTGCTGTACCCAGGAAACCCATCTCACATGCAAGGATACACAAAGGCTCAAAATAAAGGGATGAAGGAAGATTTAACAAGCAAATGGAGAGCAAGAAAAAGCAGGGATTTCAATCTTAGTCTCTGATAAAGTAGACTTTAAACCAACAAAGATGAAAAGAGACAAAGAAGGGCATTACTAACACTAAAAGGATCAATGCAACAAGAAGAGCTAACGATCCTAAATATATACACACCCAATACAGGAGCGCCCAGATACATAAGGCAAGTTCTTAATGACTTACAAAGAGACTTAGACTCCCACACAATAATAAAGGGAGACTTTAACACTCCATTGTTAATATTAGACAGATCAAGGAGACAGAAAATTAACAAGGATATCCAGGACTTGAACTCAGATCTGGACCAAGCAAACCTAATAGACATTTACAGAAATCTCCACCCTAAATCCACAGAATATACATTCTTCTCAGCACCACATTGCACCTACTCTAAAATTGACCAGATAATTGGAAGTAAATCACTCCTCAGCAAATGCAAAAGAATGGAAATCATAACAGTCTCTCAGACCACAGGGCAATCAAATTAGAACTCAGAATTCAGAAACTAACTCAGAACTGCACAGCTTCATGGAAACTGAACAACTGGCTCTTGAATGTTGACGGAATAAACAATGAAATGAAGGCAGAAATAAAGATGTTCTTCAAAACCAACAAGAACAAAGAAACAACGTACCAGAATCTTTGGGACACATTTAAAGCAGTCTCTAGAGAAAAATATATAGCAATAAGTACCCATATGAGAAGAAAGGAGAGATCTAAAATCGACACCCTATCATCAAAATTGAAAGAGCTAGAGGAGCAGGATCAAAAAAACTCAAAACATAGCAGAAGATAAGAAATAACTAAGATCAGAGCGAACTGAAGGAGATAGAAACACAAAAAACCCTTCAAAAAAATCAATAAATCCAGGAGCTGGTTTTTTGAAAAGATCAACAAAATAGACAGACCACTAGACAGATTAATAAAAAAGAAAAGAGAGAATAATCAAATAGATGCAATAAAAAACGATAAAGGGGATATCACCACAGATTCCACAGAAATACAAACCATCATCAGAGATTATTATAAACAACTCTATGCACATAAACTAGTAAACCTGGAAGAAATGGATAAATTCCTGGACACTTGCATCCTCCCAAGCCTAAACTAGGAAGAAGTCAAAGCCCTGAATAGACCAATAACAAGGTCTGAAGTTGAGGCAGCAATTAAGAGCCTATCACCCAAAAAAAGCCCAGGAGCCTATCACCCAAAAAAAGCCCAGGTCCAGATGGGTTCACAGCCGAATTCTACCAGACATACAAAGAGGAGCTGGTATCATTCCTTCTCAAACTATTCCAAGCAAGCCAAAAAGAGGTAATCTTTCCCAAATCATTTTATGAAAACAACATCATCCTGATACTAAAACCTGGCAGAGACTCAGAAAGAAAAGAAAACTTCAGGCCAATATCCATGATGAACATAGATGCAAAAATCTTCAGTAAAATACTGGCAAACCGATTGCAACAGCACATCAAAAAGCTTATCCACCATGATCAAGTAGGCTTTACCCCGGGGATTCAAGGCTGGCTCAACATACACAAGTCTATAAACGTAATTCACCACATAAACAGAACCAAAGACAAAAACCACATGATTATCTCAATTGATGCAGAGAAGGCCTTTGACAAAATTCAACAGTGCTTTATGCTAAAAAACCCTCAGTAAACTAGGTATTGATGGAACGTATCTCAAAATAATAAAAGCTATTTACAACAAACCCACAGCCAATATCATACTGAATGGGCAAAAACTGGAAGCATTCCCTTTGAAATCTGGCACTAGACAAGGATGCCCTCTCTCACCACTCCTATTCAATATAGTAGGGGAAGTTCTAGCCAGAGCAATCAGGCAAGAAAAAGAAATAAAGGGTATTCAAATAGAAAAGGAGGTAGTCAAATTTTCTCTATTTGTCGATGACATGATTGTATATCTAGAAGGCCCCATCGTCTCAGCCCAAAATCTCCTGAAACTGATAAGCAACTTCAGCAAAGTCTCAGGATACAAAATCAATATGCAAAAATCACAAGCATTCCTATACACCAATACACCAGACTTAAAGAGAGCTAAATCAAGAACGAACTGCCATTCACAATTGCTACAAAGAGAATAAAATACCTAGGAATACAACCAACAAGGAACATAAAGGACCTCTTCAAGGAGAACTACACGCCACTGCTCAACAAAATAAGAGAGTACACAAACAGATGGAAAAACATTCCATGTTCATGGTTAGGAAGAATCAATATCATGAAAATGGTCATACTGCCCAAAGTAATTTACAGATTCAACACTATCCCCATCAAGCTACCAATGACCTTCTTCACAGAGCTGGAAAAAACCACCTTAAACTTCCTATGGAACCAAAAGAGAGCTGGCATAGTGAAGTCAATTCTAAGCAAAAAGAACAAGGCAGGAGGCATCACACTACCGGACTTCAAACTATACTACAAGCCTATAGTAATCAAAACAGCATGGTACTGGTACCAAAACAGAGTTATAGACCAATGGAACAGAACAGAGGCCTTGGAGGTAACACAACACATCTACAACCATCTGATCTTTGACAAACCAGACAAAAGCAATCAATGGGGAAAGGATTCTCTGTTTAATAAATGGTGTTGGGAAAACTGGCTAGCCATGTGCAGAAAGCAGAAACTGGACACCTTCCTGACACCTTACACTAAAATTAACTCCAAATGGATTAAAGACTTAAACATGAGGCCCAACACCATAAAAACCCTAGAAGAAAATCTAGGCAAAACCATTCAGGACATAGGCATAGGCAAGGACTTCATGACCCAAACACGAAAAGCATTGGCAACAAAAGCCAAAATAGACAAATTGGACCTAATCAAACTCCACAGCTTCTGCACAGCAAAAGAAACAATCATTAGAGTGAATCGGCAACCAACAGAATGGGAAAAAATTTTTGCAGTCTACCCATCTGACAAAAAGCTGATATCCAGAATCTACAAAGAACTAAAACAGATTTACAAGAAAAAAAACAAGCCCATTCAAAAGTGGGTGAAGGATATGAACAGACACTTTACAAAAGAAGACATACATGAGGCCAAACAAACATGAAAAAATGCTCATCATCACTGGTCATTAGAGAAATGTGAATCAAAACCACATTGAGATACCATCTCACACCGGTTCGAATGGTGATCATTAAAAAATCTGGAGACAACAGATGCTGGAGAGGATGTGGAGAAATAGGAACACTTTTACACTGTTGGAAATCATAACAGTCTCTCAGACCACAGGACAATCAAGTTAGAACTCAGAATTCAGAAACTAACTCAGAACTGTTGGTAGGAGTGTAAATTAGTTCAACCATTGTGGAAGACAGTGTGGCACTTCCTCAAGGACCTAGAAATAGAAATTCCATTTGATCCAGCAATCCCATTACTGGGTATATATCCAAAGGATTATAAATCATTCTACTATAAGGACACATGCACACAAATGTTCATTGCAGCACAGTTTACAATAGCAAAGACCTGGAACCAACCCAAATGCCCATCGATGACAGACTGGACAGGGAAAATGTGGCACATATTCACCATGGAATATTATGCAGCCATCAAAAACAATGAGTCCTTTGTAGGGACATGGATGAACCTGGAAACCATCATTCTCAGCAAACTGACACAAGAACAGAAAATCAAACACCGCATGTTCTCACTCATAGGCGGGTGTTGAACAATGAGAACACATGGACACAGGGAGGGGAGCATCACACACTGGGGTCTGTCGGAGGAAACAGGGGAGGGTCAGCGGTGGGAGGGGAGTTGGGGAGAGATAGCATGGGGAGAAATGCCAGATATAGGTGATGGGGAGGAAGGCAGCAAATCACACTGCCACGTGTATACCTATGCAACAATCTTGCATGTTCTTCATATGTACCCCAAAACCTAAAATACAATTAAAAAAATCCCTTGTAAAATATATATATATATATCTGGCCCATGACATCAACAGTGCCCAGGTTGAGAATCGCTGCCTTAAAATAATGGGCACATATAGGTAAAGAAGCAAGGATTCTCCCTGAAAACGATAAAGCTTTAAACTTTGGAGTGGAATGTATGAGGGCCAAGCTGACAGGTGGCTCACAGAGAGCCACTGTCTGACTTTAACCACTACACCGTCATAAAAAGCAATGGAGCCTCCAGACTTTTATGAATCATGGGACTTACAGACCCTTGCCAAGACTGGCTACATGAGGAGATGGTGGTTTCAGAAACACCAGGAAAGGCACTTTGCCTCCCCAATTACCTCCAACACCCACTTCTCTGTGCCTCACATCCTCTCACGGTGAACACTGCCTTTCATTCCATAATGAGGCTTAAAGTGCAAAGACCCCTGGAAGAGAGAACACAGTGACCTACATCCATATTCAAGAGAAAGTGACTGATGACAGATTGGCTTTCCCCTGAGACCAGTTTTCATACAGTGAAAGGCTCTGAACAGCTGAGAATGATGAAGAGGAAGAGAGGCCAGCAGGCTCTGATGAAGCCAGGAAGAGGTGAAGAAACGGGCAATAGAGGTCACTGAAAAAACTGTCACCTACTCCACTGACTCTTTCTGCCTGAGCCTGCAAGGAGGGAAGGATGCAGAGAAAAAAAAAAATGTCACATTCTTGGCCTTGAAGAAGATTACAAGTCAAGTTCAGCTCAGGTGAAAAAACTCCAGGAATGCTTAAAAGAATGGCCGAGAGACAAGGCAGTGCTACCCCACAGCTAGAACGGGAGATGAAGGTCCTTGCCAGCTGTGGGATCATGCTGCACCTCAACTGGTTCTGGGTGACACCCCCCACCTGACACCTAGCCGAATCCTTGACACACAGTAAAATGTTCCAGCAACGCTTGTGTTTTGAGTGAATGGAAACTATTCCAGAGGAAGATCTATCAAATGCCTACAGTATTTTAAAGAGGGTTTGTTTTCCTTGACACCTGTGCCAACGCTGTTTCCCTCAATTTGGGAGGAAAGTCTTTGGTAGTTGTTTTTTGCTCACCTGAATCCTATTTCTCTGTAAATTCCTGATGGTTTTTCCCTGTTTTCTTACAAGCACATTCATCTGGTACTTACCATATTTTCTACGTATCTTTCATAAACGGGCTTACTTCCAGAAAAGATTTGAGAGAGGCTTTCAAGTCCACAACAAAAATACTGTAATAAAGTTTTTTAAATAAAGAACTTAAAAGGGAAATCTCAGAAATAATTTAGGAAGACAAAAATCATTGTACCAAGAAGCTGGGATAAAGCCTTTACCAGGAATTTCTGGAGGCCAAGGCAAAAAGATAAACATACAGGCATGTAGAGAGTTCTCCGTGTCTGATAAGACAAAAGCCACACTTCCATGAGGTGAGAATACTTTTTTATGTTAAATTCCAGGAGGAATTTGCTCCTGGCGTTTCATATATGCTGCCCAAGTTGTAATTTTGCAGGTTTATCTCATGAACCAGAGTTCTTTAGGACAAAGACTATGTCTTAGACTACATTTCCCTGATAAAAGCCTATACAACATTGTAAATACTCAAATATTTGCCATTGAATATGATTTTCTTGCCAATCTGGATATTCCAGTGTATCTCAAGATCCTAAGATTATCAGAGTAAGAGATTCATCAAGTCTCTTAGCAGGAGAACCATTTGATTCCAGCCCTAGGTCCCCAGCCATGGGCAATGATGGGACGTAAAGACTCTCTCACCCCAACCCACTGGTATCTGTTTGAAGTGAGGGGCTGGAAGGTCCACTGGCCCTGTCTTCATGCTCCCTCTCTCTCCATTTGTTCCTTCCTTGTTTAGGTGATTGTCTTTCTGTCTGTCTCCAGCACAGATTCTCTGTTCCTTCGACCATTAGGGCTTTGCCTATTGCCCTTTGATTCTCTGTGATAACTCCCTGGTGCTTTACACAAAGAAACTGACTTTTCTAATTTAAGAAAAGGAAATTGGAAAGAGGTTCCAGAGCAAGGCTTTTTATTATCCAGCCCTGCTTTTGTCTGAGAAACCCTCAAGCATAGGAGTGTACCCTCATATGTAGAAAACCAACCCTTTCTATACCATACAAGCAGTCCAGAAAGGTTAAAATGCAGGTCACTAAAGTTGAAGACTCAAGGGTCAGAAGATCTTAAATTTTCTCTCCCTTGTTTCTGTCTGTACCACAGAAGTACACTGGGCAACCCTTCAGCAAAAAAAAGCCTTTTGCATTTAGTAGGTGCTCAGTAAATATCTGTTACAACAAGGTAATACGACACAGCTACCTTGAACATAGTAGGTACTCAATAAATATCTGTTACATTGAGAACGTCATGACACTTCACCTTTGCACACAGTAGATGCTCAACACATATCTACAAATCAAAAAAAGTTTGTAGTATATCTGCTTTTCACATAGTAGGTGCTCAATAAGTATCTTTTACATTAAGGTTATTGCAAGATAGTTGCCTTGCACACAGTAACCTCCCAGTAAATGACTATTGAACAATCGCGGACAAACTCCTCCTTAGAGAACCCAGGGAGAGGTGACATTAATCAACCCCCAGGCACAGATCCATGAATGGAAATGCACGTCTCGAGGTAGTGCTTTCCAGAGTGCTGGAGAGGCGCGTGACAGTACGCGGCCACCGTGCTCTTTCGGGACGCTGTTGACCCACTGCTGGCTCCTGGTATCGATTGGCGATCGGAATCCATCCCCACCCACGGGTGCGAAACAGCCGCCACATCCAATAGTCACTTCGGGGTCGCACCTGGAACTTCCGCCACAGCCCCCTCCCGGGGCATCCGCCCACCCGGGCTTCACCTCCGATTCCAGAGAGTAGATGGCAGAACAAAAGCAAAGCGGGGAGCTTCCGATTGCTTTCCTGATAGGGAGCAATCCTGGAGGAGGCTGAGGGAGCGGGCACGGGACCCAGCCGGGATGTCAAACCCGAGCCACTGCCCTCTCCGGCAGGCTGGGGCTCCGGATAGCCGAGCGAGGAAAGCGGCGGGGTCTCCCCACTCCCCCTCTCCCAGGGGCACCGACCGGCAATGTGGGTGCCTTGGTCTGGTGGCGCGGGGTGAGGGCGCTGTATTAACCCTTGAACGCGGAGGGAAGAGGCTGGAGGGGAGGATAATCCGGGGCTGGGGCAGACCCCACTACCGCGATCCGAATCTGAACTCGCAGTGTGAACCGCCCCTCGGCGACCCCTAGCGCTCGGGACTGTCCCCGGGGGTGGGGTCCCCTCGCGGAGCCCGGCCCCTGTGTCCTCCTCCCCTAAACACACCGCGGGGAGCCCAGCGGCAGCCTCCCATTCCAACTGGGTCCAGGACAGCACCGGCGCGCAGTCCGCGGGCGAAGAGGTCACCCAGGGCGGCCGGGCGGGTCCCGCGGGAGACCCCCGCCGCTGGGAAACTCGCTAGTTTGGCAGTGGCTTGGCCTGGGGGGCTTATTGTTAGGGTGAGGTGGGGCGACAGAGCAAGCAGGGAAGTCTCGTCTCTTCCCCGCTTTTCCAGAGCCCGCCGAACTCCAAGAGGCGCAGGCGGCGGGAGGAGAACGCCAGCGGAGGGGGAGCCACTTACCGAGCAGAACCCGAGAGCGCGGCGGCCCGGGTGCAAGCCGCCCTTTGTCTGCTGCCGCGGCGCTGGCGCTCTCCGCCAGGCGGGTTCCAGCCCCGGCGCGCCACGAGCTCTCGCCGGCGCCCCGACAGCCCGGCTCGCGGCTCCCGCTCGGGCTCGGGCTCGGGCTCTGGCCCCAGCCCCGGCCCCCGCCCGCGCCGCCGCCGCCGCCGCCGCTGCGGCTCCGCCCCGAGCCGGGCCCCGCCCCCGCCCGCTGGGCCCCCACCTGCTGCGGCGGCGGCGCTGGGGAGCCCGGCCCTGGGCGCTTGCGGGCGGCCCCCTCCCGCGCGTCCCGCTGTGCCCTCTCGCAGCCTCCGGGCCGTTCGGCCGCGCGGTTCCGGGGCCTTCCCCAACCCGGCCCCGCGGAGACCAGCTCACCTGGGGAGCCGAGCCCCGTCCGGGGGCAGCCTGGCCTTCCCGGGCACATGCGGGCGAGCCCCAGTCACTCAAAGCCGCTCCTCACGCCTCCTGGGGGTGGGAGATCTTCGGGCTCCGTCCGGGAGGGAGGGGGCGCCGGGACGGCGGGAAGCGGGGATCCGCTGAGCCTGGTCGCCGCCCCGCCAGCCCCGCGCTGCTGCAGCCCCAGGGGCACGGTGGGAGGTGGTGGCAGAAGGAGCCAGCGGGGACCGGTACGCTCCGCGCGGGAAGGGGCGCCGGGCCCACGTGCGCCGGTCCCCCGCCGGCCTCGGATTCCGAGCGGGCCGCCTGGGCTGTGAATCTGTGCTCATTGGCAGGACCGGAATAAAACTAACAAAAGGGAACCCACACTTTGGGAGCCAGAGGAAAGGGACAAGAGAAGCCACCTACCCTAACACTGGTAATAACGGGTGCTTCCGTGGTGCCTTCAGCGAGCCCAAAGCGGTGGACACCGATGAGGGGCGTCACTGAACGGGGGTGCGTCCCACTGGAATGGTCGAGGCGCTGCTTTTCTAGGCATAGAAAAGTCTAGTAACCTAAATAAATACTGTAAAACGAGGCCACTGGTGGCTTTAGCTGCCCAAGAGCCCTCTCCTCTCCCAGAGCCTTCCGAGTGGGACCTGCATTTTGGCACTTTCATAGGGTCCACTGTGTACTGTGGTTAGTCTCTCTTCGTCTCCAGAGCCTAATACAATTCCAGGCGCTTAATAATTATTGAAAGAATTCACTGTCAAATTTTGACGTGGGAAAAAACATAGAAATGAAGGATTGTGGGATCATACTGGAAAATGCACTAAGAGTTTGCACAATGATGGTGGTATGAAGGGTAATGAGTGTTAGCTGTCGTAGGTACTTACATAGTCGCTGTGATTCCTATGTGTGCAGGTAGTAGGTTTGGGATTATATGCTAAGTTAGAGACCGCAGTTTTCACGACCTTCATTAACCTCAGAGAATGGTTAGGGATAAGGAGGGAGCGTGTAACAAGTGTGTGTACATCTGTGGGAAGACATTCCAATGTGTCTTCCCCAAAGGGAACATTTTGACATTTTGCTTCCTTAATTTTCATTACAAATAAGTATTATCAATTCAGCAAGTAGGCATAAATATGAAACGTTTTGTGTTGATTTATTCATTTTTTATAACATCTCTTCTATGAAGGAAGAATAAGAGGCCCCAAGGCTGCTCATTTAATCAAACGAACAAACAAACAAAACCGGAAGGGCAAATGTCCTGCCACCTTAAGCCCACTATGCAGAATGAGGATCTGGGGAGTACAAATGAAGAGACTGACCCCTGCCAACACCAGGAAAGCTCAGAGTCCCCCTCCTGCGTGTTTTTTAATCTCTTTGTCTTAGGTCTGGAAGCTGTTCTTGAGAGCAATGTGCTTGTCCACGTGAGATAATTTATCTCTTCCATTTGGCAACTGGGAAAATGTAATTTTCTCTGTGTGATGAGCATGAGTGAGTGGTTCATGCATTGTGAATGGCTATTCTCCAAATCGTGGGACAAGAGACTGTGAAATATGCATGTTTAATATCAGTGCCCTACAATGGCAGGGGAATGAATAGGAATCGAGTATCTGTTTAGGGCCCTCCACTGTCAGGTGGTCGTGTTCTCCTGTTCCCCTTGTTGCTATCAGGAAACAAGTTAACCTTGTTTTTACCTCATAGGGAAGACTCAAATAAACAGCTGGCTGAAGTCGGTGTCAGTCGCTACAAAATAACTGCATAGAATTCAGGAGTTGGGAAGTTCACCAGGTCATTCTAAAACTTTTTTTTCTGGGAGGAAAAACAAAATGAGCATTTCCTTACTGCCTGTGGCTGGACACCAGAAGCTGAAACTCAGTGGCTAGGCCAGGGGTGCCCACATTTACTGTGGCCCTGGGAAGCCAAGGGCAGGGGGTGCTGCATAGAGCAAACACGCGCCCTGTCTCCCTTGCTTAGGGTATTTAGGTATAATTTTCGAAAATATTGTGATGGCTAAATTTGTCTCCCATGGCACCTGTTTTTGACTCAGACTTAGGTAGAGGAAGGAAGCAACTTAGATGATTAAACAGTTTCCCGACCCCACCCTTTCTGCTCCCAGGAGAAGTTGGCATCAGGGCCAGTGACTGCATGGGGCGTCTCTTCTGGGGGTAAGCACTGGTCGTGTTTGAGGAACCCACTGGACTGCGGCTTCTAGATGAGGGGGTAACCTCAGCAGCCAGGGGCCCCTCTCCCTCTTGGGTTGTTTCTATCTTGGGAGAGGACTGACCTTTTTTCTCCCTCTCTCTCTTTCTATTTATTTACCTCTTTCTTTCTCCTTCCATCGCTCCCTCTCTCTCCCTTTCACTTTCCTTTTCTCCCTCTCTTTTCTCATAGGTCCAGCCTGTCCAGCTATAAAGATGAGACAGACATGGGCTGTTCTCATAGAGTGGAACCTAGGGCCTAGGAATTTGAAATCACTCTTTATTCTTACTTCTGGAAACGCCTTTCCTTACCACAAGAGAGATAAAGTCCAAGATGCAGGATCGACCTGATGGAAGGAAGTGATGAGGTGTGTGAGTTGCTTGGTTCTAGCTACAGACTAGTGCTTTCTCACTTGCATGCTTATGAGAATCACCTAGGAAAGCTATATGTCCATGGAGAAAAAGAAACAATAGGTAACTACAGTGGCCCGCTTACCAGCGTCTGTCTCTGTCTCTCATATTCTGCCTTCCCTCATTGTCTTAATATGTTTGTGCTGCTGTAACAGAATACCCAAGACTGGGTAATTTATAATGAACAGAAATGTATTTCCCTTGGTTCTGGAGGCTGGGAATACAAGATCAAGGCAATGGCAGTACTGGGTACTGCCAATGGCAATGGCTACCAGCCACCAGTACCCCCTTTCTTCCACTGTAGCCCCAAAATGTTCAATGTCTTACAGGTTTGGTTAGAAATTCTGGCATGTCTTCAAAGCAAGTTAACCCAGGTGACCAGTATCTAGTGATTTGGGGCAGATCTTGACTCTCACCTGATTCCCACAGGCAGTGCAGACCTCAGCCTGATTACTTCCCACGAGCTTCTTGATTGGCCTGGCCCATCCCAGCAGTCTCTTCTTTCAACCCGTGAAAGATAAGACCTCACCAGAGTTTTAAGTACACTTTCTTACCCTCGGTGCTTACCCAGTACTATGTTTTTCAAACTACAGATCATAACCCATTATGGGCTGTGAAATCAAACAGGCAGTTTGTGCTGGTATTCTTGAAACGATAGAATAGAATAGAATAGAATAGAATAGAATAGAATAGAATAGAATAGAATAGAGTAGAATAGAATAGAAAATAGCAGAGTTCATTGTAAATGATGAGAGCATCACTTATGACATCTCTGCTTCCAAGATGGCACTTCGTGGCTGCATCCTCTGGAGGGGAGGAATGTTGTGTCCTCACATGGGCAGAAGGCAGAAGGGCAAGAGGGCTGACTACTGCATGAAGCCTCTTTTTGGCTGGGCACAGTGACTCACACCTGTAATCCTAGCACTTTGGGAGGCTAAGGCGGGCAGATTACCTGAGCTCAGCAGTTCGAGACCAGCCTAGGCGACATGGTAAAACCCTGACTCTACTAAAATAGAAAAAAATTAGCCAGGCATGGTGGTGCATGCCTGCAGTAGTCCCAGCTATTCAGGAGGCTGAGACAGGAGAATCACTTGAGCCTGGGAGGTAGAGGTTGCAGTGAGCTGAGATCGTGCCACTGTACTCGAGCCTGGGTGATAGAGTGAGATTCTGTCTCAAAACAAAGAAGCCACCCTCCACTTGTGTACAACATCTCACTCGTCTCACTTTTGTAAGGATATGTCTCTACAAATATGTCCCTCTCTGTTTAATCACCAGTTTTGCTTCAATGCTAGGCCCTAAGCAGTTACTTTCAAATATGGTCTAATGTCTCCCATCTTTAAAAAACAAAACAAAAATACTCTTTTGACCCCATTCTCCTCCAGCTGCTGCCTCAACTCTCTTTTTCTCTTTACAACATCTTGCGGCAAAACAGAACTTGCCTCCTCTCCATGTGTCTACTTTCTCTCCCGCATCCTCTCTCTAACCCATTCCAATCATCACTCCATGCAAACTACCCTGGTCAAGGTCCTCACAGACCTCCATGTTTTTAAATCTAATGATCAGTTGTCAGGTTTTATCTTACTTGACCTATCCAGCGTTTGACATGGTCAATCGCTCCTTTCTCTTGAAATACTTATTTTTTTGTGTGGTTCCCAGGATGCTTCTGGATTTCTTCCAAACTTACTGGTCCTTCAAGGAAAAATGAATGCTAACCACTCAAAACAACACAGCAAACAACACACAAAATGGAGCTGTACTAAAGCCACCAAATTCAGGAATACAACAGAGATGCTATCACCATTATTATTAACGTTGTTTTAAAGACTAAAAGCAGTAGGACATGAAAATAAAATAGTAGATACAAATATGGCAAAGGAAGAAACAAAGTCTTTTATTGTAAATGCTGTAATTGCACAACAAAAAACCTTAAGACACTAGTTCTTTAAGAAGAACTATTAGAATTAATAGGAGAATGCGGTGGTGTAGCTAAAAGTAGCAAAATAAATAAATAAACCCCAAAGCTGGTTTTTTTTTTGTTTGTTTGTTTTTTGAGATGGAGTTTTGCTCTTGTTACCCAGGCTGGAGTGCAATGGCGCGATCTCGGCTCACCACAACCTCCGCCTCCTGGGTTCAGGCAATTCTCCTGCCTCAGCCTCCTGATTAGCTGGGATTACAGGCACATGCCACCATGCCCAGCTAATTTTTCGTATTTTTAGTAGAGATGGGGTTTCACCATGTTGACCAGGATGGTCTCGATCTCTTGACCTCGTGATCCACCCGCCTCGGCCTCCCAAAGTGCTGGGATTACAGGCGTGAGCCACTGCGCCCGGCCCCCAAAGCTGATTTTTTAAAAAGAACAATAAAATATGTAAACTCCTGAGGAGCCTGGTTAAGGAAAAGAGAAATAAAAAAAATATTATCAATAAAAAGGTGATATAAGCACAGATTCAGAAGATATTCTAAATATTATCAAAGAAAATGAAATGCAGTTTCCGGGTAAGACATTTAAAATCGTTGTTTTTATCTTTTCTTGGACATAGTCCCTGCTTTTACAGAGCTCATAGTCTAATAAGAGAGAGAGTTTAAATACATGCTTACACAAATAAGTGATTTTCCTGTGTGAAAGGTCTAACAAGGAGACTTCATCTGGGGAATCAGGATAGGTTTCATATGGAAGAAAAAAATAAGTTGGATGAAGAACAGGGGAAAAGTGGCTTAAGCAGAGGGAAGAGTATAGGGGAACACTGAAGAGAAGGTTGGAAAGTTTGCAAGTGTCTCACAGACTACAGGGGTAGGACAGATGATGGGAGAGCGGGTGGAGAGAGAGGCCGGGCGCAAATCATGCAAAGGCTTGTAGCCATCACAAGGATTTTGACCTTTATCCTAAGTATCATGAGAAACTCAACATTTTGAGCAGGGAAGCATTGAGTCCCTACTGTGCAAATTACTTCCCCTGTAAGATCTGCAAAGATTGTAACCAGGCCTCAAAGTAGCATTGTCTAGGATCCTTTGTAACTAGCATTACTCAGTGCTACCAGCCACCAGTACCCCCTTTCTTCCTCTGTAGCCCCAAAATTTCAATGTCTTATAGGTTTGGGTAGAAATTCTGGCATGTCTTCAAAGCAAGTTAACCCAGGTGACCAGTATCTAGTGGTTTGGGGCAGATCTTGACTCTCACCTGATTCCCACAGGCAGTGCAGACCTCAGCCTGATTACTTCCCACGAGCTTCTTGATTGGCCTGGCCCATCCCAGCAGTCTCTTCTTTCAACCCGTGAAAGATAAGACCTCACCAGAGTTTTAAGTACACTTTCTTACCCTCGGTGCTTACCCAGTACTGTGTTTTTCAGACAACAGATCATAACCCATTATGGGCTGTGAAATCAAACAGGCAGTTTGTGCTGGTATTCTTGAAACGATAGAATAGAATAGAATAGAATAGAAAATAGCAGAGTTCATTGTAAATGATGAGAGCATCACTTATGACATTTCAATTTCAGATGTATATGTTCGTGTGTGTATATACACACAACATTAAATGGTTTTTAAATTATGAGTCATGACCAAAAAGAGTTTGAGATTCAGTACCTACTTCCTCCCTTCATCTGCTCTCTGTAGAAACTGGAACTGACTGAGATCTGACTCCTTTGTCATTTCTCCATGAGAGTCCAAAGAACCCAAAGAGTCTTTTGTTCATATCTCCAAGTTGTTTTAATTCATCACCTGACCTGCTAAAATGTCCTGTTCCTCTCATACAAACAGTCCCCTGTTATTAGAATACATTTTGAGTTTTCCCCCTAATCCTATGCTTGAGTTTTTCTTATGGCTCATGCTTATAAACGTACTCCATGGCTTGATGACTAGTCCATATCTACATGGACATAAAACTTACTGCCTGTGTCTTTATGGTACCTAATTGAGCTAACCAGCCTCAGAGTGGTCTATGAACTTCATCCTTCAATTCCCAAATCTTCATTAAGTATACATTATTGTTTTAGATTCCCAAACAACCAACATGCCAAGCTAGCATAGTCCCTGACATCCAGGAGCCTAGAAGACAATTGATCTAATATTTGTCCTAGTCACTTAATTATCAGGTGCTTGCTACATGCTTAGAACAGTGTTATATATTTATACCCTGATGGTTATAACCCACTGGACAGACTCAGAATTCTAACTTTTAAACTTAGTATATTTGTTCTCTTTCTGTTCTGCCTCCCCTCCCTGTCCCTAAGTCAGCATGTTCATGGTCCCAGCTTTTCTCAGCATGGATGTGGGTTGCGTAAATACGGAAAGCAGTCTTATACCATCTCCATCAGCACTCAGCAAATGTGGAGTTAGATCACTATTGTCAACCCCTCACTCTCCCAGTGCCAGATGAGAAATACACTGCTGTAACTGCAAAAGAGTAACATATGGTTTTGCTGTTGTTGTTCACATGAACTAAAAGCCTTCAAGGGACATTTAAAAATGTGTTTCTAAGTGCTGAAATAATTTTTGCTTCAAAAATTGAAAAATTGTTTCTGGCTCTATGAAGACCATCATCTTAAAATTACTGTATTGTCTGTATTCTATGAGCCTTAGCACACATCCAAGCCAGGCTCTGTCTATGCATCAGAAATTTTACTAGTAATGGCATTTCTTATGGTTAGTCTTGCTGTGTAGTTTTCACGGGAAAATGTTAAAAATTACCGGGTAGATTAAATACAAATGTGTTTTTTAATATTTTTAATGTAAATAACACACAGATACCCACACAAGTCTTTAGTGAAGGCACAATGAATTGCAATTATTTCACCAGCATGTTCAGTCAACTATCAAAGATAAGAAGACCCATTTTGCTCAACCAATTCAGGAATAAAATAGCCTAAAATCATTTCGGAAGTTCCATTTCTTTGGAAAAAGAATTTGCACAAACCTGAGTCCACATAAAAGCTATGTGGTGGCCAGGAAATGTGTGTACCCAGAAGGAAAGCAAGGATTGGTGAATTTATTAGGAGTATATACTTGCATATCAGTCAATGTCATTTGTTTTTATAGAACACTTTATGTCAGCAACTTGCTGCTTATCAATTAATGGGATTGTCCTTCAATTCTAAGTGTGAATTACAGTTGACCTTTGAACAATGCAGGTGTTGAGGCACTGACCCCCACATAGTTGAAAATCCGCATATAACTTTTGATTTCCCAAAAACTTAACTACTGTTGACAAAAATATCCTAAGGTTTATAAAGTTGGAGAGGAGACTTTATTTCATATAAAGGCTTGCAGCCTGCAGGCTGGCCATCCTGACAGGCTGAGAAGTATAGCCTCCAGCAGAGACTGAAAGCAGGCACTTTGAGGGAGGGGAAGATGGAATGGGGATTTAAGCTGAACAGGCTGGCCAAGAATACACGTTCGACAGGTTATAGGAGGAGCTGTGAGTACTCCTGAAGTGGGGATACATGCATGTGTAGTAATCAAACATGCCTATTACACTTAGCCCATGTTCACTTTTAAGTGGAGCCCTAACATTTAAATACATTACAATTCATCACTATACATCAAAAGGTGAAGCAGAGGACAGAAAGGCACTCAGTGCACAGCCTGTGTAAACCAGCCAGAACCAGTCTATGGTCAGTGGTCTTTTAGCAGGATGAAATTGCTAAAATCAGTCTTGTATCCAATCAAAGCTGTAATTCTGGCATGTGGAATGGTAGCGGGAGTGTCAGTCAGCATCTGGCAGTGAGCTGCAATTGTTTCAACATTGCTTGTCTTGAGGCTAGTTCTTGTTTAGCTGCTAGAGAAAGAGAAGAAACTCTGTGGAAGTACATAGATTTTTTTTCAAGCGTAGAGTCCATGATTTAACTCTTGCCTAGGATGGCCTCAGATCTTGTTTACAATTCGGTATCTTACTGCCGCAAAGAGTCTATTCTGTCAGTGGTGTGATCTCTAGTTTAATGCTACTAATAGCCTACTGTTGACTGGAAGCCTTACCAATAACATAAACAGTTGATTGACACATATGTTTTATTTTATATATATTATATACTGTATCCTTAAATAAAGTAAGCTAGAGAAAAAAATATTCTTAAAAACATCCTAAGGAATGCTTATACGCTGTTGGTGGGAACGTAAATTAGTACAATAATTATGGAGAACAGTTTGGAGGTTACTCAAAAAACTAAAAATAGAGCTACCATACAAGCCAGCAATCCAACTGCTGGGTACATACCCCAAAGAAAGGAAATCAGTGTATCGGAGATAAAGCTGCATTCTCATTGCAGCACTATTCACAATAGCACAGGTTTACAAACAACCTAAGTGTCTGTCGACAGATGAATGGATAAAGAAAATGTGGTCCATATACACAATGGAGTACTATTTCACCATTAAGAAAATGAGATCCTGTCATTTGCAACAACATAGGTAGAACTGGAGATGACTATGTTAAGTGAAATAAGCCAGGCACAGAAAGAACAACATTGCATGTTCTCACTTATCTGTGGGAGCTAAAACTGTTGAATTCATGGAGATAGAGAGTGGGATAGTTATCAGAGGCTGGGAAGGGTATTTGGGGCAGGGGTGGGAGAGGGAAGTGGGTACGGTTAATGGATACAAAAAATAGAATGAATAAGCTCTAGTATTTGCTAGCACAACAGTGTGACTGTAATAAAAAAAAAATTCAATTGTATATTCAAAAATAGTGAAAAGAGTATAAATGGATTGTTTGAGACATAAAGGATAAATGCTTGAGGTGATGGATACCACATTTACCCCAATGTAATTATTACACGTTGCATGCCTGTAGCAAAATAGCTCATGTACCCCATAAAAATAGGCATATGCTATGCACCCACAAAAATTAAAAAAAAAAGAAAATCATAAGGAGGAGAAAATATCGTCACTATCCATTAAGTGGAAGTGTATCTCTATAAAGACTCCCATCCTTGTCACCTTCACATTGGGTAGGCTCAGGAGGAGGATGAAGAGGAGGGGTTGGTCTTGCTGTCTCTGGGGTGGCAGTAGAAGAAAATCCATATATAAGTGGACCCACACAGTTCAAACCCGTATTGTTTAGGGGCCCTCTGTACTTCAGCGTCATATCCTAGGAGTGGCCAGCCTCAGGAATCATTTCACAGAATAACAATTCTCAGAAAGTTCCAGGGTCCAAAACAAGGTAACTGACTCCCATCTTTCTCCGAAGTACAAGTATGATTTCTTTATGCATTGTTAATACCTATTCCCCAGTTTGGCTTGTTTTCTGGAAGAAAATCTATTTATGATTATTATAATTATGCCTGATGTATACCCTGTCAATCATAGAAAAGGAGTTGGTAGAGGAAAGGGAACTGGAAATGGCAATTTTCAATGTTAAAAAGAATATGACATTATAAAGCATTCATCTAAGTTGTGGTGCATCACTCTCAGTTGAGAATTATCCTCAGTATTTTATTAAATAAGGACAGCTGCTGTCCAACTCTGGCAAAGATGAAGAAAGCCTTTGCCTCATGTTGGCAGATGTGGCTGATAGTAACAGACTTCCACTTCGCTATGGAAATGGAAGCTTCCTTTGCCTAACTATAAAGGAACCTGGTTAACAAACAAACAAACAAAAAGTGTTCCAGTTAAAATGTGTACACAGTCTGTGATGGATAAAGTCAGTACCGAAGCCACTTAGAAAATTGAGTTGAGAAGGGTCAGGACTTTGATGATGCTTTCTCGAGTCTTCAAGAGAAAAATAGGTTAAAAAAAAAATCCATGCAGTGATGGCTTAGGATGGTAAGGGAGCATTAGACTGAGAGTCTACTGTATCAGACTCCTCCTGTATATCACCTCAGATCTTTGAGGTGTCACCTTATTCTGGCTGGCCACCTCAGAGACTGTCCTTGTTCAGGTACCCCCAAAATTTTCTCACCTCTGAGTCATGCTATGCACCTCTAACCTCCTGCTCTAGGCTCATCTGCTGCCCCTGAAGTGTGAGATGCTACAAGACCCGTCAGCACTCTTGCATATAATGAGAAGGTGATGTTTTGCTAATGGGTTCAGGAGCCAGCAGATACACTCTTCTCATTTTTTTTCCCCAGAGATAGCTAGATTATCCTGAGATGCAACAGCTCTTATGGACACACAGAAGAGGGTCTGGCAAGATGAGGCAATCAATTGAGCTGGATGCCAAGTGCTGACTGGCTTAGTGTGCTTGCATATTTTCTCTCCCTCCTTCCCTTCCCTGGTCCCCTGTCGCCTCACTGCTATTTCCCGGGCACTGACTACACTCCCTAATAAAGTAGTATCAGATAAGCATTTGTCTTAGGATCTGTTTTGGGGGATTCCAGGCCAAGACCTCAGGATAAACTCTGTTTGTCCGTGTCCTAAAGATTCCGAGAGATTGAAGACAGGCGTGGTGACTCATGCCTGTAATCCCAGAAATTTGGGAGGCTAAGATGGGATTGCTTGAGGCCAGGGGTTTGAGGCCAGCCTGGGCAATGTAGTGAGACCTCATCTCTACCAAAACATTTTCAAAAAATCAGCTGGACATGGTGGTACATGCCTGTAGTCCTAGCTACTCAGGAGACTGAAATGAGAGGATCACTTGAGCCCAGGAGTTTGAGGCTACAGTGAGCCACAATTGTGCCACTGCACTCCAGCCTAAGCAACAGAGCAAGAACTGGACTCTAAATAGAAAAAAAAAAAAAAGATTCCCATAGATGCATAACCCTTCTCCCACCCACCCCATGAGGAGGAGGACTGTAAGATAGAAATAAAAGTATCTGCTTTATATAATGTCTTTCCATGTAATGTTCGTTTAAAACAAAAAAAAATTCTGATATTAAAACACACTTGAAAGCTCCTGGAGCAGGTGATATTGGGACAAGTTTGGAAAATTATCACAGAGAAGAATTTCTGATGCCTGAGGAATCTCAAGAGTAATACCACAAGAGTGCTGGCCCCTGAACTGGAGATTCAGGTTTTGAACTATTATCATGATGTGGGTAGGAAGGAAATCTGTATTTATGGTTGATATTCCTAGGAAGCAAGTCAAATAGGAAGAAGGTTGAGGAAGGAACCTACAATCACCAATTGCAGCAACTCTCATCAGTGTGCCATTCTCCACACTCCACCATCCCCTTTTCCTACCAAAACAACACTGATTTGTTCAGGCTGAGTCTCTTGATCTCAGGAGGGTAACACCATCCCAGACTTCCAGAAGATGAATCAAGATTGGCCTACACCCTGATATGTGACCCAGTTCTTGCGGATGAAACACAGCAGGAGGCCTGCTAAAGAGAACATGCTTCCTGAACACAATGATTGCAAAGAGGGAGAGGTTGCCTCATTTTTTTTCCTTGAATGTGGATGTGATGCCTAGTGCTGCAGCAGCCACCTTGTGATCTTGAGGCAACAAGCATGAGGTGAAGACCAAGAGAATCTCGGAGATGCTGGGCCTAGCATCAGTAAGCCAACTTTGGCAGCTGTATGTCGTCTTCTTATGTGCAAGAAAAATAAGTCCTTGTTCACTTCAGTCACTGTTAGCTAGGTTTTCTGTTTCTGGCAGCCGAAATAGTTCCTGAACCTCAGCAGGTGTGGTAGAAAACCAGGATGACAATTAAGAAAGAAAGGGATCCAGACGTCAAAGAAATAGAGTTTTGAGGAAGAGTGGGGAGCTGATAGTACAAATGCTATGAGGGAGGCAAGTGTTTTGAGACTGAAAAGCACGCATGGGATTTTTCAGAAGAGCCATTTCAGAGACACAGAGTGGGCAAAAGTCAGGCTCCAGTCAGCTCAGGAGAAAAGGGAGAAAGGCATGGTGACATCAAATACAGATACTTATTTCAAGAAGTTTTGACCAAGTATGGATCACACACAGTCAAATGTGTTACAGTGTTGCTAAGCTTTGACCTAGATTTTTTACTTCTAGGTATCCATCCAAAGGAAATTCAGAGATACTGACAAAGATGTAGGTACAAGCATGATAATTGCAGCTTTATTTATAATAGAGAAGTGCTGGCAACAGTGTAAATATCAAGCAACAGGGGAATTGTTAAATAAATTATGGTATGTCTTCAGAGTGGAATATTGTCCCCGCCAATGTACATGATATTTTAAAAGAAGTTTTAATGACATGAATATTTATAATGAATCCAAAAAAAAAGAAGCAGGCTATAAATATGATTATAAAGTTGTTATATATAATGCATATTATTTAAATGCAAAGAGAAAGACAGGAAGTAAATGCATATAAATCTCCAAAGTTACAGAAGAACCTCTTATGATTTACATTTTCTGGTGTTAATAATCGATTAGCATTTATTTTTTTTAATAATCAAGAAATTTTGTTTCTAAAAAATAATGAAATTTGCTATGAAGGAAAAGAAACGGAATAGTAGCTATGCAATTGACACTGGAAGGGGAGATGCCTGAAAAAGTAGCAGGTGTTTTAAATTCCCCAAAATGAAGTCTATACAGCACATCATGTTTCCCTCCAATATCAAGCTGCTAAAAACCTTGAAACAAATTTGATGATTAGTCTCACAAGTATATCATTCTCTTTTCTTTGTTTGTTTGGTTTATTTCCTTTCTTGGGCCCCAGTTTCCTTCTCAAAGGATAAGAAGAAGAATGTTGAATAATTTAGTGCAGGGAGCTGTGTCAGAGCCCATCCCTGTAGCCCAAACCCCTATTGCCAAGAGACAGAGGTAAAAGACAGCAAATAACTCTTATGGCAAGATTCGGGTCAGAGACCTTTATGTGGACTGAAACCAATATATAGCAGATGGACAGTTAATCGCTTTCTACTCAGAAGACATTGCATGATATCACGTTGGGAAAGGCAAAGAGACTCTTATTCATGGTACCCAGGCAAAGGATCTTGCTATATCTGTGGCAGCATCACAAAACCTGGCCATGGAGGAGGCTGGTTTCTCAAGAGCAGACGGGCAGGAGGCAGTGCTGCCGATGAAGCCATCGAGAGGCTACCTATCCAACACACATGCAGTCCAAATTCCCTGCCCACCTGCCAACCTTCCCCTCACAGGCACAGGCTCTTGGCCTCAGCTCAGGTTATTTGAGTCTCATGAGGCCATCAAGGCTCATGACCAGTGCCAAAACAGTCATTTTCCTCTGGACAGATTTTATTCTCTGCCTTCCCTTAAGAAGAAGTAAGGTACACAGTTGTTAGGCTGTCAGTCATTCTTTTTTTTTTTTTTTTTTTTTTTAGACGGAGTTTCGCTCTTGTTACCCAGGCTGGAGTGCAATGGCACGATCTCGGCTCACCGCAACCTCCGCCTCCTGGGTTCAGGCAATTCTCCTGCCTCAGCCTCCTGAGTAGCTGGGATTACAGGCACGTGCCACCATGCCCAGCTAATTTTTTGTATTTTTAGTAGAGACGGGGTTTCACCATGTTGACCAGGTTGGTCTCGATCTCTCGACCTTGTGATCCACCCGCCTCGGCCTCCCAAAGTGCTGGGATTACAGGCTTGAGCCACCGCGCCCGGCCGGCTGTCAGTCATTCTCTGTTTAAATCTCATTCTGCTACAGGCACACATGGGGGAGGACTCAGCATGGGAGGGAGACAGTGTCCAAGCCTGGAGTTTCTTCCTCCTCCTATGACAGAACCTTCTGTATGTCCCAGGGTGAAGGTGAGGGTCAAATGAGATAACGAATATGGAAACACCTGGCTGTATGAACATAAGTCATTGTTATCGAAGCAGGATATTGCCCTGACCCCTTTGCAGGACTCGTGACAAGGGTGCTTCATTTACTCAGCCTGGTGCTCTAAACTCCTCATGAGAGAAAAAGTGCAAGAACTGGAGTGAACGAGCGCTGGAACCAGCCAGCCTCTTTGGCCCCAGCAGGAGTGAACTCTGCAGGCCCCATGGCAGCATCCAGGCGGTGGAGCCTGCAAATCCTGAAGCCCCAGAGGGCATGTCACAGTGCTCTTTTAGCTTTGCCGTCTGTGGATGCTTAATTGTTAACAGCTCAGTGGGCTCTTTGCCTTTTCATATGAGGTGGCTGCCCTCAGCCAGTGAGGACGAAGGGCCAGCATGACAGCCTTTTGCATCCGCACTCATGGTTCCCAAGCTGTTGTCCGGCATCCAGGAAAAATGAGGTCGCATGAACAAATTGAGGATGGTAAATGCAGGGAATTTTATTGCCAATGAAAGTAACTCCCAACAGGAAAGGGAGCTGACAAGGGGATGGGGCAGGTAGGTAATCTACCCATGAAGTACAGTTGTCTCTGGCTAGATTCTTCTCCAAAGTTATACCGTCAAGCTGTCCCTCTGAAATCAAGCCAATTCTCTCCAATGTCCAGCCACAGTCCCAACTACGTGCTGAGTCTGGGGCTTTTATAGGCACAGGATGGGGCAGGATGGTGCCATGGGTGGTTTAGAAAAATGCAACATTCAAGTGGGAAAACAAGGATATAAGTTCTCACTTTGGGCTGCTGTTTCAGGCTTTTCAGCTTGAAAGTGGCGTTTCACCAGGGACCTGCACTTTTCTGCCTAGAATTTCTCTTCCCCATGTCCCTATCATTATGACTACTACTCTAGGCAGAAGCCCAACTCTAAGATGGATACTGGGTCTGTTTCACTTTTCTAGCCTCCAAGTCATTGAAGAAATCCTCATGCAAAGAATTATTCTTACGGTGGTGATTGTTGCACAATGTTATGAATGTACTTAATATTGCTCATCTATACAGTTAAAAATGTTGATGGTAAATTTACAATGTATATCTTGCCACAATAAAAAATGGAAAAAACCTTAAAATGATAATAATAAATAAATAATTGTATCAACATTCAAAAAAAGTATTAATTCTAGAAACTGCTTACTGCTTTTTTTTTTTTTTACAAAGTAAAAGCAAGTTTATTAAGCAAGCAAAGAAATAAGGAATCCCTACTCCATAGGCAGAGTAGCTGCATGAACCACTCAGATGCTTATACTTACTGTTACTTCTTGATAACATGCTAAACAAGGAGTGGGTTATTCACGAATTTTCCAGGAAAGGGGTGGTCAATTCTCAGAACTGAGGGTTCCTTCCCTTTTTAGACCATGTAGGGTAACTTTCTAATTGATGTTGCCATGGCATGTGTAAACTGTCATGGCACTGGTAGGACTGCCTTTTAGCATGCTAATACATGGTAATTAGCATACAATGAACAGTGAGGATGACCAGAGGTCACTCTCATCACCATCTTGGTTTTGGTGGCTTTTGGCCAGCTTCTTTGCTGCAAACTGTTTTATCAGTAAGGTCTTTATGATCTATAGCTTGTGCTGGCCTCCTATCTCATGCTGTGACTAATAAGAATGCCTAACCCCCTAAGAATGCAGTCCAGTAGGTCTCAGCCTTATTTTACCCAGCCCCTATTCAAGATGGAGCCACTCTGGTTTAAATGCCTCTGACATTTCCCTCCTCCCTGTTACAAGGATTGCAGAGGGACAAAGATCCATCTTCTGTAACTTCTTCAGGCTGAATAGAGATGATGATATTCCTGCCTAACTATTAGGGTCGCTTGTATTCAAGGTAGAGAGCAGCTCAGTCAGAAAGCATCTATATGGTGAGGGGCATTCATAACTTTGAGTCCTAGCAAAAGGTGATATCTGGAAGATCAATAAGTATTCAGTTTAAGAAGACATTGAGTAAGCTTATCATGCATTCCTACACCAAGACTACAATAGCAAACATATTTCACAACAGTAAAGTAAAATAAGTAAAACTATCCCAAGTAGACTAAGTAAGAGCACCTTCCATGAACTGGGCAACTGTTAGAACCAAGCTGATATGGAGATGCTAGCTAATTCCACGATGTGCCCAGAATTAGTATATTGATCTAGATTTTTACATTACCCATCCCTCTTGTTTCTTCTGAGCAATAGTCAGAGATCAATGATTCACAGGAATAAGCAGGGTCAGTCTAAATTGCAGAAAAAAACTCAAAAACAGCTGATAAGACTAGAATCTAAGACTAGGTGTACCGTAGTTTTAGAAACATACTTTTTCTCCCTTCAGTCTTCCATTGTTACTAAAGACAAATCATGGCAAGACCAATTTGCTTCATTATACTTGGCCTGATTATTTATATGAAGTGCAGCAAGAAGAATTATTTTTCACATAGGCTTTTTAAATTGGCTTTGATGGGACTCTGTTCCATAAGGAATCTCAGATAAGACTTTTTAAAAAGCTGAGCCCAGCTACACGTTTGTGCCCTCAAATACCTGTGAGTTGAGGTCCCTGGACAACCGGGGGCTCCTGGGCCTGTCAGAAACTGATTTTCTTTACTTAGGGTACTTCTTTCAATTTATTTCAGCAAAGGGATTGTGCCAAGGTTCCTAAAACCCTGAAAAAAATTTTATTTTTGAGACAAAAATATTTTGTTTTGAGACAGACTCTGTTGCCCAGGCTGGAGTGTAGTGGCATGATCTTGGCTCACTGCAACCTCCACCTCCCAGGTTCAAGCGATTCTTATGCCTCAGCCTCCTGAGCAACTGGGATTATAAGCATGCACTACCATGCCTGGCTGATTTTTGTATTTTTAGTAAAGACAGGGTTCACCATGTTGCCCCGGCTGGTCTTGAACTCCTGGCCTCAAGTGATCTGTCTGCCTCAGCCTCTCAAAGTGCTGGGATTATAGCCATGAGCCACCATGCCCAGCCACCCTGAAAATTTGACTGCTGAAAAATTTGGTCTAAAGGAAGAGTAAGTGATGGTTTATGTATAAAGGAAAGAGAAAAGACAAACGGGAAGTTCAAAGGGAGTCTTTCTTGACATGGTTATCTGTTGAAATGGCTTCTTAAATTGCATGAACCTTTAGGGTAGGGGCAGCAGGCCTCATGTGAGAAGGGCAGGTGTGCTTGGGGAACAAGGCTGCCCCACTTAGCAGCGTGATATTCAGCTCCCTTGAGAGGAGAAGCCAAGGAGAGTGAGCCTGGACCCTGGAACATGCTGCTGAGAGCTGGTGGGCTTTCCAGAGGGTCCGGTGAGACAGCAGTCCTTGAGACCCGATTACCAAAAGGTTGATAGGTTAGTGGGTTAGTGAGAAGAAGCAAATGGGCCCAGATGCTGGTTAAATATGAATGTTATTGAGCATATTCCAAGGCTTCATGGGTGAGAAAACGAGGATAAGAGCCCTGCTTGGAGTTAAAACTAATGTGCAAAGCAATGACCTTCTGTGTTCACTACAACGGTTACCAAGGCCAGAGAAGAGCAAGAGTTAAAGTTGCTCGTTCAGTGAACACGTGTTTATTGGACACTTGCTATGTACACGGTAAATTCTAGACACAGAGATGAAAATAATTCAGCAAACTGTCATCTGTAGGTTTTGCCCTGAAGTTACTTTCAAGCCCATAGGGAGAGAAGTTAAATCATTTGACACAGCCAAATGATGGCACAGGTAGGAGACAAGTGACAGGTGAAGGTCCCAACAAAAGTGCTAGGAATCAAAAGAGGGAGAGATGATTTGGAAGCCAGAGGGTCAGGGAAGCTTTCATGAAGGTCATCCTTCAAGCTGACCTCGATTTTGAGGGATGCACATACGCTAAACAGTAAGCAGAGAGGGACAATCCAGATTTGGGGAGGGAGTGTGGAGCAGCATGAGCAGGGACCAGGAGGCCAGAACGGATGTGATGAATGTGGTATGTTCTGGCAGCAACGGGATAGCTTTCCTCTAGGAAAGGCTTTGTTTAGAGAAATCAAGTTTAGAGAAAAACTTAGGTCTTGATTGCAACCTGGAAAGGGGTTTGAAGTGCCTCTGAGGCTAAGCCTGTGTGCTCATATAGGGTAGCGGGAGACACTGTGTCTGTCTTTGGGCCACTGTATCAACTCTACAAACCACAGATAAACAGCAGCCTGAGGCAGTCCCAGAGCATCAGGTGTGTGTTGTATAGCTGTAGACAGTGGGAACTGCGGGCAGGAACCTTAGAAAGGGGACTTACAAGGCAAGGGACTTAAAAACACCTAAACAGTCAGTGCTGTCTGCGAGGGGGTTGGGTGAGGGGCGTTTGATAAGCGATCTGAGGAAATTCCTTTATAGCCCCTGCATCGGCAAGTCGGCATATTAAAAACATAATTGCAAGCTGAAAGTAAGTGATAGCAATATCTTTGTCCTTCCCCCTCCCCACTACCCCGGAAGTCCTCCTCCATCGCTTCTTTTAGTTAGGAAATGGCATACTCAGTGTGGAGAGATGTTGATTTAAGTGTCACTAATTCTTTTTTTTTCTGTCACCCAGGCTGAAGTGCAGTAATGTGATCATGGTTCACTGAAGCCTCTACCTCCCAGGCCCAAGTGATCCTCTCACCTTGACCTCCCAAGGAGCTGGGGACTACAGGCACACACCACCATGCCCGGCTAGTGTTTTGTCATTTTTGTAGTGACAAGGTATCACCATGTTTCCCAGGCTGGGCACCATACTCTCCATTTTTTGGAGAGGGTTTAATACACTTGTGTTTGATGCAGGTCTTTAATCCTCTGTTCACCCCTTCATCTGTCCACCTCTAGGCAATACTAGGGGTGTTTATTATTCTCCTGGGCTAAAAGAAGATTTCAAGCTGGTTCTAGTGAGTCTCACACAAGTGTAGGCATGAGTGCAGTAGGGAGGCGCCTTCCCTTTGAATCCACACCTCCATCTTGGCACCTGGTTAAAAAGGGGTGTGGGGTGGGTGCTGGTATGAACTAAGTCAGATCAGGCCTCTGCAATCTCAGGGCTCAGATGGGCAGAGATCATTCCCACTGGCTGGTCAAAGGGGCTGTGCTGGCTGTGGAAGGGAGAACTTTCTGGATGGCAACTGGGAAGACAGACACTTCTGGCCTAGGCAGTAACAGACCCCTTCAAAAGGACATCCATTGTTCTGTAGATGTGGACCCAGTTTCCAAGTAACTCCTTAGCGGTTGATGTCAAGACCCCATTTCTCACCTATTGGTGGGAGAGATAGCCAAATGTTTGACAAGCCCTTATCAGGAAGGCTGTGGGAAACGGTACTCCCATATTGCTGAGGGAGTGCAAAGTAGTACAACTATGTGAAAGAAAATGTAATCACAGCTTCCAAAATTACATATGCATGTATGTTTTGCCCCAGTAATTCCACTTCTGGAAATTTATCTAAAGTTAATCCTGCACACGTATGACATAATGTTTATCAAAGGGGCTCCTTGCAGCCTAGTTTGTGATAGCAAAAGATTGGAAATGACCCATGTCCATTCAAAATGCACTGGGTAAATAATGGATACATCTACCCAGTGGAGAAGAATGTAACTTTTTACAAAAAGTAATGAGGGGAAGTTTTCTGTACTGATATGGAAGTATTTCCAAAATGTGTTAATTAGAGAAGAACTAGGAGCAGAATGGGGTAGGGTTTCTCCATTTCCAAGAATGACTTTATAGAAATTTATATCTGGAAAGGTAACTCCATTTTAGAAGCAAAGACATAACTAAAAGAAGAAGCATTTTTCAATAAACACACATGACAGTGTAGACAGAGAATCCAAAGCCATCTTCAAAGCCTTCAAGACATAGTAAAAGTTACTTTTATAGAATACAAGACCAATATAGAAACTCAGTTGCATTTCTATGTAGTAATAACAAGCAATTGGAAAATAAAATGTCTCAATACTATCATTTACAATACCATCCAAAAGCACAAAATACTTAGGAAATAGCTTAACAAAAAATGTGCATGACCTTTCCACTAAAGATAAGTCAATTTCACTCCTAGATGTATGCCCAATAAATATCTAACCCTAAAAACTTTAATATACTGATAAATACAGAGATATAGCACGACTGTTGATTGGAAGACTTGATATTGTTAAGATGTCAGTTCTCACCAAAATGATCTGCAGATTCATACAATTCAAACCAAAATTCTTTAGATATTTTTGTAGGAATCGAAATGTTGGTCATAAAGTTTATATAGAAATGCAAAGGACCTACAACAATCAAAACAATTCTGAAAAAAAAAAAGAACAAAGTTGGAGGATTTATACTACTATCTTTCAAGACTTCTTATAAAACTTTAGTAAACTAGATAATGTGATATTGGCATGAGGAAAATAAAATAAGTCAATGTAACAGAAGAGAAAGTCTAAATACAGACCCATATATAAACAGTCAGTTGATTTTTTTCTTTCTTTTGAGACACCTGTCTCTTGTCCGTCACCCAGGCTGGAATGTAGTGGCATGATCTTGGCTCACTGCAATTTCTGCCTCCTGGATTTAAGCAATTCTCATGCCTCAGTCTCCTGAGTAGCAGGAATTACAGACATGCACCATCACACCTGGCTAATTTTTGTATTTCTTGTAGAGACAGGGTTTTGCCACGTTGGCCAGGCTGTTCTCAAATTCCTGGCTTCATGTGATCCACCCGCCTTGGACTCCCAAAATGTTGGGATTACAGGTGTGAGCCACCTTGCCCAGCCTGATTTTTGACAAAGGTCCCAAGGTAATTCAATTGGGAGGAATAAAATGTTTTTAATTGTTGGTGCTAGAATCACTTAATATTTGTATTTAAAAATTCATCTTGATTCATACCTTATACCATATACAAATATTAATATGAGAGGAATTGTAAAAGCTAAAACTTTAAAGTTTTTAGAAAAAAAGGAGACTACCTTCATCATCTTAAGTTAAGCAAAAAGTTTTTAAGACACAAAAAACACTAACCATAAGGAGGTACATTGGACCTGAGTGAAGTCAAATATTTCTGCTCATCTGATTGCATAATTAAGAAATAAGTATTCAAACCACAGACTGAGATAAGATATTTGTCATTTATGCCTGAAAAAGACTTGTCTAGAGAGTAGATAACTCTCATAACTCATTAATAAAAAGACAATCTAATGAAAAATGAACAGAAGACTTGATGAGAAACTTGATAAAAGTAGTATATGAATAAGCATATGAAAAGATGCTCAACATCATATGTCATTAGGGAAATGCAAGTTAAAGCCAAAATGAGGCCGGGCACGATGGTTCACACCTGTAATCCCAGCACTTTGGGAGGCTGAGGCAGGTGGATCACTTGAGGTAAGGAGTTTGAGATCAGCCTAACCAACAAGGTGAAACCCCGTCTCTACTAAAAATATAAGAATTACCTGGGTGTAGTGGCAGGCACCTGTAATCTCAGCTACTTAGGAGGCTGAGGCATGAGAATCACTTGAACCCAGGAGGCGGAAGTTGCAGTGAGTGGAGATTGTGCCATTGCACTCCAGCTTGGGCAACAGAGAGAGACTCTGTCTCAAAACAAAACAAAAACAAACAAACAAACAAAAACCAAAATGAAATAGCATTACATACCCACTAGAATTGCAAAAACTAAAAAGCTGGATGATATCAAGTGTTAGCAAGAACATGTAGCAGTTGGGATTCTCACATATGGTAGTGGGGGTAGACTATGACACAAGCACTTTAGGAAAATATTTAGTAGTTTCTTAAAGAGTTAAACATTCGCCTACCCTATGAGTCAGCAATTTCACTCCTAGATATTTGCCCAAGAGAAATAAAAACATGTGTCCACAAAAAGGGATGTAGGAGAACATTCATAGCAGTGTTATTCATAATAGACAAAAACTGGAAATAATTCAACTGTTCACCATCAAGTGAATACACGTATTGTGGTGTATTCAAACCATGGAAAACAACTCAACAGAAATACTACAACGAAACAGCATTAAGAAATTGTAGAAACTTATGCCGAGCAAAGCAATCCAGACACAAAAGTGTACACACTGTGTTTCCATTTATATGAAGTCCTACAAGAGGCAAAACCAAAGTATTAGGATAGAAATAAGACCAATGGTTCTTTGTCTGGGCTGAGAGTGTGAAGGATTAACTGGGAAAGGACAAGAGGAAACTTGCTTGAGTAATGGAAATGTTGCCTATCTTGAATGAGGAGGTGATTACACAGGTGTACCAACTCAACAAATGGCACATTTTAAAAACTATGTATCTTTAAATATAACATACACCTCAATTTAGAAAATGTATAGGCAGATTTGAGACCAATCAAACTTTTAGAAATGAAATATAGTCATTGAAAATAAGAACACAATGAGCCTATTCATCAGTGATTGGATGTGGCTGCAGAGAGCTTCAGTGAGGTGACATCACTGGGTGCCTGCACCTGTCTCAGAGGGCTGCCCTTGCTGCTACCACCTGCCCAGCCCTATGGACTCCATTCATACAGAGTTCCAAGGTTATCTGCAGGGATGATGCCTTTACAGGAGCTATTGCTGAATGGGCACAGCCAGAGTCAGCAGTTGTATTTTGCTAACCCCTGATTCTGGAGCTAAATGGAAGCCTTGCTGAATTCAAGCCAAAGGGAGAGACTGAATCCCAAATAGAGTGCACTCTGATGTGTAGGAACCAAAGTACCATGTCATGTATACCAGCATACCACAAAGATGTGGGGAGCAAGAAGATTTCTCTCCATTTTACCCATGGACACCTTCTTCTCTAAGACTTAGTTATAAATTTATGGGTCTTGAGAGGAAAAATCTGATGAACTTACTGAAAAACTCAGAATCACCCTTCCCCTTTGATAGCTGAGGCACTGTTACTGAGCCAGCACGTGACCTGGCTTCATCCTTGGGAGTTCTTTCCCAGTTAACATGTCTCTTTCTATTTCTCATGCAAATTTTGAGAAAGATCTTGAAGGAATCCACTTCAGAAAGGTATGAAGACATAATCTCTCTCCTAAAGGAACATACCTTTAATACTAGCTTCTCACTATTCATGGTTGCAGTATGTGATTATTTTCAAGGAGCTGGAGAATTTCTCAAAATGAGTAAGGGGGTTCTGCATTGGTTTTCCACTCTAGCCCAGCACTGTCCACTACAACTTTCTCCAGTGATAGCTGTGTTATTCAGTTCAGTGCCATTAGACACAAGTACCATTTGAACACTTGAAATGTGGCTAGTGTGACTGAGAAACTGAGTTTTCAATTTTACTCCATTTTAACTAATCTAAATTTCCATTTAAAATGCCACATGTGGCTAGTAGCTCTCATGTTGGACAACACAGGTCGAGTCCTTACAATTCCTAAAGAATTGCTTAATGTCAGTCACATTAGAGCAACCTCTGTCTACCTCCCCTGCATTAATTCTGGGACCATTTAAGGCAAATGGCATCTCATGAGCAAAATTAAACCTCCCTTGTGAGCACGGATGTGGTTCTTTTGTTTCCTAAATAGTGCCTAAATATGTGGCATGGAGTTAGCCATATAATATTTAACAATTATTATTTAGTAAAGTAGATAATGTGAGGAAAAAATGAGGGGAAATACTGATCACAGTCGGATCTTTCTGTCTTCACCTTCTTCACTCCATTCATTATGTCTGTTTTCAGTGGATCTACCCATCTCTGTCTCCGAGTCTCACCACATGGGCATTGCCAGACCTTGACTAAGCTAACAACAATATCTAGCTTCTCTGACTCCGTTACCAACCATCACAAATTCTGCCAGCACTCAAAGCCTGTGATTATTTTAGGCACAGACACACTGTAAGATGACTGTGAAAATGGTGGAGTAGAGAACTCCAAGAGATGATCTCTTTACAAAATCAGTGAATAACCTGGCAAAAGCTACCAGAATCTATCTTTTTTTGAGACAGGGTCTCACCCTGTCACCCAGGCTGGAGTGCAGTGGCGTGATCATAGCTCACTGCAACCTCAATTTCCTGGGCTCAAGCAATTCTCCCGCCTCAGCCTCCTAAGTAGCTGGGACCACAGGGGCATGCCACTACTCCCAGATAATTTTTTTGTAATTTTTATAGAGACAAAGTTTTGCCATGTTTCCCAGGCTTATCTCAAACTCCTGAGCACAAGCAATTTGCCTGTCTTGGCCTCCCAAAGTGCTGGGATTACAGGCATGAGCTTCTGCATCCAGCCTTTGAAAACTGTCAGCATCAATTTTATTGGAACTCTGGAAACCAGTCAAAGGTTTACAAGGACCAGATTCATGTTTAATCAAGAAAAAGAATCTTGGTAGAACAGCTTTATGTCATTTTAACTTAACCTTCCCCCATCCCTGAATCAGCAGCAGTCTTAAAGATGGTGGCCTGCCTTCTCAGTGTGGGTTCCTGGTACTAGATAAAAAAGAGTGTACTTTGTTCTCAAAGAATTGTGGGTCCTTGAAGAACTAGTTGAAAGGGCTTTCTTTTTCTTAATTCAGACGTTTCAAAGAATAGAGAGGCAGCTACCTGGGGGAGCATTGATCAGAAACAATTAAAGGCAAACATGTTGGCCACTGCTGCCAGGACAAGGGATAACAGTTGGGGCAAATAATAGACATACCAAAAAGCTTGGGAGGAAAGGGTAGGGAGTGAGAATAGGGCTGTGAAAAGTTACCACATATTCCTGAGAATCTACAGTCCATGCATATGCCCAGGGCGGTGCGTATGCTTAGGAGAAACCTGAAAGGCTCTAAGCTTTCACCTCTGGCCAAACTTCAGGCTCTGTACAAGCAGGAAGTAAAGACTAAAACAAAATTTTCAGCAGAGTGTGATATGCCCCAACACACATGCGTGTGCACACACACACACAAACACACACACACCACACAAACACACACACACACACACACACACATACCCCACAAGGGAGAGAGAGAGAAACACACAGCCCATCCACAAAGGCTGGGAGATTTTCTCTGGTTTTGGCTGCAAGCATTGCATGAAGTCTCTGTCAAACCACTGATTATTAAGCTAAACAGAGAGACTTCAGTGGCCACACGGGACAAAGAACACAAATCTTACAAAATTAGTTCAGAAAAGTCAGTAAACAGAGAAACCACCAGCATTAACATCAACAACAAACTCTAAAGAGGGAGGAGAATCTGATTTCCAGAGTTGTCACATTATAACATTCAAAAAAAGTCTAGTTTTCAACAAAAAATTATGAAGCATGCAAAAACAAACAAACAAAAAATACCCACAACAAAGTATGACCCACACATAGTAAAAAAAAAAAAGATAGAAACTGTACCCAAGAAAGCCCGGATATTGGACTTATCAGACAAAGTCAGCTACTTTAAATATGCTCAAAGTGGCAAAGTAAACATGCATACAGAATTAAAGGGCATTATGAGAACAATGTCTCACCAAATAGAGAATATCAATAACGAAGAAACCACTATAAAGTCCAAAGTTGAAAAGTACAATAATTGAAATAAAAAGATTTCCTAGATGTGTTCAACAGCAGTTGTGGATTGACAAAAGAATCAGTGAACTTGAAGATAGATATTGCTCAGTAATATTGCTCAGTCTGAGCAGCAAGTGATATTGCTCAGTTTGAGCAGCAAGAGAAAAAAGAAGGAAGATGAACAAAGACTAAGAGACCTGTGGGAAACCATCAAGTGCTCCAATGAATGTATAATGGGAGGTACAGAAAAAGAGAATAAAAAGGAAGTGAAAGAATATTTAAAGAAATTGGTGTGGTGGCTCACGCCTGTAATCTCAGCACTTTGGGAGGTCAAGGCAAGTGGATGACTTGAGGTCAGGAGTTTGAGACCAGCCTGACCAACATGATGAAATCCCATCTCTATTAAAAATGCAAAAATTAGCTGGTTGGGGTGGTGCACACCTGTACTCCCAGCTACTCGAGAAGCTGAGGTATGAGAATTGCTTGAACCCGGAAGGCAGAGATTTCAGTGAGCTGAGATTGCACCACTGTACTCCAGGCTAGGCAAAGAAAAAAAAAAAAAAAACACTACAGAGAGAGAGAAAATAATGGTTAAAAAGCCCCACATTTGATGAAAGACATAGATTCTTACATTCAAGAAGCTAAGCAAACCCCAATAAATAAAGAGAATCACACTGAGATTTATCAAACTGTTGAAAGACAAAGAAAAAAAGGGAATCCTGGAAGTAGTAAGAGAAAAGCAAATTGACACAAACAAGGAATCTTCAATAAGATTAACAACTGATTTCTCATCAGAATCTATATGGGCCAAAAGACAGTAGGATAATATTCAAAGTGCTGAGAGGAAAAAAACAAAACAAAACAAAACAAACAAACAAAACCTGTCAACAAAGAAGTCTAAGTCCAGGAAAAAAAAAAAAAAAAGCATGGCTAAATGGATTTTTAAGCAGGAATATGGGGTTTTACTTTGATACAGTTTAATGAAATTATTTTGCAACTTTTCCCAGTAAATCATCTTTTGCCTTTAGACACACACCTCAGTAATTCCAGGTCTGCCAGGGTGATTATATAGCTGGTCTATAATTGCAGGCCTATTTCTGGATGAAATTTGCCATGGGTCCTGATGGTAGGTTTAGACTGCCACATGAATTACATGGCTGTTTCCAACATCCTTCAAATGCAACATCTTCAAAACACAAACCTGATTTTTTTCCACCTTACCCGCTCCATCATCCTTACAACAGCGAGGGGCATTTCTGCACGCCACTGTGAACCATATCCAATTAATCTCCATGTCTGGGTGTTTGACTTCCTAAGCGGCTTTCAAATCCGTTAAATTCTCTTCATCACCTTAGTTCAATATGCCATCATCTTTATCTGAACTACTATAACGGACTGGCCTGACTACCTGCTTTCTTATCTTAATCCTTCTCAATTTTCCATATTCTATGTACTTGCATTTTTAAAATGCAAATCTAATTACTTTGCTCCCCTGTTTAAAGCCTATAATTGGCTTCCCATTGCTCTTAGAATAAAATCCTCAGGGGTTGAACTGGTCCAGGAGATGGAGACTGTGTGGGCCTGGCTCCTGCCCATCTCTCCAGCCACCCCACCTGACTCATTGCACTCCAGTCATGGAAGAGTCTGTCTGTTCTCCCCACCCCAGGACAGTCATATACGTGCTCATCTCTTTCTGGAACATTTTGCCTCCTCCTCTGCACTTACCCAGACCCACTCATTTTCAGAGCTCAGATGAAATGTTACTTCTAAAGGAAGTCTTCCTGACCCTTCCAGGCTCAGTTAAGTTCCCCTATGTGGGCCTCCTAAGCACCAAGGGCTCCTCTTTTATACATATTACTGTTATAATTTCAAATTTATGTGATTAATTACTCAATATCTGACTCCCACTAAAATCTGAGACCCATGAAGACAGGTACAGTCTTGTTCAATGGGGTGGTCCCAGTGTCAATGACAGTGCTGTGAATATGGCAGAAGGCTGATACATATTGTGGATATTGATATTATAAAATGCAATTGGGTCTCAAAGGTATCACCTTAGCAATGAGTTGGCACCTTAGTAAAAATGATTTTGCATGCTGACAGAGAAAGAATGCAGTCTAGGTGTGCTGCTAGCTCCAGGCTCCTTATTGTTGAAACAGGATCACAGAAGAATGTACATGTGAGCAGTCCTTCACTCCTCCTTTGAATGTCATATTACAACACACGCAGCATTCCCAGGACAGTGGAATTTAGGGAGTGGATTATCCATTCTGTTCAATTTGACCTCCCAAACTGTTTAATAAATGCAGGGTCTTTTCTCTGGATTTTCAGAAGCTCCAAATGGTCACCCCCTTGCAGGGGCAGAGAAATGTCAGGTCCTGGACTCTTCAGCAGTAGGGAGGGGTGGAGGAGAGAGGGGAGAGGTAACAGACCATCATCATGGTCTAACCTCAGGGACAGAGATGGATAAACAGATCTTTCATCCTGCCAGTGTTAATCCCCTGCTAACTTATTTCCTTGACATTACAATGCTAAAGAGAATGTCTGTTTCCTTCTACTCCGCCTCTAGCTTTATTACCAAGGTCCCACTGTTATTTTAGCTTCAGTGTGTGCCAAGCAGGACCCTGAAAGGTGGGATAGAAACTCCTACAGAGACAAGGCACTCAGAAGGAACAGTACCACTCCTAACACAGGCGGGAGAAGGAGGCTAAAGACAATCTTTTCCCTCTCACAGGTTATCTGAGAGTACGTAATTTTGTATTTCTTGCAGAAAACAAGTATCAGTGAGGGATACTGCAGAATTATTGCCACAAGGTGTTTGAAGCTAAAAATAATGAGCTGGGAATGACGTTAAGTAAATAGACTCCCTAACTCCTAAACTCGTGTGAGACTAGGCAGTCAGGATGATAGAAGAGTGTGTCTGAAGGTTATGAGCTGGTCCCAGTGCCTCGAGCCTCTTAGCCTGAATAATCAGGCCATATCCTGGGGAAATGAACAAGACGAATCAGCCCAGACTGTCACTTCTGAAAATCTTGGAGAAGAGGACAAGTGTCTGCAGAATAGAAATGGCCTGAGTTTCACGTCACCTCCGTTTAATAAGGTCATGGTTTGTAGACACTGAGTATAAAGGAAGAAGTGGTCACAGACCCTGCATGGAAACTCTACCCTCATTTCCTTCCTTAGTAGAGTTTTTGAGCTGGGAAATAGGATTATACCGTAGGTGGTACAACTGAGTTTCTTCAAAGTATTGGACACTATGAACACATAAAAGCATTTGTGCAAAAGAACTTGATTAATGGAACCATCACCATCTGGAGATGGAGTTCTAGCGGGATTCCTCTGGGCTCTGGCTTTAACCTGCTCTTGTCCCAAAACTGTCACCACTAAATTTAGCTGTCATTGCATCTAGCCCATACTTCTCAATATTTCCCAAAGGGTGAAATTTAGTAGAGTTAAGCAGTGATAAATATAAGGTCATGTACTTTGGTCTGAAAAATCCGCTGCACATCTAAAGTGCAAGAAAGATGTGGTTTAGCAAGAGTGGCACTTCAAATCTCTTAAGACTTAATAATTATTGGCCTCATTCTGAAAGAGTCCACATAGGAAGGGCTACCGTTGGATGATGTCAGTGCTATAGGACCTCTGCTCCCACTTTTAAATGAGTCTGTTAATTTTATTATCAGACATCCAGGGCTCTGTGACTAGGTCACCATTACATACAAACTATAGCCCTAAAGACCTTTAAAGAAAGTTGATTTCCTTTCTCAAGGACAGGGCAGGAGTCTCTCTATCTTATGCATTTGTCATCCAATGGCTAGATCAAAGTTAAACAGCCAAGAATATACATGAAAGGGATCCGTGGAGAGAAATCATGTCTAAAGAAGCATTCTGACATTTGTAGCATTCCTGAGTTTAAAAGCACTTTTCACTCATCTCATTTGATCCTCTTCTGCACAAGCCTGTGAGATAACCCAGACGGATGTCCACTTAATGGAAGGGAAATCAAATAACCTAAGAGACGCAAACATTGCCCAGAAACCAACTTGCCGCTTCAAGTTCAGCTCTCTACACATGAAACTGACCTGCATATATGTGTGCATAAAATACAGGTTAAAATAAAGTAATCTTATGGAAAAGAGTTCCCTGTGTATTTGTTTAATTCAACTATTAACTAATTAATATTTAACAACCATTAACTATTTTTCTGGAAGCAGAGTCTTGCTCTGTTGCCCAGACTGGAGTGCACTGCTGCAATCCTGGCTCACTGAAACCTCTGCCTCCTACGTTCAAGTGATTCTGCTGCCTCAGCCTCCCGAGCAGCAGGTACTACAGACGAGCGCTACCACGTCTGGCTAATTTTTTGTGCTTTTAGTAGAGACAGGGGTCTCACTATGTTGCCTAGGCTAGTTTCGAACTGCAGAGCTCAGGCAATCCACCTACCCCGGCCCTCCCAAAGTGCTGGGATTACAGGCTTGAGCCACTGTGCCTGATGGCTATTTGAAAGAGCATATTACATAATCGCTGCTCCCACAGAGGGGATGGGGCAAGAAGTAGAAGTAGAAATAGACACGATTTCCACCTCAAAAGCCCTCACGTAAGTCAGGAGCTCAGATAACAGTGCAGAGTCACAAGCTGAGGGTGTAGACTGGAGGAGGACAGAATATGCCAGGGCAAGATGGGATTGGGGCTGGATGAAAATGTAGACTCTATCTGCTCTGGTTGATTCTTTCTCTCTCTCTCTCTCTCTCTCTCTCTCTCTCTCTCTCTCTCTCTCTTTCTTTTTAAATTGTACTTTAGGTTCTAGGGTACATGTGTAGTTCATGCAGGATTGTTGCATAGGTACATATATGGCAATGTAGTTTGCTGTCTCCATCCCCATCACCTAGATCTGATATTTCTCCCCATGTTATCCCTCCCCAATCTCCCCACCCACCTGCTGTCCCTCCCTTGTTGCCCCCTACAACAGACTCCACTGTGTGATGCTCCCCTCCCTGTGTCCATGTGTTCTCATTGTTCAACACCCACCTATGAGTGAGAACATGCAGGTTTGATTTTCTGTTCTTGTGTTACTTCGCTGAGAATGATGGTTTCCAGGTTCATCCATGTTCCTACAAAGGACACAAACTCATCATTTTTTGTGACTGCATAATATTCTATGGTGTATATGAGCCACATTTTCCTTGACCAGTCTAATGTCGATGGGCATTTGGGTTGGTTCCAGGTCTTTGCTATTGTAAACAGTGCCGCTATGAACATCCATGTGCATGTGTCTTTATAATAGAATGATTTATAATCCTTTGGATATATACCCAGTAGTGGGATTGCTGGGTCAAATGGAATTTCTATTTCTAGGTCCTTGAGGAAGTGCCACACTGTCTTCCACAATGGTTGAACTAGTTTACGCTCCCACCAGCAGTGTAAAAGTGTTCCTGTTTCTCCACATCCTCTCCAGCATCTGTTGTCTCCAGATTTTTTAATGATTGCCATTCTAACTGGTGTGAGGTGGTATCTCAATGTGGTTTTGATTTGCATTTCTCTAATAATCAGTGATGATGAGCATTTGTTGGCCTCATATATGTCTTCTTTTGAAAAGCGTCTGTTCATATCCTGTGCCCACTTATGGATGGGTTGTTTGTTTGTTTGTTTTTTCTTTTAAATCTGTTTTAGTTCTTTGTAGATTCTGGATATTAGCCCGTTTGTCAGATGGGTAGATTGAGGTCAGCAGTTGAGACCAGCCTGGCCAACATGGTGAAACGCTGTCTTACTAAAAATAAAAAATTGGCCAGGGGTGGTGGCAGGAGCCTGTAATCCCAGCTACTGGGGAGGCCAAGGCGTGAGAATCACTTAAACCCAGGAGGCAGAGGTTGTAGTGAGCCATGATCTCACCACTGTACTCTAGCCTGTGCAACAGAGTGAGACTCTGTCTCAAAAACAAACAAACAAACAAAAACACCAAACACACAAAAGTGAAAGGGAAGCAGAATAACATTTCTTCCTTTGCTCAATTTCCTGCTTCCCCTTCAAAAGCCAGGCCACAGGCTGCCTCCCCTTGTGGTTTGTCCTGCCTGCTTCCTCTGGCCTCATCCACCTGCACCACTCAGTGGACACTGTCTGCTCTGTGTCGCTTTTCTCCCTTATCTAGAGGTTTATGTTGGCTCTTATGACCAAAGCTGCCAGGCCAGGTACTGATACTTGTATGAAAACCTGATATCCACCCCTGCACCAGAACATGCAGCAGGAGGACGCATCACACACACACACACACACACAATCTCTCTTTTCCTGGGATATCATCTGGTCATTTGTGCATGCTGGGCTTTCCCATAACCAGGGATGTACCATCTGCCCCCTAGTTACACTCCTGTCCTACTGCATAATTTACTGGGAGTCCTCGCTCTGCTTCTCCTCTGACTTGTCCTTCTTTCCCTCACCAGGAACAAGCTTGTCATTCTCCTGCCTCTCACAGCCTTGACAGAGCCTGCTGGATGCCTCTTCTCATGTACTGCCTGAGCGCTCCAACCACACTCCCCAACCATGGGCTCCAGCCACTTCTCCAATGACATCCCATTCTTACCTAGCTCATAATGTGTTCATGTTCCATTCTACCTCCTGTCTCTGCCAGAATTCAGGCATCTACATATCCCATTCTCTAACGTGAAACTCCCCTTTTCTGTTGGTTCATAACCTCCTGTCTGCACTTCTTTGACAAAATGTCCTCTTTGATGGATTTCACTGTGTCAGTGATGGATTTCTCCTGCTCCAATCACACTACCACGCTGTTGATAATGTGTATATGTGATAGCTCTGGTTAGTTTGTCCAATCTTCCTTGGTAAATCCCTATCAAATCAAATACAGTCATTTTTAGACCTTGGGCACTTGAAAAAATCATGCTGCCTGATTCGCTTGTAGAAATTATCCATTTTGGGCAAAACACTATTGTAAGTGCTTTGCATGTAAACTTTAATGTTACATAAAACATTAAGCTAATAAATTTTACCAATATAGAATTTTATGGAGTGCCACTTGCCTGTTTTATCTATTTAAGGCACAGAATTTTGACTATAACAGGGTTTCCCAAGTCTAGATAGCTCCCCATAACCTTCTTGACCGGTTTCTTTATCTTGAGGTTTGACATCAAAAAGACTGAGCTCATACTCTGCAAAGATCATATGTTTATACATATAGATTTTGATATGGCTACATACAGAACAACTACAAAGAGAACCATGAGTTCTTATACCACCCCCAGCTCTTTCTCACAAGGAGCTGTTACTAAGCCTTGGTTAGTGTAGTCAAGACAATGCTATGTTGGGTGCAGTCTGGAGGTCTTCTGCCATGTCGCACATTTTGTGTGTCTCACTCTACTGCAACATTGAGACTCCTGTTCCATGCGTTAGACTGAGCCCTCAGTAGTATCTTCCACCAAAATACATGAGCAAGCTTGCCTCTAAACTCAGCCTTTATCTAGTGGTTTCTACAAAGTCTGTTCCCACCAATACCTTCTGCTGGCTGCCTGCCCTGACAATAAACCAAGTGTGCCTCATGGGTTGTCTAATAGGGATGATTTGTGTCTCTGTGTTCTTTGCTGGTGGCTTCCTTTCTGCAGGGCCAGCAGTTTTCTGCAGGGGGTGGCAAAGGGATGAGTGTTTTAAATCTCTCTTGGGGAGAGAATAATTTCCTGGGTTGGAGAGGGATCACTGATGCACCATTACTCAATTCCTTCACGCTTTCTATGAAACATCTTTAAATATCCTCCGGGGTAGCAATAGGCCAATATTATTTAGTTACTATTTGCATAATATTATAAGACTTGTGTTGAATTCCTCACACAGCGATATTTCTGACTCTATTCTTTAGAGGTAGAATCCAAGACTAAAGATGTTATGTGATTTGTTCAAGATGACCCAGCTCTTCTGAGGCAGAACACTGCCTAACTGATACCCGTTCTACTTGGACAACCTTTTCCTGGACCTCATGAACCTCAGTGTTCTTTCCGCTTCCATGGTATTCTCAGGGCTGACTTACTCATTGGGAGAGCCAAGGTAGCATAAAGGGTAACTGTACTTGGGTGGAACCAAGCTACAGAAGTTCATATTCAGGCTCTAATATTTACTAGCAGTGTGACCCAGCAATGTGACCTTGTCTTCTCTGTGCTTTGGTTTCTACACTTGTAAAATGATGGCAATAGTAATATCTATCTTTTTTTTTTTTTTTTTTTTTTTGAGACAGGATCTCACTGTTGCCCAAGCTGGAACACAGTCGTGTGATCACTGCTCTCTGTAGCCTCCACCTCCTGGGCTCAAGCAATCCTCCTACTTCAGCCTCCTGAATAGCTGGGACTACAGGCTCATTATACCACACCTGGCTAATTTTTTCTTTTTTCTTGTTTTCTTTCTGTAGACACAGAGTCTCACTATGTTGCTCAGGCTTGTCTCAAACTCCTGGATTCAAACTATCCTCCCACCTTGGCCCCCTGAAGTGCTGGAATTTCAGGAGTAAGCCACTATGCCAAACTCCTATCTGTCTTGGTAGTAATACCTACCTACTTGCAGGGCTATGAAATGTAAACAGGTAAAGCTTAGAACAGTGCCTACACATAGCAAACACATTCACACATACATGGCTATATGTCTAATTATATTTGCTATTATTTTTATTCATAATTTCTCCTCCTTACCTTCATACCCTCTGTGCTCTCTCTTCTGCTCTAAGCTGTTCCATTTCCTCCTTCTGGTGCTCTCTCATTCACCTGCTCTGTCCATTGTACCTTCTGCCCAATTACTCTTGGAAGGACCTGATTTTTATCATCTTCATTAATTGTGAACTCAGGATTCAACTCCCTTCTCTTGACTATTTTTGCTGCGTCAAATACTCTCTGCTATATGAGAGGGGGCTGATCTGGGCCATAGATGGAAGGGAGGGGAGACAGAGACCTTGATTCTGGTCTGGGCTCTGCCACTTAGAGCTGCTGGGTCTTCATAAGATATTTACTACCTGAGCCTCTGTCCTCATTCTAAAGATTGTTATAATTATCCTTCTATCTAACTTACCAGGAAGTTGTGAGGATCAAATTAACCAGAATGGGTTTCTGTTGCTTGTAGCAAACACCCTTGACTGATGGAGTCCCTATCTCCTGAGGGTGAAGTCACAAGAGGCTGGAGGACCAGGCCTGGAAGAGAGACAGCAGGAACCGGCAGTGGTCATAAAGCAAGGAAGGTCTGCTTGCTGCTGCTCTGATGAAAAGTTTGTCCTTGTATCTAGAAAATTATTCATGCAAGATCTACAGTTCCGGGAGAAGGTATCCCACTGGCTGTGCTTAGGTCACTGAGCTTAGCCTCTGACTATACCAGGGCTGGGGAGAGTGAAGACTGGGCTCCTGTGTGGGATGCTAGTTCCAAGACACCATATGGAAGGGGTAGAGGTATGATCCTCCCACACCTGTTGAGGGAGCTATCTGGAAGATCAAAATATGATAAATGCCCACTGGAGAGAGCAAGCTATCATTCTTCAAGGTGATTTATGTTTTAAAGACTATATTGTTGAGGTTCCAAATGAATGAAAGAGAGGGCTTGGCAGTAGAAATCTTCAAAGGGCCCCCAAATCATGCCTTGTATCCAGCTGCCTGCTGGCCCACCAATAAAGCCATCGTAACCTCACAAGCCACAGCCAGGTCCTTTCAATCCTTTGATGGCTGTCCCTGAGGTCCAGGCAGTCAGCCCTCAGGTGCCTCCTCTGAGTCACATTTGATGGGTCACTCATCCTCTCTGTTCTATACCAGTTCACTCTTGCAGACTGGTTTGACCAACAATTAATAGTGGCCTCCTGAACTGTGTGGCTCAGTCCAACCCCTCCCCCAGAATGTGTCTGCCTGTCTCCATGGAGGCTCTGAGACATGGCGGTGAGAGGGGTCTGGGTGGCAAGCTTCCCTTCCATCCCACTGTTTTATTTTAATCCTGCGAGCCAATGCTGCTTCTCATCATGGCCTCAGGTATTTGGGATATATCACAATTCTTTATTCCTGGCCCACACTGGGCTCCCAACCTCTCTGCCGAGACTCATAGGCATGTTATTTGAGAGGTAGCGAAGAAACCAGAACCCAATATTAAACTGCAAGGATACGACACCGGCATCCTTGAAGGCGTTAACTCTAATTTTTGCTCCCTGAATTCCCAGCTGAGATTTGAAGTCTGCTTTTATCGCACTTGCCTCAGAGGTAAGGTGTCCCTCCAAGTTTCCTGGGAGGGCTCCTGGGCTGTGAAGTTACATTTAGGGAACTATGTCCCTTTGCTTTTAGCTCCTGACTTCATGGGGCCAGTGAATGCCTTCAGGCAAGCTGGAAATGAGTTCCTGGGGATCTGTAAGCACTGAGCAGGGCGAACCCTCTCTGCCTCAGCTGCTGGCTGCGGGGAATGTTTTTCTCCTTTGCTCTTTATTTACTGCCATGGGTATTTTCCAATTAGGCTCTGTCCATGGAATTACACCATGGCCACTTGAGTCTCAGAAAAGACTGCTCTTTCTATGGGAATGTCCTCACAGGTTGGAGATGTAATTTGACGTTAGCTCATTTTCCCCCCAGTGCTTTTAGAAATGAGCTATGCCATTTGGTGGGAGAGCAAATAATGACTACATATGTGCATTGCTACCTGAAAGTGTGAGGCGGGGTGCAGTCACTTGAGAGGACTCCCTGGCCTTGGAGCTCAGGGCTGCCGAGGGGCCAGTGGAAGGAGGACAAGGACAAAAAGAGTAGATCTGAAAACTTCAGTTGGGTGGTTTCTTTCAGAAGCCAAGAGAGGTGTAACAATCTGGTCATTGTTCAGCGAGCAGTAAGGGAGGCGGCAGTGGCTGGGAGGAGGAGGAGGGGCGGGGCGGGAAGGAGGGGCTGAGGGTGGGAAATTGCACTGAGGCCTCCAGCTCTGATTGTAGAAATAGGGCGCCGAGTTCCCACAAAAGTGATTGAACGAAGGCCTCAGAATTTCTCATATCGGCCTTAATAACCTCAACAAAATGTTTCTTTCGGCTGCAATTAGCCACGTAATTAGATAGCTAAGTTTGGGAGAAAGAAATAAAAGGTATGAAATAGTCACAGAACATTGTGACTACGGTGCTCCTTCAGATTGTTGACATGGTTCCCCTTGCCTGAAACTAATCATTGTTCCTATACCCTCTTTCCTTTCCCAACTAAACTTACCTCATACCTTTAATTCACTGTTGTCCAATCTTATTGATCTCAGCTCAACAAACGTATTCAGGCTGGTTTTTCCCCTAAAAAAAAATGACATACAGCACAGAATATGATTTTCTTTTATTTTTTTTTTTTTTTTTTTTTTTTTTTTTTTTTTTTTTTTTGTTAAACAGAGTCTCTCTCTGTCGCCCAGGCTGGAGTACAGTGATGTGATCTCAGCTCACTATAACCTCCACCTCCCAGATTCAAGCAATTCTCATGCCTCAGCCTCCTCAGTAGCTGGGATTACAGACTCACACCACCATGCCTGGCTAATTTTTTTGTATTTTTAGTAAAGATGGTGTTTCACCATGTTGGCCAGACTGTTCCTGAACTCCTGACTTCAGGTGATCCACCTGCCTCAGCCTCCCAAAGTGCTGGGATTACAGGCGTGAGCCACTGCGTCCAGTCCAGAATATGATTTTCTATAACTGAGACACCATGTTCCCAAACACAACACTTTTTTTTTCTGGTTTAATCAGGGAACTCTCATCAAATAGGCATGGCTGCATCAGCTAAGCCAGTGGTTCTCCAGTGTGGTTCCTGGACCAGCAACAACAGCATTACCTGGGAACTTGTGAGAAATGGAAATTGTAGGTCCCTGCCCCAGACTTCCAGCCTCAGAAACTCTGGAGGTGGGGCCTGGCAATGCACATTTTAACAAGTGGTAACCTCCAGGCGATTCTGATGCATGCTGGAGTCTGAGATCCCCCGTTCTAAAAGATCTTCCGAGAATCTTCTGTTGCTTTATGTTGTTTTGGCATCAAAAAAAGCCCCTAGTGTACTGCTGCAGCCTAAGAGAGGTGTGGAGGGGAAACTGACTGCACACAAGATCTCTTAGAATTTCACTCTTAAAAGATTTACAAGTTGAACATTTTAATGTCATGAAGAAAGGCATATCCCGAATGGTGTGTTAGAAGGGGCCCTGGGAACCATCCTCACTGAGCGGCGGTCTCAACTTGGTCACCAAGCAACCATGGAATGTTAATAGGTAGCAGCTTTGCTCTGCTTACCAGTTTTCTCATCTGTAAAATTCAGAAAATTGGAATGGATGATATTTTCTTGTTCTAATAATCTTTGACATGTCTCTTTTTGAATATAGGTTGCTGGCTTTAGCAATTAAAAATATGCCCACATTTTTTAAAAGTATGCCCAAATTTCAATTTTCAAATTGCCTGTCAGATAAACAATGAATAATTTTAATATATATACAAATAATATACATGGACATGGGATATACTTATGCAGAAAAAATTATTCATTGTTGGCCAGACATGGTGGCTCACATCTGAAATCCCAGCACTTTGGGAGGCCAAGGTAGGAAGATCACTTTAGCCCAGGAGTTCAAGATGAGCCTGGGCAAAATAGGGAGACCCTGTCTCTACAAAAAATTTAAAAACCTTCTGGGTGTGGTATGTGCCTATAGTATCCACTATTTGGGAGGTTCAACTGGGAGGATTGCTCAAGCCCAGGTGGTCCAGGCTGCAGTGAGCAGTGATCACACCACTGCACTCCAGACTCGGCAACAGAGTGAGACTCTGTCTCAAAAAGATTTTTTAAAAAAGTTATTCGTTGTTTACTGATATTCAGATGTTACCGGGTGTCTTGTACATGTATTTGTTAAATGGGGCATCTCTATTTGAATGCCAGTTTTAATCAGAGATTGTGTCAATATCTAAATCTCTCCTAGAATGCAAAGGGCCCTGCAGCTTCAGGGAGGGGCTCCAGAAGGAGCCCCAGATGGGGCAGTCAGTGGGGGTGGGGGGGTTGCGGTGTCAGAGATGCAGGGTTCTGTTTCTGACCTAACCTTGGGTAAGTCATGCCCTCTCACTAGGACTCAGTTTTATTATCTGTGCAATGAGGGGTATTAAACTAAATTACCTCCAAAGTCCTTCCCAGCTGCAAATGTCTGGGTATTATGTTTGGCTTTTTCGCCAGTCTTTGGATCTGTGAAAGGCATTTCACTGTCTTTTTTCTATTGTTTTACTTGTTGGAAAAATAGATTGGTCATGTGAAAGTTAGAAAAAATAAATATTATTGAGCTATGAGCTGAACTCCTTGAAAATGGCACTGACATCAGAAAATGGCTTTGGTAGAGCGAGAGCTCCTAACTTTGATATGCAGCGCCTGCCTTTGAAATCCTCATCATTTAATTATCATAATTTAACACTTAATATCTACATTTTAAATGGAATGAATAATGCCATATTGACCATTCTTATAACCAGAGCTTTCCACAGGTACCTGATTATTTCCTAAGATAGATTTCCTGAAAATGGGGGTGTAGGGTCAAAGGCGAAAATCTCTGGGGGAAACCTCTCCCCTTCTCTCGCCACCCTCCCCCCATACTCCTTTTATATAATCCAAGGGGGATCTGCACTGTCATATCCTAGATCTCCAAGGGGACTTGTTTTCCAGGTCAGCATACGCGGCTGGGGTGAGTTGCTACAAGCTCCCGTCTCCCTCGCTTTCTTTCTCCGGAGCTGCTCTCTCCACCCGCAACTGGGCTCAGGGCTACTGCCCATGATAGGTCTAGAGCCTACGTGGTCCCTATTCTGGCTCCTCTCTTCAGTAGGGGCAGCTATCATTCCCCTTGGGTTCAGGATTAGAGGTCCCTCATGAAGCAGCTTATATATCCTACATGGGTTCGAGGCTACAGAGGCCCAATTATTTTCCTGAAAAGGGGCATTCCATGTGATCCAGCACAGGTCCTGGGGTTCTAATCTCAGCTTTGGAGTCAAAGCCTCTCCTAATAGCAAGGAGTTGTTTTTCCTTGCCTTGCTTCCTTTGTGCATTTCTCCTCTGTGGGTGACACACGGAGAGGAAGGTGTTCTGGGCTAAAAAACCATTTGTCTGCATCTGGGTCTCATAGCTAAATGCACAATCATACTCTCTAACAAAAGAGATTTAAGGTTACTTATAATTATTTTGCCTGGTTTTATAATGAGCATTTATTATTTTATAAAAAGAAAAAGTTATTCCTTTTAAAAAGCCCTATAATTATTCCCAACTGTTCATTTTTCCCAGCTCTACATTTTTAGAGGAACCAGCATGCAAGCCATTGCTCCCTGACTGACTTGCTTTTGTATCAGATCAGGTCTACAATTAATAATGGATGGTATTCAGACAATAAAGATTTTCAAATGTGTAAATAGGTTGTACTTGGTCTTGTTAGGAACGGAATGAAAGGGAGAAAAGCCTGAGTAGAGAACTCATTTAAAAAAAAAAAACAAGGAACAGAGAGTAGGGCTCTCATCTCAGGGAGTGTATGTACCTTTCATGCAATAACTTTTAGATGCTCAGGAAGAAGAGACTGGGAAACCAAAGTCAAGCCAAGAGCCATGATGGTGGCCCCCACACCGTCCCCTCTCCCCCTCTCCCCATGCAGAACTATTCATCCAAAATCATTAAGTGCCTCGGGAGGTGGGTAAAGCACTTGCTCTGAAATTAATTTACATTTTTACTGTGTCACTCCAGTGACTTTCTCTGCCCCTCTGTAAAATTCTCTGCCCTAGTTACCCAAATCTGATCAACATTTGCATGATTGAGCCCTGGAGGCTCTTCAGCCATGCACCCCGGAACAGGAAGAAAATTCAGCAGAGGGATGACAGCAGACAAAGGCAACTACAGCCTTGAACCAGTAGGATTCTGGGAGACACTATTCTGGAAAGTGCTTCTCCTACTCAAGTGCTACAGTCCTGAGGCTATTTCATTGAGATTGGCCCTCTCTAACCATTAGATTCTTGGCTTACAAAGGAAGTACTTTTTGAACTGTCAAAAGCCTCAGGGTAGTAACTGCTGAAGTAAGTTTGGCTGAGTTCTCCTTGCCGAGTTTGTTCTTAGGAGAGAAATTGGAAGCTTGTTGGGTTGTTGGCTTGCTTAAATGCTTGAAGGAAAATGAACTACTAGGAAGGTTTAAAGGGGTTCTAAATTTGTGTTAGTTTAGACTGTTGCCAGATCACCCACTGAGAAATAAAGAACAGTCAGGGTTGAGTATTTCTTTTCTCAGGTGCACTGCTGAATCAAATAGTCCTTAACAAAGGAAGTACATATTTATATTGTTGAACTATTATCAGCCCAATTATTAATGCTTATTTGTATAATTCTGTGTTCTGAATAAGATAATCAATATTAGCCTTCTCAATAGTCCTATGAGGTGAGCAGTGCAGATTTGTTATCCAGTTTTGCAAATAGGGAAATTGAGGGCTCAAGGTCAAGTTAAGTGGTAAAGCTGAGACCAAAATCTGGGCCCTCAGACTCCCAGAACAGGGTCCTCCTGGATTCCTGGGGATGACTAAAATCCAGCACACACTCACCTTCCTTGATGTCAGTGGTAATAGTTAGAAGCACTGAACTTGGATAACATTTGTTTTAAACCATCCTTACACAAGCAGTAAGTCATTATGAAAATGAGTCCAAGAAGTTCAGCTAAAATGCTGATGGAGATCACTTTTATAGGAAGATAGGCTGAAATGATTATAATGATTTAGGCTCAATGGGAACAGATTGAAGGGGATAAATGAAGGAAACTTGGCTTTTATTTCAACATTAGAAACCAGATGTAGGCTGGACACAGTGGCTCAAACCTGTAATCCCAGCACTTTGGAGACTGACGTGGGAGGATCACTGAAGCCAGGAGTTCAAGATGAGCCTGGGCAATGAAGTGAGGCCCCGTCTCCACAAATAAAAAATCAAAAAATTATACTGGTGGTGGTGGCACATGTCTGTAGTGCCAGCTACTTTGGAAGCTGAAGCAGAACGATCACGTGAGCCTAGGAGTTCAAGGCTACAGTGAGCCATGATCATGCCACTGCACTCCAGCTTAGGCAACAGAGTGAGACCCTGTCTAAAAGGAAAGAAGAAAGGAAAGGAAAGGTAAGGAAAGGAAAGGAAGAAGGAAGGGAGAGAAACTAGATGTGATTTCCTTCAAGGTTGAGGGATGTTTTAGCACAAGCACAAACAACAGGGTCATGAGATTCATTATCAGCTGAGGTAGCCCTGCCTTTTAAGAGCTGGAGAAGATTTTGCTCCAACACTCCACAGCTGGTAGAAAGTCTAAGCTCTTTGCCCATTTTTGCAAATTCCCAGAGTCTTATGTCCTCATGGTCACCTCTGGATCTAATTCCTTTCTTTTGATGAATTACTTGAGTTTATGAACTTCATATTCTTCCACACTGGATCCACCCACCCTGATACAGAATGCAGTGTATTTCTTGGATTTTCTTCACCACAGTGCTACCAAGATCACAATAAAACATAAATAAAAATTTGATCATAAAGGCCTGTATAAGTCTGTTTTCACACTGCTCTAAAGAACTTCCTGAGACTGGGTAATTTATAAAGGAAAGAGGTTTAATTGACCCACAGTTCCTCATAGCTGGAGAAGCCTCAGGAAATTTACAATTGTGGTGGAAGGGGAAGTAGACACCCTCTTCGCAAGGCAGCGAGAAAGAGAGCATGTGAAGGGGGAACTGTTAAACACTTATTAAACGATCAGATCTCGTGAGAACTCACTATCACGAGACCAGCATGGAGGAAACTGATTACAGGAGGTTCCTCCCTCCTGTATTCTCTCCACATGTGGGAATCAATAAAAGATGAGATTTGGGTAGGGACAGAGAGCCAAACCATATCAAGGCCTTTGTTTGTATAGCAATTTTCAGGAAAACCAAAAGTATTTATATTGCAGAAACACAATGTTAAATGGCACAGTAGACCTCCCTCTTCGAAAAGGTCATTTTGGCCACTGTACCAGTAGATGTTTCACTCGCCAGATTCCCTACATACATGATGTCCCAGCCTGTGTCAACTAACTAGATCCATCTCTCTCCTTCAGTCTCTTTTCCTTTCCCCTCCCCTGCCCCCATCAGATTGTCCCCAGGAATTTAAAATCCTTCTTGTTATTTATGGAGACCTGCACTGCAACTCTCTTCTGCCCATGCTCCTTCACCCAGCATCAGGCCCAAATCAAAAGCCATTATTGTGCTCAGATGAAAAATAGGGCTCATTACCATATCAGCATGGAAGACTGTGGCCCCTTAATAACTGTCACAGCGTCCATACTCCTTGAAGGCAGTTATAATTTTTAAAAGGATTTTCTTTCTTTCTTACAATATTATATTTTCTTTCTTTCTTACAATCTCAAAAGATCAAGGAGTTCCAGAAGGTTTTAGACTCAGGAAATTGGGAGTTAATGATACCTTGGGCATCCCTAACAGGTTCATATAAGGCTCCAGGCATGGCCTGTTGACAGTATTTCCAGGAACTGCGTCAGGGCTCAGCGGACCGCAGAGTTGTCTCCACAGGTATTTTCTATTCTTATCTTGTTACAGGACCTACACCTGAGGAGGAAGGGGTAACTGTGTGGTGGGGGTGGAGAATACAGGGAATTTTATTTTCTTGAGGAAAAGGGTTCTCAATATGCAATGAACCCTCCTAACCTATTAGGGACTAATTAGAAGTTAATTAGGGTAATTATACAGTGAGAGAGTATGTGTGAAAGAAGCCCAAAAGTGTGAAAAAAATTAGACATCATATCCATTTATCACACAAGATACTTCACTTTTTATCTTATAAAGGTAATTTGAAAATCCTAGCGTTTAATTTTCTTTATAGCTGAGTTCTGAAAGTGTGAGAATATTAATGAGAAAAAAGAAGTTATTTAAGCAGGAAATGCCCCAAATACATTGTCATCTGGAAATATTAAACCAAAAAATTTAAGCTGCTAGCTTGAGAATTGTATTTTTTAGTTTCTTAGTCATAGTCCAGGAACTGTCATGTAGAAATATTAAATCAAAAAACTTAAGCTGCTAGCTTGAGAACTGTATTTTTTAAAGTTTCTTATTCATAGTCCAGGAACTGATTTATATGCAATATTTGAGACATTGAGTAAATATTTTAAGGTGAGAGTCAGAAACTTTACTTGAACCAGTCTGTTTCCCCAGTTAAGGTCTACACCAACAAAATCATGTCATGATGATCAATTTCAATGTCTTTTATTAACTTGTCAGTAAAAATTAGTAGAATATTTTTCTTTGCTGTTACTATGATTGTAGTTAACATGTTGAGTGCCACGTAGCTGCCATGTTAGATGCTTTACATGGATAGGCTGTCTTTTTTTATTTTTAAGTTTATTATGAAAAATTTCAAATACACATGGCAGCTGAGTGCCCCCATCCCCTGTACAAAAACATCAGCCTCCCATTATTCTTTTTTATGCATTCCTTGCAACATGTTTAATGAATTATTTTAAAGTAGATCTCAAACATCATATTTCATCTATACTTTCATCTATAGATATGATGTCTATCTCTAAGAGAGAAGAACCTAAAAAAAAAAAAAACCCTGAAACTGTGTCACAACCAACAACATTTACAATAATTTCTCAATATCATCTGAAAGTCCATGTTCAGGTATTCCTGACTGTTGAAAAAAATGTCTTTCATAGTTGGTATGTTCAACTCAGGACCCAAATAAAGTCTGTACATTGCATTTTGCTATTGTGTGTCTTTTAATTCACAGTAGTTCCTTCTTGTGTATGCCACTTATTTTTTTAGTAAATTGGGTAATTTATTGTGCAATTTAGAGTTTCTCACATGAAGGTCTTGACTGATTGCATCTTTGTGGTATTGCTGACCATGTGCGACTACCTCCTATATTTCTTGGGTGGATCTAAAACTCGATTGGAATTAGGCTCAATTCCAATTTTTAAGCTGTTTTGGGGAGAGGCAGGAACGCTTCCTGGGAGGAGGTCTGTGTTTCTTATCACATCATACCTGGAACGCACTTAAGTGACTGGATGTCCCATTTAGCGATGCTGAGGTTGTCACTGGGTTCAGGTGAAGCTGGATCCTCGTCCATTTTGGGGTTCCCTATTTGCTTTTCACCTGAACGATTTTAGCAACCACTAATGAGCAGTGCCTATATCTACTATTTTCTTAAGGTTGAAAAGTTTGAATTTTCTAATTCTGTTGTTCCTGCAATGATTAGCTATGATTCATTTATAAAGGAAAATATTCCACATAAACTCTTTGTATTCCCAGGAAATTGGGATAAATCTTGAAAAACAGAATAAATGCTTGATTCTCTTCATATTTATCCATTCTCAGTATAATGAGTTGGTATCTGAGCAATCTCCAAAGATGAGCAATGACGCTTTTACTTTTTATTATTATAAACCTGTGGAATTGCACAGGTTTTATGTGTTTGAAACCATTGCATTTATTTTTCTTTTTGATTTCCAAATGCCCCACCTTTGACCTGTGAAAGCCCTTTGAAATTGGCTCCTGTGGCCGGGCTTGATAGCTCACGCCTGTAATCCCAGCACTTTGGGAGGCTGAGGCGGGTGGATCACAAGGTCAGGAGTTCAAGACCAGCCTGGCCAACATGGTGAAACCCTGTCTCAAATAAAAAATGCAAAAATTAGCCAGGCGTGGTGGTACACGCCTGTAATCCCAGCTACCTGGGAGACTGAGGTAGAGAATTGCTTGAACCTGGGAGGCAGAGGTTGCAGTGAGCCAAGATCGTGCCACTGCACTCCAGCCCGGCAACAGAGCAAGACTGTCTCAAAAAACAAACAAAAAAGAAATTGGCTCCTGTGTCATTTTGACATGACCCAAGAAGTTTTATAGACACTATATATTTCCAAAATTCTGAATGTTAAACACATTTTTGTAAATTTTAGAATTATAGCATCATAGAGTGGAAAAAGTCTTAAGGATTGTTTAGTCTCCTGCACAAATAAAAAGTCCTTTCTCTGTTATCCTTGTCTTAAGGTCATGGAGCCTGTGAAAACAATGGAAACTCCCCAGTATGTGAGGCAGGCCCTGCCATCTATGGGATATTCCAGTTGTCAAGGAAGGACATTCAGTCTGCTTCTGACTCCCAACAAAAAGGATGTAATTATTTTATTTTGTGGATGTTGCAATCTAATAATATAGGTGGAAATAACATTAAGTTTTGGGGAAATCAGGTTACATGGTGGGACCAAACCAAACTTTCATTTAACTAAAACCCCCTTTTCAAATGAGTGTTTATGGTAAAATAGTTCAAACAGTAGAGTAGAATGTAAAATGAATATCAGGTTTCTACCTCGACCACCAGGCCTACTTTCCAGAAGTTACCATTTGCTTGTCATTTTTTTATCTTTTCAGAAGGTTTCTGTATATATAAGCATATATAGTATTTTTTATCAAACTGGTCACACTCCACTTTTTTATTGCACTTTTTATCTTTTACTTAGTAACTTAGATATCTTTTCATACTAGGACATATAGATCTACCCTAATATCCCCAATGGCTGCAAAGGTATTCTATCTGTGATGTTTCTTAATCGACTTAACTAAAATCTTATTGATTAACTTACATACATCTTTGTGCAGTTTTGTTAGTACATTCTTAGGATAAATTCCTGGAAGTCTGATTACGTACTAAAAGTTCATGTGTTTTAGATTGATAGGTATTACCAAATTATCTCTCAAAAAGGTTACAAAAATGTGTCTTTACACCATGCTTCCTTCACACTGGTGCTAACACTGGAAACTACAAAACATTTTAATGTTTGCCAATCTGTAGGTGAACATGACATCTCACTTTATTTTGCATTTTTATATTGAAATAAAGCTGACGATTTGTATTTATTTTTCTGCAAATTCTATATTCAAATTTTTCTATATTCAAGTAGTTTTTTGTTTGTTTTACCTATTGACTTTTAATCCTGTTTATATTTTAAGAAAATAAATTATTTGCTTTCTATATGCACTGCAATTGTTTATTCTCAGGTTTGCAATAGTATTTTAACTTCAAGTTTTTTTTTTGAAGGTTCATAGTAGCAATATTCTTCATATTCAAAAATTAGAAACAGCTGGGTACAGTGGCTCACTTCTGTAATCCCAGAACTTTTAGGATTGCTTGAACCCGGGAGTTCAAATCCAGCCTGGACGACATGGTGAGACGCCATCTCTACAAAAATTTTTTTTAAAAAATTAGCTGAGCATGGTGGCATGTGCCTGCAGGCTCAGTTACTTGTGAGGCTGAGGAGGGAGGATTGCTTGAGCCTGGGAAGTGGAAGTTGCAATGAGCTGAGATCATGCCACTGCACTCCAGCCCAGGTAACAGAGCAAGACTCTGTGGCAAAAAAAAAAAAAAGAAAGAAAGAAAGAAACCAAAAAAACCAGAACAACAACTAGAAACAACCAAAATAATGACCAACAGAAAACACATTGTATTATATTTAAACAAAAAAAGTGCTAAATGGCAATAAAGATGAACTAAGGCAACATTCCTGCAGCCTGGATGAATCTTAAACCATGCTGCAAAGTGCTAGAAATTGATTACTATAAAAATGTGGTTGGCGGCTGCCTTTGGGGAGAGGAAAGAGGTTGTGACTGGGAAGGTAAAAGACACATGTGGAATGTAACACATTATTTTAAAGCAAATGCTCTGACACCACAGTCCAGACCCACAAGCAGAACATTGCCAGTGCCCTGGCAGCCCCTACATATTTCTTCCTAACCAAAAGAGCCTCAAGAAACATTTCCAAATATATCAGTAATTTGCCAAAATAGGAATGAGTTAAACTCATTTATTAAAATATTTATCAACTGAGGGAGACGAAACGTCTTTATAACACCGAGTCTTCCTGTGTATGAACTAGCTCTATTCTTCCTTTCATCAAGTCCTTATGATTTCTAGTCGAACTCTAAAATTTCTTCATTCTCCCATGACATTCCCATGGGGTTCTTCATCTTGTAATTGATTTCTGTGTGTTTGGTATGTTGTTTTTCTGAATGCCTAAGGAGAGTAGCTGCCATTTATTCTTGGTGAACATTAAGCTTTTGGTTTTCATCCGTGACTCCTGTGTGTGCTCCTTCTCTCATATCTCTATCTGCACACAAATCTCTGATATTAAATGGTGGCTCAGACAGAACCAAAAGCAGAGCTCTGCAGCATGCTGGGAAGATCCCCTTCTAGACAAACATGTGACCTATTCATCAGCAGTATTTAAGAATAGTTGTATAAACACCTGTAACTTTAACCACATTATTTAGGATCTGTTTTTTTTCTTCATCTTGTCTTCAAAAATATCATAAAAACAATTTTTGAATTGTATATGTATATATATACATAATTTATATATATAAACATATATACTTTTATTAAAATATATTTTTTCAGTAGTTTTTGGGAAACAGGTGGTGTTTGGTTATATGGTTATTTGGTGGTGATTTCTGAGACTCTGGTGCATCCAAGCAGTGTACACTGTACCCTGTGTAGTCTTTTATCCCTCACCTGCCTCCCACCCTTTTCCTCAAGTCCCCAGAGTCCATTATATCATTCTCATGCCTTTTTGTCCTCATAGCTTAGCTCCCACGTATGAGTAAGAATTACGATGTTTGGTTTTTTCATTCCTCAGTTGCTTTACTTAGAACAATGGCCTCCACCTCCGTACAGGTTGGTGCGAATGCCATTATCTCATTCCTTTCTATGGCTGAGTAGTATTCATGGAAACAATTTAAAGTGCCTTTCTAAAATCCAAATGAAGTACATTCCCTTGATTTCATTGTTAGGTAAACCTAGGGGGTAAGAAAGATCTGGAAGTACTTTGACTTGACTTACTGTTAAAGAATCCTAGGCCAGGCACAGTGGCTCACACCTGTAATGCCAGCACTTTGGGAGGCCAGGGTGGGAGGATCACTTGAGGCCAGGAGTTTGAGACCAGCCTGGGCAACATGGTAAAAACCCCATCTCTACCAAAAAACAAAACAAACAAACAAAAATCTAAAAGTTAGATGGGCATGGTGGAGTATATCTGTAGTCCCAGCTACTCAGGGAGGCTGAGGTGGGAGGATTGCTTGAGCCTGGGAAGTTGAGGCTATGGTGAGCTGTGATTGCATCACTGCACTCCAGTCTAGGCTACAGTGTGAGACCCTGTCTCAAAATAATAATAATAATAATAATAATAATAATAATAATAAATTTGTACTGGCTTCCTATAGCCATTGTTTTCTAAGTACCTGTGAACCATCCATTAAATAATCCTGGGATCAGCATAAAGCTTACCCACCTATATTTTCCCGAATTGACTCTCTATGACAGACTGGATTATTGTTACTAACACTCTTACTCCTCGTATTAGGATAATATGTCCCTGATTTTTGCAGTGTTCACTATCGCCTGACAATCTTAATTGCCAGGGAGGTAACTCAGCTGGGAAGTAGGACCTCTTAACTCCTCCCTGTCTTGAGCTTCAGGGACTAAAGCACTGCTTATTCCACTTGCTCCAATTTTATTCTCTATCTCCTTGATAAAAGTGGCGAGAAAAGGGAAGCTCCATCTGATTCCCGTCATTGGTCATAGTATGTTAGCCACCTCAAGCAATTGAATCTTATTCTCTCACTGACTGATAGAAGGAAGTTCAAGACGCTTCCTATTTTTGCAGCTTTTCTTATTCCTCCCAGTTGCAGCAGCCCACCACTGCCACTTGTTTCCATAAGCAAGAGAGACTATTTTGAAAGTCCAAGTTGTTAATTTCAGTCTGTTTTGACATGAATCGCCTAAGCCATGTGCGTATGTGTGTATATGTGAAAACACTCACTTTCTGAGAATCCTTAATTCAGATCCTTAGATAGACTTGGCTTCAGGATAATTTTTAGATTGTAAATGTGGGCTCACTAATGTGGCGGTGGACGGGAGAGTCCTCACTCCAGAGCACAGGTCAGATTTGCACACTCCTCTGTGCGTTCATTTGTGTGTTGATCACTAATGGGGAAGAAGGTGAACCAAACATTTTAGAATGAACCTTCCACAAGAACAACTTGTTCTTTAAATTCAGAAGCCAAGAAACTTTCAATAGAATCCGTTTAGAGGGACCGGGTGGTTGTTTTTCGTTTTGGGTTGTTTTTTTTGGTTTTTTTTGGTTTTTTTTTGTAAATTCAAGTGGAGCAATTCTTATTCAGTCAGAACCAAAATCCTGTCTAACTTTATTTGCATCACACTTGCTGGCACAAATTTCCCAGTGATGAAAATAAAAGAGCCTGTGTAAAAGTCTGGGAATAAAAACAACACACAAGAAAAAGGAAACAGGAGCATGAAGGGAAATAGGAAGGAGAAACAGGTCAAGAGAGGACAAATGGGGGAGGCGGGAAAAGGGGGGAGGAAGAGAATAGCTAGAGTCAGAGAATATTTGCATTGAACGTTGCCTAAAAGAATGAATTTAACTTAACAACCTTTGCAGTAATGGTTTGGACATTGAGGCACAGAAAGCCTCACTTGCACAGCAGCACCCAGTTAATAACAAAGCCTATAACCATAGTCTCCCCACCTCTGTCCATTCTTTTTACCTTCTACTCTCAGGCAGGCTCATACATTAATTTGTTTAATATGCAATTTAAAAATATTTTTTTTTTAAACTTTTGTTTTGGGTCTGGAGGTGCATGTGAAGGTAAACTTGTGTCACCGGAGTTTGTTGTACAGATTATTTCATCACCCAGGTACAAATTCCAGTACCCAATAGTTATCTTTTCTGCTCCTCTTCCTCCTCCCATCCTCCACCCTCAAGTAGGCCCCAGTGTCTGCTATTCCCTTCTTTGTGTTCGTAATTTTTCATCATTTTGCCCCCGTTTATAAGTGAGAACATGCAGTATTTGGTTTTCGGTTCCTGTGTTAGTTTGCTAAGGATAATGGCCTCCAGCTCCATCCAGGCTCCCCAAAAAGACACAATCTTGTTCTTTTTTATGTCTGCATAGTATTCCATGGCGTGCATGTACCACATTTTCCTTATCCAATCTGTCATAACATGCAATTTTTAATCGGGTTGATTCATTGTGAGAATAGAAACAACTGCCTCCTAGAAAAGTACAACAGAAAGGTTTGGATGTAATTGAAAGACTAAGAAAAAACCCAGCATATATTTTCAGTCAAGCATCTGACACAGTTACTTGTCCAAACATAGCTACTTGTACCTGAAAACTGAATATTAAGTTTTCTTCCGGAGTCTAGCACAGAAACTCCTTAAGGGCAGATGCCAAAGCTCCTTTCATTGCTCTGGAAACTGGTTAGTGTCCTTCGCCATCATGCCATGATCCATTTCATCCTTCCCTCGGGATGGGATTTACAGAAGGGACAAGAGTAAAGCCGGGAGACGCTTCCATTCTGATCTTCTAATTTTGCACTAAGGTACATGTGGGTCAACATCACACACACACAGTCATATAAAACACAAGCTGCTCAAGAAATTTAGTCTTCTTCACTCATAGCTACCCATTGTCGCTGTAATGATGTGGCCACAGGAAAAAAATGCCATTCCAATTAATTTAAAAAATTTAGTTCTCCTCTTGCCCTGAAGAAAAAGTCCGTTTCCCAGAACTACTGTAAAAGGATGTTACAGGTATCTCTGACACCCAATGATATGTATTTGGAATCTAACAAACTGGTGGGACGGTGCTTCCCAAACTTCTGGGTACCAGCCGATGTGCTTGCAGGGAATGGCCAGTCTGTGGGAGGGACTAGAGGAACGGAACTTGAGGGGTTGTTTTCACAATGGAAAGCAAGAGGCGTGCGGCACATGTATTGTTGTTGAAGGGCCTGAGAGCCAGACAGGGCCAGGGTAGGTCTGAGCTGGGGATTTCCACCTAGAACACAGCGTGGTTCCAGCAGTGCAGGCACCAAGATACGATGAAATACTGACAGCCGCGCTGGCCTCAGAAGGGCTTCGCAGCTTTGGGGGCCTGGGAAACAGCAGCCTAGGCAGGGAGAATCACTGCTTTTGGAGAGCAGCCCCGCGGCAGCTGCAGTGGGGAGACACTGCCCTCAAGTGGCTTGTGGGCTGGGGACCTCAATGGTCTGGAACTCACCAGAGATATGCCAGGATTAAGTGGGGGACACTGAGTGTCCTGCCGTCAATGCTATCAAATAGGTGGCAGCTGTAAGCCTGCACATTCCTATGTTAATGTTAGCATGATGTGTCCATGTGATCAGGAGGCCTGGGAAGAGGCCATCCTCTCCTTCCTCCTCCCATACCTGTGCTCCACCTTCCTCCAGAATCCCTGGATTCCAGCTTCACAGATCGAGCATTTGCTCACAGCAGTCCTATGACCTGACCATTGCGCAAGTGTGTATTACACAGATGCAGGAAGTCATTCATCGGCAGTCATTGTAGAGTTGTACCATTATTGTGAATATTTTGTGACAAGTGGCTGTGAAGTGACTTTAGGTTCAGGGTTTGCCCCAATTCTTCTTATTGGGTAATGGAGGGACTTCCCCAGGGTTCCCTTAGGGCAGGCCTCTGTTCCAGGTATGGTGGCATCCCAGGAGATAGCCACATGGAAGGCCTCAGACCCATCACCAGGACTGAAGTCAAAATGGAAGAAGTGTTAGACTTTCTGACACTGTTCCTGAGTGATTTGAGTTGGGGGAAATATGAGGGAAAAAATGAGTGGATCCTGAGTGATTGGCCTTCAAATCATGAGATGGTCTATAAACAAACTTCCTCTCTCCAAGCACTAGTTCTGAACTCAGGTCTACAGACAAGAAACTGTGTTCTATTCCCCTCTGTTTGTGCAATCTCAACATAATGCCCATCACCAAGGTGTTTGTTCAGTTGAATTTTGTTGAATTCCTCTTTCAATAAGGTCTATCAATAAACGCCTCAATAGCAGACAAATTAGGAGCTTTGCTATCACCAAATAGAAGTGATCCCATGGTGTAATGCAGACAGAGACTTTCCTCTGTGTCATAACTTGAGTGAGGTTGGAGGACTGAGTGGGAGAGAGGAATATGACAGGAAGAAAAGTTAACATTTATTTTTTTGTTTTGTTTTGCTTTTGATACAGAGTCTCACTCTGTCGCCCAGGCTGGAATGCAGTGGCACAGTCTCAGCTCGCTGCAACCGCCACCTCCTGGGTTCAAGCAATTCTTGTGCTTCAGTCTCCCATGTAGCCGGGATTATAGGTATGTCGCCCAGCTAATTTTTGTATTTTTAGTAGAGATGGGGTTTCACCATATTGCCCAGGCTGATCTTGAACTCCTGACCTCAGGTCCTCCCGCCTCAGTCTCCTGAAGTACTGGGATTACAGACAGGAGCCACCACGCCTGGCCAAAACGTTAATATTTGTTGAGCACACCTACTGTGTACTGAATGCTCTGCTGTCATTATCTCTATTGAGGGTTTGGGGTAGGGCTTGGGAGTTTCATTCTATCCTCCCGCCTTCCTCCCTTAGGGTTATAAAAAGAGAATTTACTCACAAGAGACAATAACCAAATGGGAAACAAAGGAACACTTTAGACATGGTTGCCCCACTCTACCCTAGTATTTAGGTTGGTACAAAAGTAATAGCAGCTTTTGCAATTAAAAGTAACTGCAATAACTGCAATTATTTTTGCACCAACCTAATACAAACTCTGAGTTGAAGAACTGAACTTAGGTAGAGGCCTTTTGGTTCTTCCTCACTTGAATCTAAGATGGTCAGTTCCCCAGAAAAGATCCAACCTGATTAACCACTCAGTTCCCAGTAGAGAAGCTGGGACACAGAGAAAGTATATGAGGTAGGATCCTTTCTAGGCTTCTTACATCACAGAGATAGGAAATAAAAAGAGAGAAGTATCTGGCCCCCTCAAAGAACTGAGGCCCTCTTTCTCAACCAACTACCTGGTATTATTTACCTACTGCTATGTAACCAATTACCTCAATACTTGATGGGTTTAAAACAACCTTTTTATCTCACAGTTCCCGCAAGTCAGAAATCTGGGAGTGCCTTGACTGGGTCTTTGGGCTCAGACTGCGTTATACCGCTGCAATCAGGCTGTCAGTCAAGGCTCACTATGGGAGGATCCCCTTCCAAGCTCATTTATATAGTTGTTGACAGGATTCAGCTCCTTGTGAGCTGTTGGACTGAGAGCTTCAGTCTCTTAGTGGCCTCTTGGTCAAAGGCTGCCCTCAGTTCGTTACACATTGGCCTCTGACACATGGTGATGCATAACATGACAGCTTGTTTTATAAGAATAAGTAAGGGGGAAGAGCCAAGCAGAGTATGTGCAAACGAGATGGAACTCAGTCTTTTGAAACCTAATCTCAAAAGTAATGTCTCCTTACCTTTGTCATATGCTATTCATTGAAATAGAAACATCATTCTGGAAATTTGAAAATGTGTGGAACAATAACACAGTCCTAAATAACTGGTGGGTAAAGAAGAAATAAAAAGGAAAATCCAAAAATACTTTAAGATTAATGAAATAAAAATACAACATACCAAAACTGATGGAATGCAGCTAAAGTGGTGCTTACTGGGAAATGTATAGCTATTGACTATATTAAAAAGAAGAAAGATCTCAAATCGATCTAAACTCTACCTGAAGACACTGAAGAAAGATCTAAAGCAAGGAGAAAATGGAAAATAATAAAGATTAGACTGGAAATTAATGAAACAAGTAAGAGAAAGACGATACATAAAAATCAATACCAAAAGCAGGTTCTTTGAAGAGATCAATAAAATTAACAAACCTTTAGCTAGATTGACCAAAAATAAAAATGTAGATTATTGCATGCAAAAACCTAGATAACCTGGATGAAATAGACAAACTCCTAGAAAGACATAAACTAATAAAACTGACTCAAGAAGAAATAGATACTCTGAACAAACCTATAAAACCTGTAACAAGGGAAGAGAATGAATTAGTAATAAAAAGTCAGATTACTCAAAGAGAAAAGCAGGAACAGAAAGTGTCACTGCAGAATTCTACCAAATGTGTAATTGATACCAATTGATCACAAACTCTAATTCAAAAAATAGAAGAGGGAATACTTCCTAATTCATTCCATGAGATTAGAATATGAGATGGTTCATTCCCCAGAAACTGACCAGCAATTGCCCTGATACCAAATAAGATATATGCATCAAAGAAAGACTGCAGATCCATATCTATTATGAATATATATGCAAAAATTGTCAACAAAATACTAACAAACCAAATCTGGCAATATGCAAAAATGATTATACACCATAACCAAGTACGATTTATCCCAGGAGTGCAAGGGTGGTTCAACACAAGAAAACCAATCAAGATAATATACTGCATTAAAAGAATGAAAGAGAAAAAAAATCACATGATCATCTCAATTAATGCAGAGAAAGCATCTGACAAAATCTAACATTATTTCATGATAAAAAACATTAAACAAACTGGGAATAGAAAGGAATTTCCTTAATTTGGTAAAGGGCATGTATGGAAAATCTATAGCTAACATCAGTCTTAATAGTGACAGACTGAATGCTTTTTCCTTAAGATCTGTAACAAGACAAGATGCCCATTCTCCCATTTATTCAACATTGTATTGGAAGTTCTAGCCAGGACAATTAGGCAAGAAAAATAAGATAAAAGCCATCCATTTTGGACAGAAAGAAATAAAACTATCTCTATTAACAAATGACATAATCTTGAATATGGAAAATTCTAAAGACTCTAGTAAAAAAAACTATCAAAACTAATAAATGAGTTCAGCAAGATTGCAGAATACAAGATCAATATAAGACTGTATTTCTATATACTTGTAATGAATGAATCAAAAATAAAATTATGAAATTAATCCTACTACAATAGCATCAAAAATAAAATATTTAGAAATAAACTCAACAAAAGAAGAATAAAACTTATACTCGGAAAATTTCAAAATGCTGTTGAAAGAAATTAAAGGAAAATCTTAATAAAAATTTAAAATCCCATGTTCATAGATTGGAAACCTTGATATTGCTAAGATGGCAATGCTCTCTAAATTGATCTACAGATTCAATGTAATCCCTATCAGAATCCTAGCTGATTTCTTTCTAGAAATTGATAAGCTGATTCTAAAATTCATATGGAATTGCAAGGAATCCAGAAAAGCCAAAACAACCTTGGAAAAAAGAACCAAGTAGAAGGACCCACACTTTCAGGATTTTGAAAGTTACTCTGAAGTAACAGTAACCAAGACAGTATGGTATTTGCATAAGGATAGATATACAGCTCAACAGAACAGAACTGAGAGTCCAGAAATAAACACATGTGTTTATGGTCCTTTGATTTTCAAAAAGGGTACCAAGGCTATTCAATGGGGAAAAGATGTTCTTTTCAATGAAGGCACTAAACAACTAGATAATAACAGGGAAAATAATTAATTTGGACTCTTAGTGCATAACATATACAAATAACTCAAAACTAATCAAGATTAAAAATGTGAAAATGAAAACTATAAAATTATTAGAATAAAACACAGAGATAAATCTTCATGACCATGGACTGGGCAATGGAGTCTTAGATCTGACACCAAACACATGAACAATGAAAAAAAAAAAGAATTGGATTTTATCAAAACTGACAACTTTTGTGCATCGAAAGACACTATCAAGAGAGTAAAAAGACAGCTTACAGAATGGAAGAAAATATTTACATATCATATAAGGAACTTGTATCCAGAATACAAAGAACTCTTATGACTCAACAATAAGAGGACAAATAATCCAATTTAAAAATAGTTAAAAATCTTGAGTAGAAATTTCTCTGAAGAAGATATACAAATGGCTAATAAGTACATGAAAAGATGCTCAACATCCATAAAAACCACAGGAGATACTACTTCACCCTAATATTACTAATTAAATTTAAAAAACAGAAAATAACTTGTTGGTGAGGATGTGGAAAATTCAAGACCTTCCAATGCTGCTGGAGGAAATGTAAAATGTTGCAACCACTTGGTAAACAGTCTGAAAGTTTCCCAAATGATTGAGCATAGAGTTACCATACGACCCAGCAATTCCACTCCAAGGTATGGACACAAGAGAAATGAAAACATGCCTACACAAAAACTTGTACATGACGGTTTGTAGCAGCGTTATTCACAATAGCCAAAAGGTGAAAACACCTAGAATGTTCATAACTGATGAATGGATAAACTGAATGTGATATATTTATACAATGGAATATTAGTCAGTCATAAAAAGGAATGAAATACTGTTACATGCCACAAGATGGATGAACCTTGAAACCATTATGCTAAGTGAAAGAAACTAGTCACAAAAGGCTACATATTATATGATTCCATTTATATAAAATGTCTAAAATAGGCAAATATTTACAGACAGAAAGTAAATCAGTGGTTGCTTAGGCATAGGGGAATAGAGAGTTGATAAATAAAGAGTACACAATTTCCTTTTCAGATAATGTTCAGATATTGATCTTGGTGATGCTTTCATATTTCTTTGAGTGTATTTTATTTAATATTGAATTTTATTGAATTATATATATTAAATGAATTAATCATATGTGGATTATATCTCAATAAAACCGCTTAAAAAAAAAGCAAAAGAAGCAAGTCCCGAGGTCCAGCCCACACTTAAGGGGATGAGATTATGTATAGGCATGAGTATAGAGGAGGAGGTCACTGGAGGCCATCTTAGAATTCTGCCTACTGCATGCATGAAAAAGAAGAGGTAGAAGTGAATCTGCCTCTCAAGGGCGAAGAAGACCAACAGGATCATCATGCAAGGCACTGATATTTTGGTATGTTGTGTCTTTATCCACTAATAAAGTGTGGCCCAGTTATATCCTGGGACCTGATCGATCAAAGGCCCTGATAAGAATAAGCAACTTTGCCTTCAATGGAGGGGTTAGTTAAGAAGCGGTAAATAGTTGAGGGGATATTGGGAGGGCCAGAGTTGTGAGTAGTATTGTACCATCCTTAATCATCTCCTTTGAATTTCTATACATGATAAAGTAGGCATTCTGATCCTCATATAATATACAGAAATTAAATAATTTACCCATGATCACAAAGCTTAGAAGTGGAAGTATCAACATTCAAATGTAAGTCTTTCTGATTTCAAAGAACATTTCAGTTCTTATATATCAGTGCTAAGCAACCCTCTTTTTTTTCTTGGTTTGAGAGCTAATTTAGGAAAGATTAACATGCTTACTATATTTTTCCACCAAGCAAACTAAAAATGGCTTTTTTGAATCTCAATAGGGAGGGGGGAAATGTGTATTCATACAATTTATATTACCTACTTTGCTGAAAAGAAGAATGCCAATAAGAAAATTGGCTCTGTTTTTAGCTACTAAAATAGTAATATCTGTGTGCATTTAACAAGTTATAACAGACAACAATATTTTAATCTTTTATATTTGCATTTAGACTGTACCTTAGAGCTCACTAAATGTGTTTATATGTATTACCTTGTTTATTTCTCAGAACATACCTTATGAGATGGTTATCATTACCAGCCAATTTTGAGGAAGAAAAACTGAAATCTAAGAGGTGAAATAATTTGCCCAAGGTTACTCAGGTTTAACCAAAGCTGAGATTGGTTCATTTGATTCAATTCAATATTTACCAAATGTATTAGTCAGGATGGCGATGGCTGCAAATAAAAGAATACTATGACAGCATTTACCTACACAATAGATACATACAATCACCTTGCATTCTAAGAAATCTGGTGAGAGGTAGCTGAAGCTGAGTGCAGTGGCTTCATCAGAAGCATAGATAAAAAGATCCTATCTTTCTGAGCTGCTATGAGGATGTTGGGTTTTGGTCCTTGAGCTTTTAGCCTCATAGTTGAAAGGTGTTGCTCAGCTTCAAATATATCTTCACTTCAATGCCCCAAGCAAGAAAAAGGGAGAAAGCATGGAACATAAAACAACCCTCTAACACCTTCTCTTATTATGAAGAAAACATTCCCAGAAACCCCTCTTTAATCTCAGTGAGTCGCAAGTTCATCTCTTGCTAGATGAAGGCTGGGAAAGTATCTGGAAAGAGGTATGGGATTACTATATCTGTCTTAGACCAATCATAAGTCATCCTGTGGAGCTGGAGGAAGTCAACCTCCCTAAGATCAAAGAGTTTTTATTATGCTTTTGTGTAAACCAAGGTTCTGTTACTGGAGGAAGGTGGGTGGAAGGTCAGTTGGGTAGACAGCCATGTTCACCTGGCTGTGCTATCCCCGGGGAGAAAGGATGAGCAACACATGGCTCCATATGACTCAACACAAACGTTCCTCTCCTGTGGTTGTAGCCACACCCTCAACTCCCAGTTGGGCAGAAAAGAACAAGACAAATAGCACAATATTGTGTAGCCCCACCACTGACCACTGTCAGTTTTCAAAAAGGGCTGGTACTAAGTTCCTCTAGCCACTCTGAACTGGGCTGGACATCAATGGTTATCCTTCTACTAGGGTGTAGGCTCCTCTGACACATCCAATTTTCCTCTTTAGCACATTGTGCACTGAGCTGTCAAAAAAATACTTTTAAAACATAATCATAGGGTAAAAATCACCTCATAACCTGTTCAAAACCCTTTAATCACAGGCCTTTGTTTTAAATAAAGATCAAAACCTTAAGGTAGGCAAGGCCCTGCATTGTTGACCTCTGCCTACTTTTTTTCATGCTTCCTCAGAAAAGCGTTCCCTCAACAGTAGATTAGGTCCTTTAATAATGTACTTCCAAGACCCAATGACTGTAGTGTGCAATTTTAAGATTATTTTTGTGATTGTTGGATTAATGTCTGATTTCTTCCCTAGAGTATAAGCACTATAAAAACAAGAACTTTCTGTTTTGGGTCCCATTTGCAGCAGAGATTGATTGCTAATGAACTCCCAATATTTATTCTCCAGTTTTTCATTAGAAAAAGAATCCTAGACTGGATGCGATGGCTCATGCCTGTAATCCCAAGACTTTCAGAGGCTGGGGTGGGTGGATCACTTGAGCTCAGGAGTTTGAGACCAGCCTAGGCAACATGGGGAAACTCCCTCTCTACAAAAAAATGCAAAAAATTAGCTGAGCGTGGTGACATGCACCTGTAGTCCCAGCTACTCAAGAGGCTAAGATGGGAGAAGACTCTGAGTTTGAGTGGTCAAGGCTACAGTGAGCCATGATCATGCCACTGCACTCCAGCCTGGGCAATGGGTGAGACCTTGTCTCAAAAAAAAAAAAAAAAAAAATAGAATTCTAGATTTATTGAGGGCAGTGATGTACCCAGCTTAAAAACTACATGTTCCAACTGCCCTACATATCCCAGCTTCCCTTGCAGCTAGATGTAGTCATGTGACTAAGTTCTGGCCAATTAGATTTAAGCAGATTGTGTTGTGGTAGTTCTAGGTAGGAAGTCTCCTTAAAAGGGAGGGCAGGAGCCCCTCTTTATTTCTTTCTGTTTGCAGAAATTTGAATAGTGAGCTGAATCTAGAGCAGCCAACTTAGACCCTGAGAAGCCATTCCACGGATGGGAGAATAGCAATAGATAAAGCCTGGGTTCTTGACAACTCTGCAACTGCCATGGGATGAGTGCCTACCTCTGGACCTCATCCTGTGTGAGAAAAATAAAATTAGATTCTTTAAGCCACCATTTTAGTTTTTTCTTTCTGTCACATGCCATCAAGCTTGATAACTAATACAATATTCAATCATCTAGCTTGTGCATAGTAGAATCTCGATAAACATCCATGGAAAGAAGAAGGGAAGGAAAGAGGGAAGGCAGACTGTGGTAAAGAGTTAAGTGTCACATATCATAAATGTGTAAGCAAAAAGCTATGAAAATCTAGAAACTGATCCATCTAAGGTAATTGGGAAAATTCTTGAATTTGGATCTGATGACTTGTCTCATTGCTTCCATAACTTACTGTACATACCTCTTTGGTGGTACTGCCATGCTGGGTTCCTGTTGTTTTATTCTATAAGTAATGCGTGCTCGTTGTAAAAAGAATGGTTTTTGAACATATGGAGAGATATAAAGTGAAATTAAAAATTGCCCTGTATGCCAGAGTCCCCAAAGCCAAGCCTTCAGAGATAACCAGTCATCCAATATGCTTCCAGAAATGTTCTGCCCATATGTAAGCATATGTATCTTCTCTCTATGTATATGTATAAATAACTCTTGTTATTCAGATGGGATTGTATCACTCAGGCTGTTCTGCTCCTTGCTTTTTTTCTCCTCATGTGTCTCTGGCCACCTCCAGGCTGTTTATAGTCATCTGTTTTGGTGTTTATCATATACTAGACAGCAGCCTCATTAGAAGTAGGTTCTGTGCTTCCTCATCTTTGAAGTTCTGGAACCTAAAACAGGTGCTTAGTAAATGGTACCAAGTGAATGCTGAAGAAAGACTTAAATTGGGCCTTGAAGTTGCTACAAAGCAAGTGGCAAAGGTGGAATTTTTCTCACTGACAAGATGTTCTTCTAAAGACAGCCTTATGGTCACTGGATACATAATTCTCATGTCCCTGATTCTCCTTAGGACTTTTCAACAAGCCACAAGCATTGAGGCTTCAGAACAGGGAGCATCTGGAAGTGTTAAATGAGTTAAATTCCTCGGCTGGAGCTAGTGGGGCTGCCCAAGACACAGAAAGAATAAAAATAAAAGAAAAAAGAGCCAGACACTTGAACTAAAGTGCTGGCTCCCTGCATCCCAAAGCCTCCCTTGGGGTCTCATTAAAATAGAGCTCTGGAGAAGGAGGAAGAGCCTCCACTGGCCACAAGGGGAAGGCTCTTTTTAGGCCAGTCTGAGGGAAATGACTGAACCTTTTATATACATATATATATGAAAGAGCACTAAAAAAAGATTCATAGCCAGTCTCAGCCCTCTGAGGTATGGGGCACATGCACTTTCGCAAAGAAGATGTGTGTCTGGAAGTAAAACTGTGAGACACAATAAAAGGGAGTATATAGCTATTCTTGGCAACCTTTTCCAAAATACGTATTGCTTTAATGTTCTGCCCACTTTTAGTTTTTTATTTATTGGTGGTCTTAGTTCTTTCGTGCTGCTATAACAGAATATCTCAGACTGGGTAATTTATAATGAACAGAAATGTATTGACTCAGAGTTCTGGAGACTGGGAAGTCCAATATCAAGGTGTTGGCAGGTTTGGTGTCTGGTAAGGACCTTGTCTCTATGCCCAAGATGATGCCTTGAGTGCTGCATCCTCCAGAGAGGAGCACTGTTCCCACATAGTAAGGGGGCAGAAGAGCCCAGAGAGCCTGCTTCTGCAAATTCTTTTATAAAGGCATTAAACCCACCCATTAGGCTGTGAGGGTAGAATCCTCATAGCCTAATAACCTCTTAAAGGCCCCAACTCCCATACCATTACATTGGCAATCAAATTTTAACATGAGTTTTGGAGGGGACAAATATTCACATCAAAGCTTTGGTTAAAACCTAATATTAACAAACCTGACAGGACATCAGATTTGCTTCATGAAATTCAAATAGGTATGAATGGCAAGCTGTTATGGCCATGTACAAAAGGAGCGCTTACAAAGCTCCTGCCTTCTCAGCACCGCCAACCACCCTCCTAACCCTGACAGCTCTGATACCAACTCTGCTTTTAGGAAGAATTGAAGGCAGCTCTCCTCTAGGGGACTATGAAATCAATCCTGCCCTTTGCTAGTCTCTAATTTTTTTTTTTTTTTTTTTTTGGCCAGTTTTAGTCCAAAAAGCCCACCGAAACCTCTGTTAGTCCCCAAACACCTTCTAAGAAAGGCTGCAAGGGTTTCTTAAGCATTTGGTGAGTACTGTAAAAAAAAAACTGTGTATTATTTAGACTCTAAAGGACACCCTAGGGATTATCTGATTCTGATTCTATGGAAGCTATTTTACTTCTTGATAAATTATGGATAACTGATAGCAATGAAAAATAATTCTTGCCTTTAGATATGCAAATTCTGCCCTAACTGGTGGAAGTTCAACTGACTTTTCTCCTCTGTTGTGGAAAATGCTACCTTTGCCTCCATTTGCACATTCATTTTGACATTCCTTAACTCCTATATATTTGTGTTTTTAGAATTTTTCCTTTGAAATGATTATGACATCTAGTTCTCTTATTGATTCATTAATTGATAAAATCCTTAGCACATGTTCATTTTTCTTCTGTATGAGTAGTGATTTTACCTTTTTAAAAAACTGTTCTAATGTGTACCCATACTAACGTTTAGGAGGTACATACTTTGATATATATGTGTGTACATGTCTGTACTGTTATACATACACAGTGCTTTAGGAGCTCAAAGAATGAGCAGGTAACATTTCAGCTTAGTCTTGAGTGGTGGATAAAAATGTACAAGGCAGACAGGTGAGGTGCAGGTACTCCAGAAGGAGGGGGCATAAGCTACCATAGTGGAGGGACACCACAGAGCTGAAAGTGTTTGGGGACTAAAAAAGGTTTCAGTGGGCAGAAGGCAGGGTGCAAAATGGAGGCTGAGGCAGATGAGAGATGGGGAGCTGAGTCATAAAGGGCCCCGGGTGCAGAAAAAGGTGTTTGGAATTAGCTTCCACTATGGTTTGAACGTGTCCCTAAAAGTTCATGTATTGGAAACTTAATTGCCAATGGAACAATATTAAGAAGTAGTGCCTTAAACAGGTTATTGGGTCATGTGGGCTGGATCCTCAGGAGATTAATGTCATTATCTTAGTAGCAAGTTGGTTCTCTCAAGAAGGAATTCATTTTCATGAGAATGGGTTGTTATACAAGTAAGCTTGGCCCCTTCTTGTAGTCTCTTCCACATGTACCAACCTGCCCTTCAGCTGTCCCACCATGTTATTACACAGTATGAAAGCCCTTACCAGGAGACGCTGCCATGCCCTTGGACTTCCCAGTCTCCAGGTCCATGAACCAAATACACTTTTAAATATATGAATTACCCACTTTGTGGTATTCTGTTACAGCAGCAGAAAATGGACTAAGCTTTGAAATCATGCAATAGCAGTAAATGGATTTAAACAGACTTTTAAAAATATATAATCTAATACAGTATCTGGCCTGTTAGGATGGAAGAAAAGTAAACAACTCAGGATCCATTGTATGTGGTGGCCAGGTTCTGCCCTGTGAACTGGGGAGCAAAGGAGGGGGAAAGAGAATGGGAAGAGAGAGCAGTGAAAACAGAGGAGTCGAGATGAGATCCTGGCAGACTCTGAGTTTTGTAAAACTCTCATATTTCCTATTTAAACTAAGATGAGTGGGTCTCTGTTGACTGAATCTTGTTATACCATATTTTATCAGTGTTCCACGGTTCACAGAGAATATCATTATCATTTCATTCTGCAACCTGAGGAGGGTGGCATTTGAAATTTGTAGATGAGAAAACTGAGTCTCAGGCAGGTTCCATGGTTGAGGGAAGAGAACGGTTAGAAACCACAGTGATGGTCCAGGCTTGACCAAGGCAGGGACTTTATGGGAAGGGAGGCCTCTTTCGGAGGTAGAGTTGCTGAGGATGGGGAGAACAACTGGATGTGGGAGCCAGGGAAAAGGAGGTACCTAGGTCTGAGTTTCAGAGGTGGTGGCTATTCTGTTTGTTTCCCAGCAGGATAACTTGTCTTCAAATGAACGTTCAGGCACTGCTGTTTGAGTTGAAGTGGGAGCTGTGATGAGGGGGCCTCCCAGCCCTGCCTGCAACCTAAGCTTTGTGGAAGCCAATTAACTGTTAACACTAATAAAAGAGCCAGGCAGCTCAGTTGATGTATTAGTCAGGGTTCTCTGGATGGACAAAACTAATAGGATAGATACATGTATCAAGGGGAGTTTATTAAGAGATATTGACTCACACAGTCACAAGGTGAAGTCCCAAAATGATATGCAAGCTGAGGAGCAAGGAAGCCAGTCCAAGTCCTAAAAACCTCAAAAGTAGAAGAGCAGACAGTGCAGCCTTCAGTCTGTGACCGAAGTCCTGAGAGCTCCTGGCAGATCACGAGTGTAAGTCCAACAGTACACAAGCTGAAGAGCTTGGAGTCTGATGTTCGAGGGCAGGAAGCATTCAGCATGGGAAAAAGATGAAGGCTGGAAGACCCAGCAAGTCTAGTCCGTCCACGTTCTTCTGCCTGTTTTATTCTAGCTGCACTGGCAGCTGATTATATGGTGCCCACCCAGATTGAGGGTGGGTCTGTCTCTCCCAGTCCACTGATTCAAATGTTAATCTCCTTTGGCAACACCCTCACAGACACACCCAGGAACAATACTTTGCATCCTTCAATCCAATCAAGTTGACACTCAATATTAACCATCACAGTTGGTGAAAATTCTTGTCTCCTTTCACAGATGAGAAAACTGAGATCAGGAGGTTAACTAGACCACAAATACAGTTATGGAATTATGGAACTGATGTTTGAAACGAGATCTTTTCATTTCCAATCTCATGTTCTTCCTCTGGGACTATCTCCATTCTATACTGTGTACTTGTCAATTTTATAATCTCACCACAAGTCTGCTGAGTTCTGATTGACCCTCAGCCACTCAGACATCTGTGTATAAGAATCTTGTGTTTTCCAAGAGAAAGGCAGAAGGATACACTTCCATTTTTCTTTTCTTTTCTTTTCTGTTTCTTTTTGAGACAGAGTCCCACTCTGCCGCCCAGGCTGGAGTGCAATGGCGCAGTCTTGGCTCATTGCAACTTCTGACTCCCGGGTTTAAGCAATTCTCTTACCTCGGCTTCCCGAGTAGCTGGGATTACAGGCGACTACCACAACACTCAGCTAATTTTTTTGTATTTTTAGTACAGACGGGGTTTCTCCATGTTGGCCAGGCTGGTCTTGAACTCCTGACCTCAGGTAATCTGCCTACCTCAGCCTCCCAAAGTGTAGGGATTACAGGTGTGAGCCACTGTGCTTGGCCTACACTCCCATTTTCAAGAATGAACTATCAGTGTATTCATTTCCTACTGCTGCTGGAACAAATCACCTCAAATTTAGCAGATTAAAACAGTATAAATTCATTATGTCACAGTTTCTACAGGGTAGAGGTTGAGGGGGCTCAACTGTCTTCTCTGCTTAGAGTCTCCAGGGCCTGAAATCAAGGTGTAGGTAGGGCTGTAGTCCTTACTGGAGGCTCTGAAGAATGATCTTTTTCCATGCACATTCTGGGTTTTGGCTGAATTCAGTTCCTTGAGGTTGTAGGACTGAGGTCCCTGTCTCCTTGCTGGCTGTCAGCAGAGAACAGCTTTTGCTCGTAAAGGCTGCCCTCTTTCTCATGTTTTCCACATGCCTCCTCTAGCGGCAGTGAGAGGAATCCCTTTCACTCTTGAAATCTTTCTTACTCCACGTCAAGAAAGTTCTCTGTTTTTGAGGGCTCATATGTTTATATTGGGCCCACCCAGATAATCTCCTTAAGGTCATAACTTAATTGTGTCTGCAAAGTCCCTTTGCCATGTGTTAAAAGAAAAACTTCAGCTGGATTAAATTTAAAGGAGTTTAATTGAGCAATGAATTATTCACAAATCGGGCAGCCCCCAGAATCACAGCAGATTCGAGAGACTCCAAGGATGCCTCATGGTCAGAAAAAAAATGTAGACAAAGAAGGAAGTGACATACAGAATTCAGAAATGAGATACAGAAACAACTAGGTTGGTTACAGCTCGGTATTTGCCTTATTTGAACACAGTTTGAACACTCAGCAGTGTATTAGTGGTTGGAGTGTGGCTGCTGGTTTGGCTTAGACTCAGCTATTGTTGCAGATGCATACTCCTAAGTTAGGTTTTCAATCTTGCCTACCTATTAAGTTAGATTACGGTTTGTACATAAGGACTCAAATATAGAAGTATGGAGTCCGTCTCAGGCCCTATTTAGTTTGCTTTAACAATTCCCCCCTTTTGGTCATTTTCTCAATTTTGAGAGATTGACCAACCAAAACTTTAGTTGTTGATGTCACTATCACCATCATAAATGTACTTATTTGGTTTTGAAACCCACTGGGAAACAGTAGAACAGTCAGTTTTGTAAAGGTAGGAACAAGGACTTTTGTAGAGGGTACCTCCTCATGCTGGAACATCCTGTTTTCAGGAGAAAAACAAAACCTGGTCTGGTCTAGGATCTATGTGTTTTCTTAATGTTGATTATGTCACATTTAGTATGCATGACTCTATTTTGGTTTGGTTTGATCTATTGGGGCCTAATGCATGAGCTCAGTCCAAAACAATGGCCTTCCACAATTTATTTTTTAAAATTCCTCTTTATGCTCAGGTTCTTCCTTAGATGAGAGTGTGACTAAAACTTAGGGCCTTAGCACCACTCTCAGTTACCATCGTTTTGGGTTTCTGGTCTCAGCGTGTCATTCGTAGGTTATGGTGTTCTCATGGCTGCACATTTCTTTCCGCTCTGGTCATTTCAGTTGAAGATAGACCATTTGACACATGTAATATAACATATTTGAACATCTTTAAAGCCATTCTGCCTATTGCCCTTAGAAAACACAGAAAGACCCATTCATTGGAGATTTTTTTCTGATTCTGTTTTCTTAGGATTTAGGACATGCTACCCCAAAATATGGCACCTTGGCATTTGAGAAAACAGCAGAAGCAGGAAGGTTACTTCCACCTTCCCCTCAGCCTTCCCCCCAAGGGAGGTCACAAAACTCTCATTCCAAAGGTTTCTTCTCTATACCTGGAGGAAAGTAATATTCTCATCCCTGAAGACACAGGAATACAGAGAAGAATCTGAATAAAGATGCGTGGCTAAATGTTCCCATTTATTACCATGAGATAGTACCCCTTTTGTCCAAACTTATTTCTCCATAACTATTCACTTCTTCATCAAACATAGCATAAAAATACAGTTTTCCCTGTTTTTTCGGGTCTCTATTTCTGAAGTCTTTCATAACACGCAAAACTTAACATTGAATAAGTTTATATGTTTTTCTCTTGTTCATTTCTCTTTTGTTATAGGTGCCCCAGCCATAAACTAAGTGTTGAGAGAGAAAAGATACTTTCCTCCCTACAGTTTCAACACTTTGCTAAGTGCTTTGACTCAATGGGATCAAAATCATAATTTCCTAATTCAGGGATCAGAAAAATATGGCCTATTGTTATTATTATTTTGGCTCCCAAAGTAAGAATATTTTTCACATGTTTAAATTATTTTAATTTTTTTCAAGCAGGAGAGTCTTGCTCTTTTGCCTAGGCTGGAGTACAGTGATACAATCATAGCTCTCTGAAACCTCAAACTCCTGGGCTCAAATAATCCTCCCAACTCAGCCCCCTGAGTAGCTGGGACTACAGGTACATGCCACCATGCCCGACTGGTTTTCACATTTCTAAGTGGTTGGAAAAAACAGAATATTTCATGACCCATGAAAATGTTATGAAATTCAAATTTCAGGGTCTTTAAGTAAAGTTTTGTGGGAACACAGTCATGCTCATTCATCTGTGTCTTATGTGTGTGGGCTTTGGTGCTAAATAGCAGAATTGAGCCATTGCAACAGAAACCAAATGGACCACAAATCTGACAATATTTACCATGTGGCTGTTGACAGAAAAATTACCAACACCACTCCCATCAACCACTACCAGCTGGAGTCAGTATGGAACTGCTTCCCATCTTCCCTGGCCTTTATACATGGAAGACAACTAAAATCCAGCTGAGATCTTTCCTGCTTCCTCTATTCAGCCACGAACAAAGCTTTTGTTCTGAGAGTGTCATTTTATTTGTTTTTACTTGTTTAAATAAAATAAACCCAATCTTGTTTTACTATTTTAATTTTTTTAATGTCATCTTATTTTCTATGGGGTGATATTTTATAACTATATTGTATTCCCTCAATAGGAAGTCACCAATCCCCTACTCTTGAACACGTGGATTTGAAACCTATTAAATAATGATGTAAGGGATATCCCTGTACACATGACAGAAGAAAGTATTTGTAAGTTAAACCTGTTTCCTTCTATGGAGAGTGACATCTGATAGCAGGAGAGTTCTGTATTTTTCTGAAATTCAGGATGAATTTGGGTATGAATGGTTGGAGTTAGGAGTGAGAACAGGCAGCCAAACAAAAGGATAAAAGGGCAGAGTAAGCAGGGACCAGGGCTGCATGCTCTGAAAGAGAAGCACAGGGGTGGTGGGGCATGAGTGGGATTTGGGGTAACAGAAACATCGAATGAAGATTCGTAATTTGTTATTAATGTGATATAAACTCCCTCTTTCATCTCCCCTTCAAAATCTTTAGTCAAGTCTTGAGGGGTATCCAATCTTTTGGCTTCCCTGGGCCACATTGGAAGAAGAATAATTGTCTTGAGCCACACAAAAAATACACTAACACTAATGATGACTAATGAGCTAAAAAAACATTGCAAAAAAATCTCACAACATCTTAAGAAAATTTATGAATTTGTATAGAACTGCATTCAAAGTTGTCCTGGGCTTCAAGTGGCCCACAAGCCACAGGTTGGACAAGCTTGGTCTACGTTGTTCACTGACTTGTGTTTTGAGTAGAATCTTTGGGGGAACTTGAAGAGCTACTGGATTACATCCAGGTTGACATGGGGTCAGAGCATGTCAATTGCAGAAGCAGGGGCTGAGCACAAGGGGACCCTGGCTTGAGCTGCATGCTGATATTCCTTTATCACTAATATTTCTTTAGGAGAAATTCTTAGAACTGGAATTGCTGGGTCAAAGGGCATCTTCTAAAGCTTTGACAGACATTACCAAGTTTCTTCTCCTGAAGAGATGTAAATTCTAAATTGGTACAGCAGCAGCCTTGTACAAAAGTAGCCATTTCCTTGCATCCTTATAAACATTGTCATGGCTTTAGCCTTTATCGGTGTGTGATCCTGGCCGTTTGTCCTCAGACCTCTTTCTCGCCCCTCAGTTTCTCTGTTGTGTATTACAGAGGAGGGCTGACCACAGCTGGCTGAATTCATCCAGCTTTATCCACCTAGGTGTGGCCAATGGACAGTATCAATGGGAGATGGAAAGGTAAAAAAGAAGGGGGAAGCCCAGGTATTTCTCTCCTTCCCTCTCTACTGGAGAATTCATCTCTGGTAGTTGCCGCATTCCCTGGAGGGTGGAGTGATGAGTGTCCCCAGCCATTGGCTCTGGAAACAACACCTCCTCATCCTGTCCTTTCAGCCTAAGGTGATCATCTTTTCCTGTCATTGCTAATTTTCTCTAAATTACTTCATGGTCCTCTGTTTAGACTCTCGGTTTTTTCCATCACCTGTGTAACCAAGTCCCTGAATTAAAATTCCTTCTCGTTAAATATGTGAAGTTGTTCCCGTTTTCTAGTTGTACTGCAACTGATATGGCCAGTTTCATAGTGAACATAGCGTTTTATCCTTTTGATTGTATGCTTTTTGTTTTGGTATTCTTGAGGTTGAATCTCTTTCCCATTTGTTTACCTTTTGTCCTCTTTGTGAATTGCCTGTTTGTGTCCTTTGCCTATATTTCTATTTCTTACTGACATTCATCAATTTCTTATTAAGTTCTCTCTTCCTGTGTTGAGACTCAACCTTTTTTTGCATGTCTTGTATAGTACAAATATTTTTCTTCATTTACCTTTGAATTTTGTTTGTAAGACTGGGTATACAGAGGCTTTCAGTTTTATCTAGTAAATCTCTTCATCTTTTTTCTGTATGCTGCTGCTTTCATTTATATCCTTGAAAGATCTTCCATGCTCCAAACGAAACAATTTTTTCCCCAACTCTCTTATGGTTCCATTTTTGTCATTTAACTCTTTAATCCATTATATTTTTTTATTCATTGTGTCAAATAAGAAAAAAAACTCATATTATTATGTTTTCTAGCTCTAACCTTTATGTTTTCCTAAATAAAAAACCACATGTCCTGGTACCATTGCCTGAATAATTAATCTTCTCCAGTTGGAAATGCCAACTTTGTCATTTACTGAAACTTGCACTTGAGTCTATTTCAGGGTCTTTTAATGTTTTGGGGGGTTACCTCTTTTTTAACCCTTACTGTCCCATTTTAATTTTTTTTACTCCTCTGTTTCCTTAAATCGTCTTTCTGTCCAAAGAAAAATTTCACTAGCTTAAAAAATATTGTCCCCCAAAACACATATTTTACAAAATTCTATATTCAACCCAGATGTTCACTGGCCACATTCTCTGGTGGGCTATTTGATTATGACATTGAGTGTTTACGTTGGTAATACTTTGGAATCTGATTTTGCTGAAAATTGATGTCTTTAGGCTTTAGCCTCACATGTTCTCCCTCTCCACATCTCAGACTCTTCAAGAAACCTCCAGATGTGTTCATGTGACAGATTAGTGAGTCCATCCCTAAGATTTATGGCTTCAGAAAAGGTGCAAGAACCAGGTTCAGCCAGATGTTCAGGCAGCACACTTCTTCCACGAGCACACACTCATCACAGAGAGATCGTGGGAGAGCAAATCAAGTTAAGTTTATACATTAGCTGACCTGATGAATGCCTTCTTCAAATGGTAGCCTGTTGTATTAAACCATTCATACTGCTATATGAGACTAGGTAATTTTAAAGAACAGAACTTGATTTCTCACAGTCTGGGAGCTGTGAAGTCCAAGATCAGGCACCAGCAGGTTCTGTGTTTGGGGAGAGCCTGGTCTCTGCTTCTAAGATGGTGTCTCATTGCTGTGTCCTCCAGAGGGAATGAATGTTGTGTCCTCACATGGTGGAAGGTGGAAGGGCAAAGGGGCACTAAGGCACTCCTTCCAACCTCTTCCATCAGAGTGCTAACCCATTCATGCAGATGGGGCCCTGATGACTTAATCACCTCCCAAGAGTCCCACCAATGAATACCATCATCTTGGGGTTGAAGTTCAAACATTCAAATTTTGGAGGGGACACAAACATTCTAACTATAGCCAGTGGACCTGATAGAATTACAGGCTGATATCACGGGGCTAAGAGAGTGCAGTCTAAAGGGAAATGTCAGAGCACTTGTGTCAGCAGTCACCAAGACCATTGTAGGCACAATGATTTGTTAGAAAGACTAATGGAACTCAGAAAAGCTGTTATACTATTTATTATACTGAAAAGATACTGATTACAATCAGTAAAGGAAAAAAGTGCATGGGCAACGTCCAGGGTAAATCAAATGCACACTTTCAGGTGTCCCTTTGTAGTAGAATTCCATGGAGATGTACTTAATTCTCCCAACAAGGATGACGGACAACATGTGCAAAGTACTGTCCCCCAGGGGAGCTCACCTGAGCCTTGCTGTCAAGGGCTTTAGCATGTGGCACCTGCATGATGGATTGGAGTCACTCAATCTCAGCCCCCGAAGGGTTAAACCAATGCAGCATGTCCCAGTGCCTCAGGCCCACAAAAACACTCAGCAGGCACAATATTCCAAGAGGTTCTCTCCCAGGGGCCTGTCAAGGACCCATCCTCCACAACACAGGCCATTTTTGTAATGTGTTGGGTTTAGGAACTCTGAGGCAGCTCTTCACTGCACAGCATGGATTCAATAAACCTGAATTGTGTTCCCAACTACTGTGTCACTGACTAGCTCTTACTCTAGCTTAACTCCTTTAGGTCTCAGTTTCATCATCATAATGGGAACAACATTTACCCTGTCTTCCTTCTAACTGCACATGATCAGATGAGATAACAAGTAAAAGCACTCTGAAATAGAGGCATCCACACTGATAATCCATGTGTTCTAGACTAAAATGCACACTTGTATATATTCTCTGAATGTGGAAGGGACAGGAATGTTCTCTGTTTTGTTCCCAAACTGTACTTTTTTGACAGGAATGACTTGGGGAAGATAGAAAAAAATTGGCTCACTCCACAACCTTATCTCCCCAAACACACACACACACACACACACACACACACACACACACACACAGATGATTGGCCCTACATTTCCTTTTCAAGGGACATGGTGCTTTCTTCAACACTGAAAAATAAAGGTTCCTTGAAAAGGAGACTTTTTGAATTCATGCTGAAGTGTCGATGACTAATCCTTTACTCTTAGGAGGTAGGGGAGGAAGAAAGGTACCAGGTACAGACAAGGGACACTTTGGAATAGAAACAGATTTTGGGAAGGATGGGAGGCAGCACAGACATATAGACAGTTGTACCTAAAGTCCAGCAGGGTACCCACAGGTTGCATTAGAGGGGGTGGAGCTTGGGATGAAACTCACGCATACTGAAACCACCCCTCCCACAGTGGGCGGAAGCCTTGGAAGCCAAGATTTCCGTAGTACAAAATGGGCTTGTGGCAAGAAGCCTTTTCCTCTAAATATATACACTCACAGACCCCTATACTACAAGGACAAAGAAAATGGGACAGAAAGGAAGATGTTGACATAGCACACACACCAGAGCATCTGCAGAGACAGTGCTATATCAACAGGCCAAGCAGCAGCTGCTGTGAGAGCTGGCCAGAGGTTGGGGAGACACATATTCAGGTAATGGGACTATCGTTGGTCTTCTTAGCTACTTTTTGATTTGAAGAAATTGAGGGCAGTCAATACTGTCACCACAAGAAGGAAAAGATGGAAGAAAGCCTCTCAGAACCCATCCAGCTCTTACTTCCACTGGAGTGGAAGTTCAAGGAAGACACAGCATTTTCATGACCCTGTGTCCCCAATCACTCAATGCAGGTATCACTTTAGAGTAAATGTACAATACATCGATGGATGAATATTAGAAAAGAGGTCTAGACTGCCTTATACCACAACTTTAGTAACGTAATTGCTACTGTGTTCAAGATAGCCCTGGGGAAGGCTAATGACCTCTTCCGGCTTTTTGGAAGGCAGCATAGACTAGGAATAAAGATTAGGTTGGGACTCAGGAGAGCTGGGTTCTAATTTTGCCTCTGCCATTGGTCAGCCACCTGGCCTTAGATAAGGCAGTTCCTCTCCCTGAGCCTCGCGTTACTGCTTCTTCAATAAAATAATGGTATTAGAAGAGATCTCTGTCTTTCTGGCTCAGACTAAGATGCAAAGTGCCTGTGCTCTGTACGCCAACCACTTATTTCTTTTTTCTTAATATGATTCCTAACATTTGTATGGGTTCTAGCTTTTAAAGATACTTCCATATTTATTCTTCCAAGTGAAACTCCCAATAAACTTCAGAATGGTGAGCAATCCCATGTGACAGATGAGGAAATGGAGAGACAGAGTTAACTGTCTGAGTTTAAAAAGAACTGGGAAACTCCCACCAAACTGGATAAAATTAAAAGAATGGATGAAAATTGACAAAAATGTAGAGTAACTGGAACTCTCATACGATGTCTCTGGGAATGTAAATAGGGATGGTCAACTAGGAAAACTGTTGCACGTTATCTCCAAAGCTAAATGTACACCTACCCTACAACCCAACAGCAGAATTTATTGTGTCTTTGTTCAACAGAAATGAGTGCATATGTCCACAAAAAGACAAGTTACAAAAATGCTCCTAGAAATTTTATTTCCAATAGCCCCAAACTAGAAACAACCTAATTATCCATCCATAGCAATACGCATAAATAAATCTTGATGTATATATTCAAGGAAATACAGCACAGCAACAATACAGGATGAGCTACTGCTGCACACAGCAATGTGGATAAATCTCACAGACCTAACACTGAGCAAACACCACCAAAGACTATGTACCATATGCCTCTATTTATGTGAAGCTCAAAAACCGGCCAAGTTAATCTTGATAGAAGTCAGAACAGCAGTCACTTCTTGGAGGTGAAGATTGACAAGGAACATTCTGGGCTACTAAAAATGTCTTGTATCTTGATCTGAGTGGGTGATTACACAGGTCAATATACATATTTATACATATATTTATAAAGCTGTGTGTTTAAGAGTTGTGCTTTATGCTACACATAAATTATACTTTTATTAAAAAAGGGAAATCAGAAGCCACCCTCAGAAAAGAGACAGATAAATAGAAATAAAAAATAAGAAGAGAGCTGAAATTAGATCACAAGTTCTCTTTTTTTTTTTTTTTTTTAGACAGAACCTCACTCGCTCCGTTCCTCAGGCTGGATTGCAGTGGCACAATCTCAGCTTACTGCAACCTTCGCTTTCTGGGTTCAAGCCATTCTTCTGCCTCAGCCTCCTGAGTAGCTGGGATTACAGGCACATGCCACCATGCCCAGCTAATTTTTGTATTTTTTGTGGAGAAACAGGGTTTCACTATGTTGGCCAGGCTGGTCTTGAACACCTGACCTCAGGTGATCCACCCACCTTGGCCTCCCAAAGTGCTGGGATTATAGTCATGAGCCACTGCGCCCAGCCAGATGGCAGGGTTCATTACCCACTTTATAATACGGGTAATACCCCCAGCAAATAACGGCTACGCCATCACTTAAATATATTAGTGCTGACCTAACTTCCAACTCTGAGCTGAATTTTGAATTTATTCCTATATAGTAAGAACTTTAACATCAGTGAAGTGACAGGCTTATATAACAGAGAGCTGTCATACGACAAAATTGTGACTCCGGCATGATTTTAAAGAATGCTATGATGAAATAGTACATAAAGAGAAGAATCTTTTTATAACAAACAATTCTTGGCTCTTTTCTTTTTCCTTGTTTATAAATATTGCCTTTAAACTATCTAGTTTGCTTAAAATGAGGGATGTATGTCAAGGGAAGGGGGTTAATGATATGGGATAATGGAAGACAAAGGCAGAGATACCACCTTGAGGACTGTGTGGTATAAATTACTGTGGTTGTGAAAGTTGTCCGAATCAAAATGGAGTCACTTGTGTTTAACTAAAAAAAAAAAAAATAGAGTTAGGAAAGGCTGTGAAGGCAGGGTTCTCACTCATGGTTGCCTGATAATAAACTATCACAAAAGGCTGCCAAAACCACAACCTTGCTCACAGGCCACTGCACCTTCACACAAAAATATTTTTTGGAGGACATCTGCATAGCAATCACTTGTCCAACTGGAACCAACACCACCCTTGTTAGTGATGCATATGGGCAAGAATAATTGTTTCAAAACAACTTCTGTAGCCTTCCTCATTTTACCTTTAAAATCCTTGCCTTCATGAATGCGACCATAGGGTACTATGGTGCACACATTCTACATTGCAATGCTCACTCCTGAATAAACTCATTATCTTTGGAGAGTCTCTCTGTTGTTATTTTAGGTTGACATGGTCACTATGCACGTTTTTTTCTGCACTTTTTTACAGAAAAAAAGTGCAAAGAGACAGCTGGAGTTTATGCATCATAAAAACCAGGTAAGTGCTTTTACAGAACCGTATTTATTATCATCACAATGTACTACTCAGTTTGGTGGACATCACTTCTCTTGAAAGACAGTTGCTGAAGGACTCTCTTATGGAGACAATTTTTATAAGGCTTGGGTGACTAAGAGGGGCTAGAGCAACATACCCAGGAAATATGTATGAAAATTTATCTCAATAAATTCTACCTACTTCTTGCTAAATCTGCCAGTATTTGACGGGAAGATGGAGGAGTAAAAAAATAGTTGCCTCCCTCTGCTTTAGAAAATGGGAAGACTCTAGCTGGGCTGGAGATGAAAGTACTCTATAAGTGACTAGTTCTTTTTTCCAGAATGTGGAAGAGAAAAGAAACCTGGAAGCAGAGGGGTGTCTGTCTTCAGCCATGGACACAGATCACCTCAAGAGATCAGAAAAGCAGAGGATAGGAGGACAAGAGCCACTGGCAGCAGAAGTAAGCAACGCAAAGGCTCCAGACAGAAGACACCAGATGCTGAATGAGTTTGATGACCCCAGGAACTCAGAGGCTCTGTAACAGGAGAAGCACCGTCTGTGGGTACACTTAGGGCTCATATTGGTTGATAAATGTTAAGTGAAAAGTGAGTGGGAAAAGCTCCAGTGTGTAAACAGGGATTTGTCCACGTGTCTAAGTTGCTGTAAAGTAGCAATAACAAACACCCCTGTGTGGGCCACCTGCATGCAATCCAGGGGAGAGGAGCTTAATAATGTCCAGACCCCTTCCAGCAATTCTGACCTGCCCTGGCTAGTTAACATTGCTTTGAAGCACCTCTCTACCTATAACATTACTACTTTTAAAAATGGAAACAAATGTATGTATGTACATGATATTTTGAAAAATCAAATACAAAGAAAAGACTAAATTTCCTGTTCATCTCCTACAGAAATAAACATTATTATCAGCTTTTCATGATTCTTCTAGAAATAATCTATATACCTATGTTCCCTTTTTTATTCACATGACAGCAAAACTCATTTAACAATGCATCTTGGAAATCATTCTATATCCGCATATGAAGACACGCCTCATTCTTTTTCATAAATTTGGTTGTATTAATACACCATAATTTATTGAACCAGTCCCCATTGGTTGTTTCCACTCATACAATGTTGCGTGAATAGCTCTATCTGTATATGCATTTGTACTTTTTACTTTTCAATTTTTTTCTATTGAATATATTCCTAAAATTGGAATTTCTAAATGAACGAGTTTGTTAAAATGCTACTTCCCTCTCCCCACCCCCAAGACAATCTCACTCTATCGCCCAGGCCGGAGTGCAGTGGCGTGATCTCTGCTCACTGCAATCTCTGCCTCCCTGGCTCAAGTGATTCTCATGTCTCAGCTGCCCAAGTAGCTGGAATTACAAGCACACAGCACCACACCTGGCTAATTTTTGTATTTTTAATAGAGATGGGGTTTCACCATGTTGGCCAGGCTGGTCTCGAACTCCTGGGCTCAAGTGATCCACCAGCCTTGGCCTCCCAAAGTGCTGAGATTTCAAGCTTGAGTCACCGTGCCTGACCAACTTTTAAATACACACACACACACACACACACACACACACACACACACACCCATATACATATATATGAGATGGAGTTTTGTTCCTGTTACCCAGGCTGGAGTGCAATGGCGCAATCTCAGCTCACTGCAATGTCCACCTCCTGGGTTCAAGAGATTCTCTTAACTCAGCCTCCCGAGTAGCTGGGATTACAGGTACCCACGACTGTGCCCAGCTAATTTTTGTATTTTTACTAGAGATGGGGTTTCACCATGTTGGCAAACTGGTAGTTATGATCTCCTGACCTCAGGTGGTCTGACCTCCCAAAGTACTGGGATTACAATAGTAAGCCACCACTCCTGGCCACTTAAATTTTATTACTCTGAAAAATAGTGAGTTGTCTTTATCTTGATTTTAATAAGAATACTTATAACTTAAGTTTTAGTGTTCAGAAACATGACTGTGATTACAATGATACTAATATTATATGTTTGCCACTCAAAGAAACAGCAAACATCATAAGCTATTATTCTTTTGTGTATACCATGAACCAATGGACTATACACAGGAATGAATCAGGCCTCTGGCTTAGTGTTGGTATTGTATGTGATCTTGGTCAGGTCATTTCACTTTTGGGCCTCAATTCCTCCATGTATAACTAACTAAACTATTCTACTCCTTGGATAACATATTAATATCTCAAATGTAGGTAACACAGTGTACTAACTGGCACATTCTATAGACTGTTACCTATATTTAGGATATTAATATATTATCTAAGGAGTAGATCAGTTCAAAATTCAGGCATAACAGTGTGACTAGTAACCAAAAGAAACAATCGAAGAGTCCTGTTGTACTAAGGACAGACTCCTTTTAGATGCAGTTAGGAAAATATGCCATCATAGTTTCTAACTGAAGTACTGTATAGAAATGGACATGTTCTTTGACCCAACAATTCTATTTCTGGAAGTTCATCCTAAAGAGAAAATTGTATAGGTATAAAAGGATATTTGTACAATAATATTTATTGCAGCATTGTATGAAACGCAAAAGGAAAAAAAAGAAAGAAAAAAACTGATAGAAACCTAATGCCCCAAAATAGAGGATTAATTATGATACACACACACACACACACACACACTCTCTCTCTCTCTCTCTTTCTCTCTCTCTCTCTCTGATTCACAATGTGATACCACGCAGCCACATGAAAAATAGTTAGATCTGTACTTACTGTGGAAAGATGTAGAAGAGTATTGGTCTATTGATTTTACCTTAATTAAAGCTAATAACTAGTCTGTTACTGTTTCATGGATATTGGCAGAAGACATGAAACTCCTGGATCAGAGACAAAGGATTTTTTAAAGACAATGGCACTGGAGCAAAATAAATATCAGTATGTTTGCATCAGCTACCACGGGGGCAATGCTATCAGCCCAGATGAATGTTGTATACAAGTGGGTTTGTATCACATTCTCTGGAAATGGTTGTAAACATGTTGATATTCATGCTGCTTTTTGTGCCATAAGCTTGGGAACTCACCATTTTATTGCAAGTGGTAAGCAAGCTTGTCCTTTGTCCAGGAGGGAGACATCACTTCACCTCTCCAATTTGCTCACTGTATACATAACCCCAAGAAATGACCTTGCATTCTTAGCATACTCAGCAAAATGTGTACAGCCACAAGAGACCCACAGAGAACTCTCTCTCCCAAAAATAATATATGGTTGAGTGAAGAAAGCAGGCCAAAATAGATATAAATACATTTAAGCAGATGTCTGAAATAATGTTTACCCAAAAGTTGTGGTTTTCTTTGGATGGTAGGAGGTCAGGTAATTAAAAAAATTTTTTTTCTAAGTACATTTTAGTATTATTTGAATTCATTTCAATGAGAACGTATCAAAATTGGGTAGGCTGACAGTCCAGAGTGAATTCCGAGACTAATTCTCACTCAGGAGCACAGATTGATAAATCCAGAAGCAAGCCAGAAAAGAGACTGGACATGTATCAGAAATGTGAGAATGGGAGGTAACAAGGAAGGTGGGAACTAACACATATTTGCTGGTTGTTACAGCAAAGACAGGGGAAAATCCAACACCCTGATCAAATTCAGTTTGGTTCGTCCAGGAAGCCCGAATCCGTGGTGCAAATTCAGGAATAACCAGTTGCATTCAGACCATGTTTCTGCATCATCTTAGCAGATCCTCTCTCTTTGAAATGACAAGTGCAAATTAAGGAGAGTCAGAATTAAAAATCAGGGTCTCTCCCATTAAGTCAATATCTCTCTATATCTCTAAGCTAAAGAAGTCACTTTTCAAATACAGCGTCACCCTGTTTAAACAGCTTATGAGGATATACAATGAAACATGAGCCATGAGATATAATGGCAAAGGCATTGTGACTTCAGCCAAATTTAGGAATTACACTATAATATCTGTTGAATTACATCATGTTTATGAACAACTAAGATATCTGAATTATAAGAATTTTGAATGCTAATGAGTAATTTCACCTGCTTTGAAAATAACAGATAATGTCAGTGGCATCCTCTTTTGGGGGTCCTGACTTTTAAGGCATCAAAGCTGTTTTTTCTGGTTGCTCTTGAGTATGGCAGTTGTTCACACAAAATTGCCAGAAGGCTCAGTCCCAGCCTTCCCCCAGAAAAGTGATTGCTAATAATGCCGAGCTGGGGCCCAGGTGAAACGGGCCAAGGGAATGGGGGTGTGTGGGGTGCTGCAGCCTTCCCTCCATGTTCCCTAGTTACCAGATTTAGAAAAGAAGCAACTGGAGTTGGAGTTGCCAGGAAAGCTGTTTGTAGAGAGCTGGAAGTTGATGCAGCAGACAGGGAGCCAGAGAAAGGAGCCAAGGACGCTTCCCACTAAAGAATCAGGAGAAGAATTAGAAATGAGCACAGCCTCCTGCAGCCAGGACACAGGCGCAGGTGCGAGGAGCAGGATCAGGCTGGGCCAGAGCAGCAGCGCTCTCTGGAAGTTATGATGCCAGCCCTGGGCTCTGGCTCGCATTCTCTGGTCCTTACAGCAGTTCCAGTTCCAGGAACTCCTGACCTTGTGCAGCACCTCAGAGAGGGAAGGAATGATCTCTTGAAGCTCCTACAGTGCTCCCATCCACCCACTGGTCATTTGTAGGTGAGGTTCTTTCTATGGACAGTGGAGAGCCTGCAGGAGTATTCCCAAGTCGGGCCGCTGGGGAGCAGGGCAGATCCCTGACAGCTGCTATTCCCTGGACTGAAACACACCTGCCAAACCAATTCCCTACGGAAATAACCTGGAGCAATAGGATTCACGGCCATTTCTGCTGCTTCCTTAGGGGAAGGCTAGTAATTCCCTTTCTATGGCTAACCGCAAAATGTTAAATGTCAGGTGACAAAGAAGTCCTAATTTTCTCTCTTCACAGGTTTCATTTTTCATTTTTGTTATGAGAGCATTGTGTACATTTACTCTTACTATTACCCTGTCCTTGGAGACATCTGTCTTCCAAGCTCATCTCAGACAAAAAGACATCCAGGAACATGCAGTGCCTTCCATAGTGAAAGCCCTCGACACCTACTTTGTTGAATGAACAAATGAAACATCCAGTATGTAAGAGCAGGAATTTGTCCCTTCTTAATGTGTCCAGGAGGATTTGAAATTAGTGTCTTGTGTATGGGAAGATACCCTGCCCAATAAACTGTCCTTATTTGAAAGCTAGAATTTCATTGCCAAAGAAAGGCCTCATTTCCAATCCTTTTATGTGTTTTAGGTAACTAAAGGCATCCAACAGAAATAGCTGATTCTGTCTGGCAATGTAGGGAAGTGCCCCTTGATTCTTAGGCACCTCTGAATCTCTGGGCATTATCTGTAGGCAGGAAAGAAATGCTCTGCATAGTAATAGAATGGGCGGGCATTAGGAGAAGGAGAGATTAGGACAGATTATGCTATATTCAAGAAAAATGAGTTTCTCATTCCCAAGGTGGCTTAATGCTATACAGTCTTCAATAATTACTCTTTTCTCACTGGAAGAGAGAGAGGGAGAGAATGCATGTGTGTGCGTTTTTCTTGTTGCATTGAAATGTTTTCCAGCTCTTTCATTTCTTTTTTACCCTCTTACAGGTTTATGTCTTGTGTCTCCAAGATTGTAGACACCCTGAGAGCAGGATTAGATTAAAACCTTTGCACGCTTATGATCAGGTAGATAGAAACAAGTAACACATGGCAAATTAAAGTTAGTTCCCCAAACACGAGCCACGTTTTGGCCTGCTCTGTTCTGATGAGAGCAATGGTTTGGCTAATTGCAGTAAAATGCACCCCTGCCAGGAAAGCTGAACTTAAGAAAAGAACCAGGGAGACTTTTCCCATAAAATACCAATTTGCTACCGTCTAGTGGAAACAGAAACAAAGAAAAAACAAAAAAAAGTGCCCCTCAGCCTTGCCCAGAGACTCTGTGGTCTTGACTTTATAAAGCAGGGTAGCTCAGGTGACTGATAAATCTTTCTTTTCTAGATTTTCTTATGAAAACGAGAAGAAAGTGACTTATTTTCATTAATCCTCTTTATTTTCTCTGTGCCTGAGGAGCACACGTTTCCCCATTGGCTGGGAAGGATTAAGTTTACTGGGATTGTCAATGATGTTATGAGAACAGGAAGAGGTAGCCTTGTCCCCTGTAGTGAAAATGCACTGGATGAGGGGTCCTGAATTCGGCTTCCAGCTTCATTTACCAGTGGTGTGACCTTGGGTGAGCCATGGTGTGCATTTGCTACCAGGTGATCTGTGGGGTAGCCCAATAAGTCAACGCACAGTCCTGGAGGACTCTGAATGTGCAATCCTAGAGCAGGGGTTGGAACACTACGGCCCACAGGCCAAATCCACCTCCACCACCTGTTTTTGTCAAGAAAATTGTATTGGAATGCAGCCATGCTTTTTTGGTCACATATTATTTCATGCTACAATGGCAGAGTTGAGTGGTTGCTACAAAGACTGTATGACCTGCAAAGCTGGACATGTTTATTACCTGGCCCTTTATAGAAACAAGCTTTCACACCTTGCTCTAGACTCTCATGCACTGACTCTTGGTGACCTTGGAATCCCAGTCCTCACATGTAGTTTTTCTTATTGGCAAAGCCAGGGTGCTCTGGGGAATAACTATCAGCTGCTTTTGAAATACGATACCATACAGAACCATTGTGCCTTGGTGAGCTAAGGAGTTTCTTTCTACAGAAACTCTGCCCTCTCTCAGCTTCACAGAGCAAAGAGTGGGTACCTGCCTGCAATGCTGAACAGTCGTCATTTATTATTGATGCTGCTGGAGAGCAGAGGTGGGTACAGCTCAGGGAAGCTCCAGCCAGCATGCCTGTAACCCTCTCTGCCAGCCTGCATTTGTTTTCTCTGAATTTTAATTTTAAGAAATCAACTAACATGATGATTGGGCTAAGAGGCAGCCAGTATGCAAATCCCTTCACGTTGATGGGAATGAGACGCTTCCCCTAAACACTTCCCCTAAACAATTGGAAAAGATTTCATCAGTTAGTTCCTGGAATGTTAGAGCTGGGAAAGCCCTTGGACCTGTTCAGGCTCCATCTTCCCATTGTGTAGATGATGAAGTGGAACCCAGGAAAGAAGATTGATTGGCTCAGAGTGACCCAGTTGGTTAAGGACAGAGCCAGATTAGAGTCCAGCTGTCTTACTCTCCAGACCACTGTTCTTTCTAGTTACAGAGTAATGAACAAGGCAGATACCCTCCTGAGATCATGGGCCTTTGAGTTAACAGCCCGATCTTACATGTGTTATACATACATTATTACACATATCATTAACAATTGTGAGAAGTGTTGTGATGGAAATGAACAAGGGACAATGACAGAGAATAACAGGAAAATCCTATTTGCCATACTTCCTTAATCTGGGCATGCACCTTTAAAAACATGTTACTATTTCTGAAACCAAGATGCAACTTATAATAGATGGAGCCTGGGAGACTATTGAGCGGCATTTTTACTTTCAGAGACATCTTCCAGTTGATCTTAGGTCAATGATAGAGAGTAGATAAGGCAGTCAGAGAAGACCTTTGTTTATCTAAGCCAAGTCCTGGAGGCTGAGAAGGAGCCAGCTATGCCAGGAGCAGGGGAAGGAATATTCCAGACAATGGGATCAGCATATGAGAAATCCCAAAGGCAAAAAAGAGCCATGTGGAGGCCAGGGTGGCTGGAGTGAGGAGGGAGGCCCCAGGAGCACCTAGAACAGTGTGCAGGGGCCAGGTCATTCAGAGATTTAGAAGCTGTGGTCAGGATTTTAAGTTTAAACAGGAGAGTGCCACAAACAGCATTGCATTTCTGACAGATTGCCTTTGAATAATTCCCCAGAAGGGAAATATAAAATCTATGTTATTTATTGACAGAACAATATTAGAATTAGAAAGTTGAGTTAGGGGGTAATGTTAGCAATGCAGGCAAGAAATGGCCACGATTCTGATTAGGGTAGGGCAGGTGGAAAAGGGGCTGATCTGAGAGATCCTCAGATGGTGCCCCACACACCACCCTCAACGTCTGCTCACAAGTCTGGGGAGATTACTGGGAAGAAGTGAGAGAACCAAGCCTTCATATAGGTTTGCTACTGTAGGTAGGTATGGAGTGGCTGGCTTGCTTGCTTGATTTTTCGAGTTATGCCCTCTGAAGATATTCTATACAATGTATGTATGTATGTATGTATGTATGTGTGTGTGTGTGTGTATGTTTGTATGTGTGTATGTTTGTATGTACGTATTTGGTAGAAATGGTGTGGTCTTGTCATGTTTCCCAGGCTGGTCTCAGACTCCCGGCCTCAAACGATCCTCCCACCTCCCAAGGTGCTAGAATTACAGGTGTGAACCATGCCCAGCCTCTACACTTTCTTAAGTCTCTTCCAATATGGCACCATGAAGCTGTCTTGGGATAAAAGAGAGGGATCCCCACGGCGAAGAGGTGCCATTGCCTCTTTCTGCTCCTAAGCGTGTCTTCCACTTAACCTGCGCCCCTTCCCCAGCTCCTCTTTCCCCCTTCTCAGATCTGCCTGATTAACTGCTATATACAAATATGGTAGGAGGCAGAATTGTATATAATGATGTTTCACTGCATGCTATTGGCGTCTTTCTCATTCACCCCCAAATGTTTTTGCCCAGGCTTCTTTTGCCTTGTCTCCATGACCATAGGTACCTCTGTGTTGAATTCCAGATATGTGTCACAGGTACCCCAAAGGAGAGTTGTGCTGAGAGTTGGTCAGTGGCAAATTTTCAGGGCTCCTGGAGTCCACTAGAACCTGAGCCCACTCCCATCACACAGCCCCACTGCAGCCATCAGCAGTTACAAGGAAGTGGTAAGAGAATGATGTCTTTGCTTTGGCCTCCAAAGCCCCAGAATAGCCCAGGGTTGGGGCCCAGGGTTCAGGAAGCTGGGACTCTCTGCTCTTGTTGACTCAGCCTCGTCTTTCTCCATTGCTCTAGCCTGAGTGTGTCAGCTGTGAAGTCACCAAGAGAAACTCCGCAGAGCATGCACCAGCCTCCTCCACCTGCACATGGCTCCTCTGCCTGCTGCTTCTCCAGGGGTGTGGGGGCTCTGTGGGCGTAGATAAGTTTAAGTTCAGATAATGATAAGGGACCCACATGTCTGTTCCTGGTGATGAGGGCTTCTGCTGCTCTCCTCTCCCACTTCCGCCTCCTCTCATGGCCTCAGCCAGCACCAGGAGGCATCACTAAGCTCTATGGGCCCTGCCAGGCCAGCAGGGCACCCCCTCCTTCTGCCTGCTCATTCCACAACACCCAGCTCTGCCTCCCCATCATCTGGCACTTGTGGGACCAGTGCCAGGGACTGGGTCATGAATCGGGAGCAGAGCCCTATTTGCTATTTCCAAAAATATCTACTCCTGTGTGGTTTGAATTTCTCTGGCATTTGTCAACCCTCTGCTCATTTAGCATTTTGCCTCTGATGGCTGAAGTTTTAGATTCATTTCACAGCACTGTATCCTATCTCTCTAACTAGATAGTAAGTTTTGGGGGATCAGGTCGATATCCCTTCATATTAGCAGACCAAAGTCTTGATTGGGGTGTTAAATATTTCAAAATTCCCGGGAGCACTAACTGTCTCCGTAATTCATATCTTGGGATTGTTGTGACTCAGGTGGCCTTGGCCTCTGGGCCTCAAGACACCCAAGTTGAAGAGAGAAGGGAAAAGCCAGGAGTACATGGGCTTGATGCCAGATGAAGTCTCAGGCATGCCAGCAATTTAAACTAGAGGATCATGGTAAAGTGACATCATCCTGGATGTTATTGACATCCAAGGGATGGGGCCCCTCCTTGATGACCAACTCTAATGCATAAGAGTGACTGTCTGGGGGCCTATGTCAAAGAGGACACTGAGGTTGCACCCATGACTGGTGGGAAAGACTGACAGGCTCTTTGGCACTGTTTGCCTAGGACTGGAAGAAGGGAGACTGTGTTAGCCCTTCTCCGCTGCACAGTGCGGGGAGTTTGGAGCTGGGTGAATGGCAGAAACTGTGGTTCCACAGCTTCCTCTGTGAAAAGCAGAACCATGTCCAGAAGTAAAGGTGGAAAAGGGTAGTCTGGCCTTCATGGCAGAGTGGCCTGGCCTAGTTCAGGCTGCTGTTTACACAGTGGATTCCTCAGCACAACTCTCCTTTGGGGTACTTGTAACACATATCTGGAATTCAACACAGAGGTACCTATGGTCATGGAGACAAGGCAAAAGAAGATGTGACCAGAGGAAGGCTTGAACTTTTGAGTTCATTTCACATACCCCAGATACTAAGCTGTCAGCAATTGGATTAATTCCAGACCTTCCCTCATTAGCAGCTCTGATCATTCTGATATAATGGCAGCCCTGTTCTGGATTTGCACGTAAGGCTAAATCTCAGTGACTCCCAAAGAGCTGTGCTGTCAGGGCAGAAATTAATGAGCATTGAGATCCTGTTTGCAACATCTTTAACCTAGATAAGTACAATGGCCTCCCAGGCTTCAGGTTTATTCCACTCCACTTCATCATTACTAATGCTGCCAGGATGTTCTGTCTAAAGCATATTTCTCATCCTCATACCCCTTGTTATGATTCTTCAATGAATCTCCTTCACCTACAGAATAAAAACTAAGCTCCCTAGCGTGGTCTGGTGAGTCTCCCATGACATACACCTTCTGTCTATGACCCTGTGCCTCACCATTTCTGCCCTTGCCCTATGTTCCATTCACATGGAACCACTTGAGAACACCAAACGTCCTGAGTTGCTTCCCTCTGCCATTCCTTTGTTTATTCTGCTTTCTCTGCCTCAAATCTTCTCCCCAACCTTCACTGCTGAGGTTGGCGGAATCCAAAGATGACTCCCAGTGACTCTTGCCCTTATATAATCTCCCCTTCTTGAATATGGGTTAAAGCAATTAATATGGTGGGATGTCATCATAATTGGGTTACTGTTTTGCTGACTTTGAGTTAATCAAAAGGGAGAGTATCCTGGGTGGCCCTGACCTATTTGGAAGAGCTTTTACTAGATGGTGACCCATCAGAAAGATGTGGCCCTGCTGGCTTTGGAGACTTAGGCTTCCATGTTGTGAGAAGCCACGTGAGAGTAGGCTCAAGGAGGGGAGAGAGTCTAATCAACAGCCAGCAAGGAAGTAGGGACTTCAATCCTACAGTGACACCCAGCAGAATTCTGCCAACAATCTCAGTGAGTTCGGAAGAGCTCCCCAAGCTCTAGATGAGAACCATAGCTGCCCAACACCTGAATTTCTGCTGTGTGAGACCCTGAGTGGAGAACACCGCTAAGCCTCGCCTGGACTCCTGACCCAGGGAAACCGTGAGATAATAAATATGCATTGTTTTAAGCTGCTGTGTTTGTGGTAATTAGTTATGCAGCAATAAGAACTCTTCCTTATGTTTCAAGATTCATCTCAAGAATCATCTCCTGTAAGATTTCTTTGACTCTGTCAGATGGAATGGACCACTTCCTGTGTAGTCTCAGGCTCCTTGTAGCTGGAGCTTACTTGTCAACATGTCATATGCTATGGACTGAATGGTGTCCCCTACAAAATTCATAATTGGAGCCCTAACTCCCAATGTGATAGGATATAGAGATAGGGCCTTTGGGAAATGGTTACATTAGGATGCCATGGAATCAGTGTTTTTATAAGAGGAAGGCACACCTGGGTTCTCTTTGTGCAATGTGAGAACATAATGAGAAGGTAGCTGTAAATAAGCCAAGAAGAGAGCCCTCACCAGAACCCAATCATGGTGTCACCTTGATCTTAGGCTTCCAGCCTCCAGAACTGTGAAGAATAAATTTCCGTGGTTTAAGTCATCCAGGAGATGGTACTTTGTTATGGCAGCTCAAGCTGACTAAGACACTATCTATTTACTTGTCTGTTCCCCTCACTGGACTGTGAGACCCTTGAGGGAAGCCATTGCCTTGTTCATCCTCATCTCCCCAGTGCCTGGAAAGGTCTGGCCTATGGTAACCGTAGTGACCGAGGCCAGGAGCCATAGTGCCCTCCAGTCTAGCTTTGTTCCCCTCCAGCCTCCTTCAGATTTCCCCAGGATCTGAGACCTTGGAATGTTCTTCTTCTTAAGATTTCTCAGAGGAAATCAATGAAACATGCCTTTAAACAATCAGGCACTGGGAGATACACATGCCCACTTGTACAGAACACCACCCCAGCCATTTCATAATTTATGGACAGTTCTGGGGAGGTAAATATTGGTTTTGATTATTTTGCTATGAATAATTGAAAGCAATCTCAGATACATTAAGCAGAATCCTAGTCCCATGAAAAGCTCAACAAAGAAAAAAGGTTCCATAGTGAAGGAGGTTTGAAGAGTGCTTCTTCCCATTTCCCTTTCTTAGAGAGCCACAGAGCACCTGAACACATTAAAGACCATGAGAAGTCCTGTAGTAAAGAAACCTGCCTAATAGTTCAATCCGACACATCTCACATTTATGTGTTAAAAAATGAACTCAGTGATGAAATAATACCTGTTAATTTCTCATGGTTGGAAAACACTTTGGGAAGTTTTGTAGTATATGACCTAAAACTCTATAGCCCTGAAAGTCAACTCCTTCTGCCTGCTGCCGTGAAGAATGTGAATAACCAGGCTAAGACAGTGAATCCTTGTGTTGCACTTGAGGGAAATGAGGTTGAGAGAGGCAGAGTTACTTGTCCTAAGTACCTAGTCAGCTTTGGCCGAGGCAGGAGCAAAGCACAGTACATTCCTTACCACCAACTCAGTGTCCTGTCCCCTCATTACATTGGCTCACAAAAAGTAGATCAGTCATCACATTCTTCATTCTGCTTATATGTTGCCGTGTAACAAACCAACTCAAACTCTGTAGCATAAAATAAGAGCAAGCACCTTTTATTGTTATCTCTTCTAGTTTGGGGTTACTGGGATCAGCGAAGTGGTCCTTGCTCAGGGTCTCTCATGCAGGTGCTGTTAAATGATGGCTGAGGCTGCGGTCATCTCAAAGGCTTTCCTATTCACATGTGTGATGGTGGATGCTGTCTATCCGCTGGAAACTAAGCAGGGGTTGCTGGCCAGAACACCTGCTGATGGCCTTCCAAGGTGACCTGGGCTGCTTCACAGTATGGTGGCTGGATTCCAAGGGCAAATGTGTCCATGCACACTCCTTTATGACCTAGCCTTAGAAATCACGCAGCATCTTTTCTACTGCCTTCTACCACTTAGAAGAAAAATCACTCAAGTTTCCTCATACTTAAGGGGAAGTATGTTTTGTTGGAAAGAGGCTCAAAACATTTATGGACATGTTCTAAAACCACCATGTTCCTATTCCATCTGGTGACCCATGGTCTTCCCCCAGGCAAGCTCCTCTGGCCTCTGCATATCAGTTGTTGGTGGCAAAGAGATGTTACCATTTCAGAATTTTCTCATCCATAGGTTACAAAACTCAGCAAATGTTGGTTACAGTGTCTGTGACCCTGGTGGAGGTTTTATTTATTTATTTTTTTAGAGGAGAGATTAGAACTGGAATCCAGGAAATCCTAAAATGTGGTATTCACCTTGAGCTCCAATTACACTCATCTTTATGTGGTCATGCTCATTATGGTCTGTTTGTGACATCAAGATGTTCCCTTCATATGTAGCATGAATAAATTTCAGTCTCCAAACTCAGATATGCAGGAAATTGAACTTATCTTATTTTTCCATAATTCGTTCTCTCTCTAGTCACGGTTCTGATGGAGGTGGGGGCAGCAGAACTTAATCTCAGCCAATTTATTATTTACCCTCCTCTGTACACCAGAGCCACTGGAGGAGCAGGAGTCACCCCTGAGATGTGAGGATGGACCTTCATCTCTATGAGCCAGGCCTCTAACAGCCAGGCCTGCTCTTTAACGTTTGGTGGAAACCTTTAAGACCTTGAAAAGTGATGTTTGCAATTGTGTAAGAGCTTCGCTGGAGCCACCACACATACCCCAAATGGCCCCACCTTGAGTCCCTAAAGTCTTGCTGACTCTGGGGCCCTCCCTGCCCTACGCAGCTGGGAACATGGCTGGCCTGACTGTGGCCAGGACGGTTCTACCTTGTCTCATTAGAAGCAGTGTGATCTGTTCACTTACACATCACTCCCCTGCCTGTGTGACTGGCTGGGCTAAATTAACCAACCTGGATCTGGACTCTCTGTACTTATGAAATAGAAGATTCATACAAATGTAGGTGGCCAATATGCCTCATTGTGGTCATGCTCATTACGGTTTGTTTCTGACCATAATGACAGTTATTCTCTATTTATGAGTTTTTTTTTCTTTTTTTTTTTTTTGAGAGGGATTCTTGCTCTGTCACAGGCTGCAGTGCAGTGGCGCGATCTCAGCTCTCCACAACCTCCATCTCCCAGATTTAAGTGATTCTCCTGCCTCAGCATCCAAGTAATTGGGATTACAGGCATGCACCACCACATCTGGCTAATTTTTGTACTTTGAGTAAAGACGGGGTTTTGCGATATTGTCTAGACTGGTCTTGAACTTCTGGCCTGAATTGATCTGCCTACCTCAGCCTCACAAAGTGCTGAGATTACAGTCATTATCACAATATAATTTTAGAACATTTTCATCAATCTAAAAAGAGCCCATTTACCCATCAGTATTTACTCCTCAGTTTAGGCTATAATATCCCCACATCCCCCTCTCAGCCCTAGGCAATCACTAAGCCCAATAGATACTTTATTTTTTGTAGTATGGTCTCATTTCAAATGAAAACTAACTATCTATATATAGCTATATGTTGACATTTATACTACATGTCACCATGTTGTCAGTCGTTATGGGGGCATATATTAATCAATGCTATGGTCTTAATATTTGTGTCCCTTCAATATTCATATATTGAAATCCTAACCCCCAAGGTTAAGGGTGGGGCCTTTGGAAGGTGATTAGCTCATGGGGGCAGAACCCTCATGAATGGGATTACACCCTTATAAAAGGTGCCTGAGAGAGAACTCTTGCCCCTTCTACTATGTGATGACACAGAGAAAAGTCACCATTCATGAACCAGAAATCAGGCCCTTGCCAGACACTGAATCCGTTAGCACCTTGATCTTGGATTTCCCAGATCCAGAGCCAGTCTGATGCCAGGCCCCCAACCCTATGTGCCTCTAGAATTGTGTGCAATAAAGTTCTGTTGTTTATAAGTCACCCACTATGATATTTTATTACAGAGGCCTAAATGGCTGAGACAATGAGGGACTTTCATAATCACCCATGATATCTGAATTTAAAATTCACTTTTGTATTCAGAAAAATTATAGATATCTCTCTTAATATAAAGGTTAGAAATATCTTCAGCATTTTCATTCTTTGTGTATGTGCAAGAGCTTATGGACATTTTCAAATAATATAAAAATACAAAGAAAAGCATAATAAACCCCCCACATACACACTCATCACTTATGCCTGGTAAAGTTTTAAATCATTGTATGAAGGAAAGAGTATCTTGTGATAATAGAGTGAAGAGGAGAAAATTGCTTTCCTGAAAAAGTTTTGTTTTAAACTTTAGTTTTCTAATTATATGTATGTGATATTACTAAAAAATTTTAGAAATATAGGAACTAGAAAGCTAACATCTTCCATAATTCCATCCCCATAAAAGTAACCACTATAAAATATTTTGTATCTATTCTTCAAAATCTTTTTCTATACAGATCCTAACACAGAGATTTCCCGTCGTTTTTAACAAAAATGCTGTCGTACGTGTACATGCTATTTTGCAACTTGCTCCTTGTGGCTAATGCTATATTTTAGACATCTTCTTTGTCAGTATATTTAGACCCGGGCAACTTAGGGAGAGAAGAAAGGTCTTCTGTTCTTTTTGGACTTGAATTTTCATAGCAAGAATTGAATTTTCTTGGATTTTTCATACCAAGAGTCCATCTCATTACCATGCGGTAGTGGCTTACACTACCACTATCTGACCTCAACCACAGGGTTAGGGTGAAAAGCACAATGTTGTCCCCATCTATGTTCAGGGAATCCAGAGATGGACCCTACGTGATGTTGATAATAAAGATGGTGGTAGTGATTATAACAATAGATCTTGACATTTGAAAAGCATTTGGACTTAATCTTACGGTAGAAATCCAAAACAATTATATTTGTTATTAATAATGTTAACAGCTAATAAAGGCGGAGCTCAAAGCTGGGGTAGAAGGACCTGGAGCAGTTTCCCCAACATGGCTTCCTGACTGTGCTTTTTCCTCCCCTCTGATAAATGAGCGTCACTTGTGTTTTCCTTTCTGTAGTGCAAGGAACGAATGAATGGATTTGTTTCCATTGTATCTGTCTCAAGTTGTTTTTACTCCCATCTTCCCATAGGAGTGAATGTTTCCTTCACTCATATATGAGTCCATATAACCTTTTTACAGTTTAGTTTCTGATATATTTAACAGAGGTGGAGAAATTTCTACAAGTAAGAGCCTTTGGGGGAAAGATGCCTCTGAGACTTGTATAATTTGTTAATGGGAAAAACATTAATTTCACATTTCATTCTGCTGCAAAATCCACATGACCCCAGTCAGTCTGGTAAGCTTGCCAGGGGAGAGCTGGCTTCTAAACAAAGTTAGTGTGGGCCACTAGCTGTAAGACTGGGATAGACCCCGGCCTTCAACTTCCCCAAACTCCTCTTTGCAGAAGGGAAACCTGAGGCCAACAGGGTGAAGTGCATCACAGAAGGTCAGAGCCAGTCTGATGCCAGGCCCCCAACTCAATGTGTCTCTTCTGGGTGAAGAAGGAGATAGAGGTCTTGGCTTCGAGGCACCAGCACGATTTGATGGGACATGGATGCCTGAAATCTCCTCTAATGATTAAAAAAAATCTACCATTATAGGTTAATGTCTATCAAGAAAGTTGCATAGAGAGACTTTGGAAGAAAAGAATTACATGTTTCCCGTAATGGAAGACCATTTTATTATATAAAAATGTTCAAAGCATTTAAAACTCAGGAAATATAATGAGCATATCAAAAATTCTCTGCATCTGAAAAAAATCTCCTCTTTTAAGACTAGAAATAGAAAAAAGCTGAGAGACAGGAGGAGCCAACTCCAACTTATACAAAGTTCCTTAAAATGGTGTAAGTGAGGGGAGTGCTGGGTGGAGGTTGGCTGAGCTGAGTTATGTCACTAACTTACTGTGTAGGATGTGGGCAAGTCGCATCACCTCCTGAGACTTTCATTTCTTTTCCTGTAAAATAATAGCTTTAAACTAAATAATTTCTAAGGACTCCTAGAATCACAAAAAGTTCCACGTGACGTTATTCTAACCACCTGCAAATTCTCACCAGCTTCTTCCAACCTGATGAGTTTCCTGTTGATTGTGATCACTCAAGAGACTGCAGCTTCTTTTTCCATTTTAATTAAAATTTTAGGCTGCCTGAAAATTATTGCTGTCAAGCCAGGGACTCAGAAGCCCATGCTAATTAACATGGATTGGCATTCTCAACATTCTCTGCCAAATATTTTATTTTCCATCTTGGAGACAAGTATTTTTTAATGTCTTGTTATTTCTGAGTTGTCTTTAATGCTTAACACACCTCTGGGTGTACATAATATGTGGCTTATGCTCCTTTTCAAATCATTTAAATTAAAGACAGTTGGGCCTAAGAATTATTCTTCCAGCACCCTGCCTGATGCCACCAACCAAGCCACCATATGGTCTTTTGTCCCGAGTGTGGCCTTTCAGGCTGAGACATTCTGTCTGGAATTAACAGATTTTCAATGTCAGGTTTCAGTGTACTGACCCTTGTATTTTTCTTAGTGCTTTCCTGTTTTAATGAAAAACTGTGATTCGTATCTTCAATGTACATTTTAGAAAACCTCGACTGCAAGACAGTAGGCTTAACTCAGGAAGATAATGGTGATACTGATGATGACAGATAACATTCATTCACTAAAGGTTTATGACCCCAGCCAGGCACTGTGCTAAGTACAAGAAGAAATATATTTGGTCTTTGTCTCCAGTTGCCAACAGAGTGCTCCCAAAACTGTTGGAATTTTCTGGATAATTAAGTGTTGTTTTCATTCATAAGGAACCCCTTTCAGTCATACCTGAGTTTATGCGAATGCAGTGACTTAGGTAGGACTCCTAGGTAGCCTCGAAGGAGCTGAACACAGAAAGACTAGTGATTAGAGAGTGAGAACCTTCAGCCCCACCTACCGCCCTCTTGGGGAGGGCTGGAGATTGAGCTCTATAAAAACTCATGAATGAGATTTTGAGAGCTTTCAGGTTGGTAAACACATGGAGGTACCGGGAGGGTGGTGCACCCAGAGAGAGCACAGAAGCACTCTGCACCTCCCCAGGCCTTGCCCTATGCACCTCTTCCATTTTGTTCCTGAGTTATACCCTTTACAATAAACCAGTAAACAGAAATATTTTCCTGAGATCTGAAATGCATTCTAGTAGATTACCAAACCTGAAGAGACGGTTGTGGGAACTGCACATTTATAGCCAGTTGTTCAGAGGTTCAGTGACCCTAGACTTGTGGCTGGTATCTGCAGTTGAGGCAGTCTTGTGCGACTGAAGCCTTAAATCTGTGGCATCTGACACTAACTACCTAGAGTTAGTATCAGAATTAAACCAAATTGGAGAATTGGTTTTGGGTGTTGGAAAATGCTCTGGAATGACACATGTATTATCCCATACTGAATCCTCTTAACAGTCTCATGAGATAAGTACAATTACCATGGTCATTGTACAGTTATGGACTCTGAAGCTCAAAGAGATCAAGTAATTTCTTCAAGGTCAAACAGTCAATGATACAGGCAGGATTCAAACTCCAACCATTTGACTCTAGGCCTATTTGATGCTATATTAGTCCATTTGTGTTGCTATGAAGGAATACCTGAGACTGAGTAATTCGTAAAGAAAAGAGGTTTATTCAGCTTATAGTTCTGTAGGCTATATAAGCATGGCACCAGCATCTGCTTGGCTTATGGTGAGGCCTCAGGAAACTTATAATCATGGCAGAAGAGAAGGGGAGCCTGCATATCACATGACAAGAGAGGGAGCAAGAGAGAGAGGAGAGGTGCCAGGCTCTTTTAAACAATCAGATCTCAAGTGAGCTAATAGAGTGAGAACTCACTCTCATTACCAACAGGATTGTACCCAGCCATTCATGAAGGGCCACTCCCATGACCCAAATACCTCCCATGAGTCCTCACCTCCAACACTGGGGGTCACATTTCAACATGAGATTTTAGATGGGACAAATATCCAAACCATATCAGAAATGTTAGGAATGAAAGGAAAGTAGAATGGCCCCCATATCGGCGAGTGCCCCAGCATATCAGCAATAAGATTCAGTTCTGAGTTAGTTGGTCTACGCTTGTTTACGCAACAAACATTTCTGAAAAGTCTACTGTGTGCCTATGTGAGGCACTGTGTTGGCTTAAGATGACTAAGAGTCTCTATTGCAGGAGCTTGGGATCTAACACCAGGAGCAGCTAAGTGTGCATCAATTATTTCAGAGGAAGAACAGAACATGATCCATGCCATTGAAGGTACAAAGTATGGGCAATTCAGGACAGGCCAAGCATTTCAAGCAGGAGTCATCATCAGAAAGTTGCAAGCCCTTTAAATAACTTTTTTTCCTCTGTTTCAGCTGAAAAACTGACACCACTTCACCTCAGGGGGTCATTTCTCTGTTTTTGTTTGCATGTGTCTTTTTTACTTTTTCTTTTTTAAAAAGAGAAGTCTTTATGTCCTTGCTTTGCAAATAAAGCTAGCAGAAATGGTTGCTTTTTGGTGATTAGTCAAAGAGACCAAATTCCATATCCTCTTCTGACTCTTCCTTGGCTTCACCCTTGACTGGGACTACAGCTGCAGTCATAGCAGCAGTGTCCACAGGAGCAGCAGCCCCACAGGTACGCGGAGCAGCAAAGATGGCCTTGCCCTTTCCAGCAAGTGGGAAGGTGTAATCGGTCTCCACAGACCAAGCCAGCACTCATTTGTATCCGCTGATGATAGAATAATAGGGAACTGACACAACAGCTGGGTAACCGATCTGCAGACGACACTGGCAACACTGCAGACACCCTCCAGGAAGCAACATGCAGAGTTTACTGTCATGTCAAGCACTTCAGGGTTGTAGATGCTGCAGCTGTCAAACACCTGCTGGGTGATCCGCTCAAAGAAGGGGGAGTTGTTCCGTATGTTCACCAATGTGGTCTCACTGGCCCCCACTTGGTCTCCAGTCTTCATCAGTGGCGCATCACTCAGGATTTCAGTGGTGCCCCTGGACATCTTAGTTCCTGATGCCGAAAACCTGAAAGAAAGAGGTCTTCTTGGGCCCCAGACCAGTGTTCCATGTGGTCACAGTGACTTCACATGGAGCAATGGCACCAGCATAAGTGGCAGCATGTCCCTAGTCTCAGTGAGATCCTCCTTGGTGAACACAAAACCTACATTCCCCCAGAAATGAAATGAGGCAATGGTTTCTCCAGAGCTGGGTTGTTTTCCAGATGTCCTTGGATGGCCTCATGCATCATGGTGCTCTTGTCTGCCAGCCTTCCCTTGCAGGGACATTTGGATCTGCTGCATCTGCTCAGAGCCCACATTGTTCACTCCCACAATGAAGCATTTTGGATAATCATCCTAATGTTGGATGATCTTAAGTTGAGGAAGGAGACCCCCTCCTCCCAAGCTTCTAAGGCCATTTCCCTTTTAGCCTTCTACATTGCATCTCAAAAGGAGAAGTCATAAGTCAGCCAGAGGAGGGACCTGTTGGCACTGGTCAGGTCTAAATGATTAAACCCCCTATTGCTAACCACAATCCTATCTATAGATCGTGGACATGATATGGAGGAATTTTCCCCAGAAGGCCTTGCTCTTGCTTAACTGCTCAGATCCCCACCTAGTCACATCTCCCACACTCTTGACCCTCTCACATGTGCACCTTTCAGACTGTAAGCCTTTAAAAGGGCCAAGGTTTTCTTTGTCGTGGAGCTCAGTTGTTGAGGCATCTATGCCGCTGCAGCTCCTAGCCGAATAAAATGACCACTTCCTTCTGTGTTTGGTGGGTGTTCGAGAGGTTGGTTTGCGGCCCTCCTCCTTCAAGGTAGTTGGACTTCCAGGTCACCCTGTCTTTCCTGGGCATCATGGCAGTGTGTCAAGGATTGCCATGCAGGGTTTTAAAGACGATGTCCCTCTCACAAGGATTCCTGGAAAGAGTTGCATGCGCCTTTACAAAAAAGCATGTAAAAAGTCAAATGCCTATTGTCTGACGGATACAGGTGAACCCACTGTTTTATGCCTTATCCATTTGTGTGGTTCACAGAAAGTTCTACCCCCAAAGAGGAGCAAGAAGCTCCTCCTGTGGGTGCAGGGTCTGCCATGACCATGGCATGTCTCCTGGAGGACCCAGAGTTTCAGCATCTCCTCTTCTCTCATAAAACCATGATTCTCCACCGTCTAGCCTGCTCACCAAGACCGCTTTGTTAGTGGATCTCAGCAGGTAAGACTTCAGAGCTCAGGCACCAGGTCAGGGTAATACAGAGCTCAGAGGCACTCTCAGGGCATCCCTGATTTCGAATGCTATCCTGTTGTCCCAGGTATAAACCAAAAATAAAATTCTAATGCCCCCCAATCATCTGAATAGACCCCTCATCTCAGCCAAGGGCATTCTAAAGTTAACCTGAAAAACTAGTTCAGGCCATGATGGGAATGGGGAGCTGGACTTGCCTCATTCTACCCTCTTCCCTTTTGAATTACTGACAGAACAGACTCTTTAAGTCTGATGAGAAACATTTGCAATCTATTCTCTCTGAAGCCTGCTACCTGGGGGCTTCATCTACATGGTAAAACCTTGGTCTCCACAACCCATTCCTTTCTATTGATAACTTTTAACCAATTGCCAACCAGAAAATCTTTAAATCTACCAGTGACCTCGAAGCCTCCCACCCTGAGTTGTCCCACCTTTCTAGACCAAACCAATGTCTATCTTTCATGTATTGATTGGTGTCTCACATCTCCCTAAAATGTATAAAACCTGGCTGTGCCCCAACCACCTTGGGCACATGGCAGAACCTCCTGAGACTGTCATGGTTGTAGCCTTCACCTTGGTAAAATAGACTTTCTAAATTGACTAAGACTTGTCTCAGATACTTTTGGTTTACACAGGCGTGCCCTCCCACTTGTCAAACTCAGTCCTAATTTTAATTTTATGAAAAGTAGTCACTGAAAACTTAAGGAAGGATACCCTGAAGTGGGAGTCGGGAATCTTGGGTCCTGGGCCTAGCTTTGTCACTGACCTGGGTGATCTTAGATTTTTTAAAAAATGTCATAAACTGAAGCCTCAGCTTTCTCTTCTGTATGATGAGGTGTGGTCTTAGTGTTTTCTAATGGAGGCTAATATGGTTTGGCTGTGTTACCACCCAAATCTCACCTTGAACTGTAATAATCCCCACATGTCAAAGGTAGGGCCAGGTGGAGATAATTGAATCTTGGGGTGGTTTCCCCTATACTGTTCTAGTGGCAGTGAATAAGTCTCATATGATCTGATGGTTTTATAAATGGGAGTTCCCTTGCACAAGCTCTCTTGCCTGCCACCATGTAAGATGTGACTTTGCTCTTCATTCGCCTTCTGGCATGATTGTGAGGCCTCCCCAGCCATATGGAAGTGAGAGTCAATTAAGTCTCTTTCATTTATAAATTACCCAGTCTCAGGTACATCTTTATGAGCAGCATGAGGAGAGAATAACACAGAGGCACTACCGACTTTTCAGTTGGGATCATTCTTCTTATGTGGATGGAACTGCTCATATAAAGGAGTTGAGGATGTTTAATGCCCCTTGACATCTGGTCTCTAATTCTCAGTTATAAAGCTGCCCACCCTCGGTCATTACAAAAACCAGAACCACACCCAAACATTTCCAAATGCCCCATGGCAGGAGAGGGGACAAGTAATGTCACCAGGTTGTTATTGAACTAAGTGATCACTACGAGGGCCTTCCAATCAGATGATTCTCATCAATAAATGTTAGGATAAAGAGTTATACCCAGGCTATCTCCCTCAAATACTTGAGGTACACTGTGTCAACAGCGGCTTTGTAAGTTTCATCAACAAAGACCTCCTAGGTTATCATGGTTCCCGGAGTATTGTGTGTTTCACTGTTGTTTTGTTTCGTTCTATCTAATGCCTACGGTTGTATGGGGCATTGATTTGAAGCCGTTTAGGTGTCAGTAAAATGTCCCAGCTTTTTATCCCGACTACACAGCCATTCATGTGATAATGAGTTTGCTGCCACTTCACCTTTTCCAATAGGTTTGCTATTTCTAATTTGTTCCTCTTCTTACCTATCAAGTAAAGCTCATGTCAACCTAAATACCAGGCAGAGAGAGGATCTCTAAAAGAAAAGAGATTTATTTGGGCTAGGCATTTCACTGGGAACATGCATGCCACAGCAAACTATGTGAGTATTCAGGGAGATAAAGACAAAGGTTTTTTTAAGGAAAAAATGAGAGCATTACACAATTGTTTTGAAATAATCATCTTTGGCTATGAGGGTTATCGCCAGTCTGTGTTGAACAGGCAATTGCTAGGCAGATGTACTTGCAGAAGTATTTTTCGTGTGTAAGGTTGCAATGGCCTTTGTGCAAGATTGTGGTTTTGTAGTTTTTAAACTCAGGCATACACGTGTGAGAACACTCTTCCCATGGCCTTCCCTAGCTCTATGTGTTACGGTTTTCTTCACATTAGTGACTCCATTTGGATTCTGACAGATTTCACAGTCAGATACTAAGACGTTCTGGTTTAGTACCACAAATTAAGAAAAACACACAAATGCCCAAAAGGTCTTTCCTGTATTTCTTTCTCTTTTTTTGAAAACAGGGGCCCCGGGTGGCCGGTTAGCTCAGTTGGTGAGCGCCTGGTGCTCAACTGCCCAAGGCCGCAGACTTGATTCCTGCACCTGCCTGCCCCAGTAAGTAAGTTAAAAAAAAAAAAAGGAAAACAGGGTCTAGCTCTGCCACCCAGGCTGGAGGGCAGTGGCGTAATTTTGGCTTGCTGCAACCACCGCCTCACAGGCGCAAGCCACCCTCCCACCTCAGCCCCCTTAATATGGGGACTACAGGCACACACCACCATGTCTAGCTAATTGTACTTTGTATAGAGATGGGGTTTCACCATGTTGCCCAGGCTGATCTCAAACTCCTGAGCTCAAGCGATCTGCTTGCCTTGGCCTCCCAAAGTGCTAGGATCACAGGTGTGAGCCACGGCACCTGGCCCTTTCCCACATTTCAACTGGCCACTGTGGCATTGGGCTTGACAGGTTACTGCCTCCTTGCGGGAGCTCTGCTGCTACCATGAGCAACTGGCAGAATTTGGACTGCAAATGGCCCCACTTTGCTGTTAATTGAAGTGACGTGGCATCCTGTGTTTAAGGGATTTGAATGTGCGTGTGCGTTTATGAAGCATGAATAAGTGATGACTTTCTAAGAATCTCTTTTGAAAGCGGCAGCCTGTGCTCCTGGCCAGGCCCTCAGCTTTGTGGTGTAACTCACAAAGCCAAGACTGCTCTGGGGCTGTGGCTTTGCTTAGTACACACCTGTGATGTGGGGCTAATCGTGTTGTGTTTTGAAATCTCTTGTTCCAGCCCAGTCTTCAGAAAGCGTCCTATAAAATGAAATGCTTGTCATGTTCGGCTTTGTGGCTCTCCCTCCTGAGCCACCTGTGCAGAACGTTATGGCTGGAATTAACCTGCATCAATGGGAGCTTGATCTGGTGTTTGGGGATGGTGGAGTTTAAGCTGGTCTGTCTGTATCTTGAGTCTCTTTGCTCAGCCATACAGCCTGAGGGGGGGGGTCTCTCTGGTGGTGACAGACAAGACAGGCCAACTTAGAGGTGAGTGCTGGGAAGTGAGCCTGGAGCAGAATCCAGGAGCTGTGAATGCTTCCCAGCTGACAAGCACAGGCCAAGCAGAAATGCACTGACTACACAGAGACCAGAGCCCACCTTCAATCAAGGGAGGTAGAAAAGTGGTACTTGTTACTGAGTGCTCTTGACTGTATTATTGCTAGGTTGAAATATTAAATATCCTGCTCTGTGGAGAGTCCATCATAAAACATGCTTTCCCTGAGAATGTCTGGCTATGCAGAAAGTGGAAGCATTTAAAATTTTTTCACTACCCTCAGCTACTGCAATGTCATTCAGTTCTATTCTTGATTTCTTCAGGTTTTCATCTCACCTTTCTTTTGGCCAACTGTGGCCAACAGACCCTCACTGACACACCTTGATTACTGTTGCAAGCTCTAGAATAGAAACAAAATAAAAAGTATTGCTGTTCCTTCAGATCAAAAACCTTATGAGCTTCCCAACAAACAGCATTTATTAATAATTCTCTGATAATTGCTGTAGAACAAGTCAAAAGTTCTGGTTGTCCAAAATTAACTGAACATGCACTATGAATAGACAGGGGTGGGATTCTAACCATCCCAGCCCCACCCAACTCGACTACACCCATATGCCCCATGCAATAGGCACTTCTAGCTGGGGAGGATCCAGCACCCCTTGCTGCCTTAGGGAAGTGAGGAGGAAGCAGGGATGGAGTCAGAGAGGGAAAGAACCTCATCTCCCAGAATCCTCAGGCAGCCACTATATCCCATTCAGCCTCCCAGCTCTGCAAATGCGCGTGGGCACTTGGTTGCAATGCTTTGTTTGTAAATCATTCTTATTGACTCAATACAGAAATCAACTCACATTATGTCCATCCAAATCTTGCTATTCTGGGACATCGATTTAAAGAAAACTTCAAAAATGCAACAGAATTTAGCTGTGTGTTGAAATTTCACAGGTTGCAGCAAGGACAACAGGGATACATTCTGAGAAATGTATCATTAGGTAATTTAATCATTGTTTGAACACCAGAGTGCACTTACACAAACCTAAATGGTACAGTTTATCACACACCTAGGTGCTATGGGATACCTATTGTTCCTAGGCTACAAACCTGTACAGCATGTTACTGTATTGAAAACTGTAGGCAATTGTAACACCATGGTAAGTACTAGTGTCTCTAAATACAGCTAAACATAGAAAAGGCACAGTGTAAGTATAGTTTAAAAGAGTTTTTTAAAATTGTACACCTATACAGGGTACTCACCATGAATGAAACTTACAGAAATGGTTCTGGGTAAGTCAGTGAGTGAGTGGTGAATGAATGTGGAGGCCTAGGACATTACTGGCCCCTGCTGTAGATTTTATAAACACTGTACACTTAGGCTGCATTAAACTTATGAAACATTTTCTTCCATCATAACCTTAGCCTACTGTAACTTTTTTACTGTATAAACTAAGTTTTTTAAGTTTTTGACTCCTTTATCATAACAGTTTTAAACACACATTGCACAGCTATACAAAAATATTTTCTTTCTTTGTGTCTTTATTCTCTAAGGCTTTTTCTTTTCTTTTTTACATTTTTAATTTTTCTTTTTTTTTTTTTTTGAGATGGAGTCTAGTTCTGTCACCCAGGCTGGAGTGATACTGGCTCATGGCAACCTCAGCCTCACAGGTTCAAGCAATTCTCATGCCTCAGCCTCCCTAGAAGCTGGGATTACAGGTGCCCACCACCATGCTCAGCTAATTTTTGTATTTTTAGTAGAGACGAGGTTTCACTGTGTTGGTCAGGCTGGTCTCGAACTCCTGATCTCATGGTCCACCAGCCTCAGCCTCCCAAAGTGCTGAGATTACAAGTGTGAGCCACTGCACCTGGCTTACATTTTAGATTTTTTGGAAAACTAATGTTTCCAGAACCAAGGCAGGGCTGGCTGCATTTTCTTGAGGCCCAATAATGAGAAGCAGACAAACTAGGGAAAAGAGAATTTACTGCTGTAACCGGATACAGGGAGAAGGACACATATAATTCCACCAGACCAACTCAAAGTGTTGTAATTTTTTTTAGTGCTTATATAAGTTAGGTTATGTGCCTACGTGCAGTATAGCCCATTCACCTAAGTCTATTAGTAACTAATTTTGTTTCAAAGAGAATGTCAGAGGCAAAAAAATGCTTGCTTAGTCTGATCAAAAGGGCTCAGTACCTTCAAGCCCTGTCCACTGTGGTACCAGAGTGATTACTTCTATCTTATCTCCTTTACAGCTTGGTCCAGAGAGCTGCTTTAGACTCTCCAATGAATCTATTCAAACAGCTGTGTCTGTTACCTTGACTTGTCTCAGATTCCATCAACCCGAGATGGATCCTAGCACTAGGAATGTAAGATTATCTCTATTATTTTGACTTGCTCCAGGTTAGGGAGAAGCCCGTGCAAGGCTCCTACTGACCATATGCTTCATTTCTAGCTTTGATGTCTAGGCACCGATTTCCCCAGGTTTAACTATTTGCTGAATATTAAGGCAGTGCTGTGGAAATTTGTCTGTGTAACTGGAGTGCTCCACAGGCCTGTCTGTGCAATTTTCAGGGAGAATTGGCCTGCCACACTAACACACAAACACACACATTGGTGTCTCCAGAGCCAGGATCATTAAGATGTGTCCAGGTGATAGCAATTTCTCAGCTCCATTATCATCTTACAAGACCACCATTGTATACGCAGTCTGTCTTGGCTAAAATATCATGAAATGGCACATGACTATACCTAAATTGGATTCAGTCACTGTTTCCTGCAATGATACTTGCAATTAACACACAGGGTCTTAATTCAGAATTTCGTTTCTCAGTCTTTTACAATAGAACAAGGCTTGGCAAACTGCAACCCACAGGCCCACCCCCTGTTTTTGTAAATAAAGTTGTATTGGAGCACAGCCACACCCACTCGTTTACATATTTCCTATTACTACTTTTGCTCTAACAGCAGAGTTGGATAATTGAGACAGAGACCATATGGCCTGCAAAGCCCAAAATATTTACTATCTCTACCTTGCCCATCTCCTGCCCTGGAATTACCAAGAAATAACTAATGAAAACCCAAATGTTTCTTTTATGAACAAGGAAATAGTTCTAGCACATGGGCTCTGCCTTTAGACCAACTTAAGGTCAAATTCCAGGTGTCTTTCTTACTAGCTGTGGCATCTGGTGTAAATGTACAGTCTCATTTTCCTCTGTTGCAAGTAACAGACATCTCAACTCAAACCAACTAAAAAGATGATAAAAAGTATCATCTCATATAGAAGGAAATAAGGAAGTCAAACAGGATTTCGGGGTTAGCAGATTAAAAGACTCCAAGGCCCCAGGTTTCTAGTATCTCTCTCTCTTCCTGTCACTCTCAGTGATGTCTACATGCTCTAGCTGACAGCAAGAGAGATGCAGCAGTGCCAGACAACACATCTGGACTCAAAGATGTTCAAAGGACTTAAAGAAACTGATTTCCCTCTGGTTCCATCTTGAGAGCAAGGACAAACTTTCCCGAAGCCTAACAGCTGGCCTTGTCTCCCTTCTCACTGGCAGATCACACAGCCATTCTGGAACCATTCATCGGAAAGAGAAGTAGGATTGCCCTTATGCTAATCATACCCCATGTAGAATTGAAGGTGAAGGCAAATTCTGCCAAGGCACAGAGCTGCAAAAGGGAAAAGTAAATATCTGAACAAAACTGGGATTAGGAAGAGAAATGGAGGACACAAATTCTGAGAAAGCAACCAAGACAGCCCACTAAACTGGTCTTTAAAATGTTTTATCCCTTACGCAGGTCATGGACTAAGAAAGAAAAAAGAAATGTTTCATCTTTCCAAACTCCTTCCTAGAACCATTTTGTTCTGCCCTACACACTCCCACCAAATGATCTCACTCACAGCTACATGTTCAAGTGCCAGCTTAGGAGCTGTCAGCTTATAAATTCATATTTTCAGCCCAGACCTTTTTACTGGGATCCAGATCTGGGTATCAAACTGCCTCCTTGAAATCTTCTTTTGGATATCCCAAAGACACTTCAAGTTCAGCTTGTTTAAAAGCAGACAGAGGATCTTCAATACCCCCTGCCTTCAATACACACAAACAACCCACATCTCTGCCCTCACCTGAACCATGTACAGTGTCCTCTATCCCAGTGAGTGGCACCATCATTCATCCAGGGACAGTAGCCTGAAGCCTAAAGCCATCCTAATCACTTTCTTCTCCCTCACCCCCTTATATCCAACCATCATCAGGTCTACTGAATTAAGCTCTTCCTCTCTCTCACCAATATTGCTCATGCTACCAGCATCTCTCATCTGAATAAATGAAATAGCCTAGCAGGTGCACTCAGAGCCTCTCTTGTTGCAATCAGCTCTCCAGAGGGATGTCCTTACCCTAAGGTTAAAAATTGATCATGTGTCAGCTTCTTCTCAATTTAAGGCCCTTCAAAAAATTTCACCACAACTTTAGAAGAATCCAATCCTTCAAATAAGCCTTGAAGCTCTAATAATCTGGTCCCTGCTAACCTCTCTAGCCTCATCTCACCCACACTCACCCTTGATGTCTATACTTAATCGCATGAGCTACGATGGAGCCAATATCTGAACACACTTCCTTCGGGGAATTTCCCAACTTATGAATCTTTATGCGACAGGGACTTTCTCCTACTATTAAGCTGAAAACTTGTTTTCATGGTGTCTCTTGCAGCTAAGGCACAGGCATGTGACACTCCAGCCATCAGCTTTTCCCATACCAGACTCTGGCACTTATGACACAAAAGAATGCAACATAGTACAATCTATTGTCAAAATGAGTCCAACGGCCATTGCTGGTAGTGGTAAGGTCAACTGAGCCAGCAGAAGAGTCTATGCCCCATGGAAGCAGCACTAGGGGGCCTTCTTGAGGCTAGGTCTCTAGCAGGATTTTGAATGTTCCTCTTGGCTGTGTTTCTCCTGCCTTTCTGGAGAGTTTGGGAATGACTCAGTATCCTGTAATCAATTCTTTTTGTGCTTAAATTACCCAGAGTGTACCTATTTGCCTAAGATAAAAGCCCTGACTTCTAATTTGTTCCAGAAGTGATGACCCTTAGGATAATAGGAGAAATCTGAACTTGATTATCTGGTATGGTTGAGGATGCAATCAGTAAAATGTAGCAAATTCACACATTATGGTGTCCAGTGATTAAACTGTTAGGCAAATTATTACCTGTATTATCTGGAGCACAGTGTCCACTAAAGGTAGGGCTTTGGGGCTTTAAATGGCATCTGCCATAGAAGAGTTATCAAAACCACAAGGACCAGCTTTTAATTCAAGGACCAGCTGGTGAGGTGGTTGTTTCTTAGTGACATTGGAGAGATTAAAGGAATAAGAATGACAAGCTCTAAGTCCGAAATACTCAGCTCAAGACAGGAACAGAAGTAATGGCTACTGAAATAATATGTCATAGTATGAAGCTGCAGGGCAGAGACAGGCAAAAACCAAACTCAAAATTTGATCTTGTGGATTGCTGAATTATAATATCAGGTTAATGCATATCATCATTTTATTCCTATGTAGAAGTTTGGGCATGGATCAAGAAACAGTAGACTGGGGTGAAATGAAATATAACAGGAGAATTCAAATGCCTCCCAAGCTTTCAAACTCCTGCTGAAGGAATCTTCCCTTTCACTTCTGATGAAGCTCTCCCTGTCTTGCTTGAGGGCCCCAAAGATCATGGCTGAGACAGGTATCCTGCCAAGTAAGCCAATTCCCCTACGATTTAGCCCTGCCACCCTTATAGTTTCCATGCTCGTGGCTAGATTCCAGTCTTATGACTGGAATTCATGAACTGTAATTAAAGACAATCCCAGGAGGAGATGTACACAGCAAAGAATATGCAAGCTATTGCTCATTTTCATTTTCAAACACTTGAAGAATATTGGTCTAGACCAAAGAGGGAGAAACTTAATTTTAGATCAGACTGAATTTACTGGCACCTGCGTGGACCAGAACATCTAAATTCAAAATGCTAACTTGGGCAGTTGGAAGTGACTTTAGTTGTTTCCAATTAGTTGACCGATACCTGGGCTCATGGGTGGCCTAATTGCAAGATGTTGAAATGCTAGAAATTTGCTGGCACAGCAAATTTAGGTTAGTGCTTTTCAAACTTTAATGTGCACATGAATAGCATGAGAGTCTTTTAAAATTCTAATTCAGTAGGGTCTGGGGTAGAGTCCAAGATTTGGAATTTCTAACAAGCTCCCAGATGATGCCAGTAATCCTGGGCCTCATACACTATGAGCAGCAAATATACAGGAAAGGATCAAATGTCCTAGGGACACAGGAATGTTGAGGACTTCTTACAGGCATCCCATTCACCTATCTTCTCTATATGGCAAGAGAACCCAGAAGATGCTCGTTTTATCACCCCAGAAATTACATTTGTAAAAGTATTGCCATCTTCATACAGCTTGAGGATGCTGGTGAGAGAAACTGAGATGGAAATGGGCTTTCTGATTTCAATGACAATGCTGGGATTTCAGCGTACATAAAGCCTAGAATCCACATTTACCTCCCTGAGGCAAGATGAAGGTGGTTACTGAATAGGATGTGGGACTAGAGTAACAGGATGGTTGACCACAGACACCTTTGGCAATGGTCATTGACTATGACCTCCTTAGACTGAAATAGACAGCCAGTCCACTTAATTCCTTCTTGGCCAATATAACAATCAAACAAAATCTAAATCTGATGAACAGAGGCCTGAGACACCACATAGTTATGGTTCCTGTCTTAGGCCAAGTTGTTTGAAGTAAATCCTGAAATGAAGATTTCTATGCAAGTTATTGACTAAGAAAGTGTTCCCAGGAGAAACTGGTAAGGAAAGAGGAACTGTGATAGGAAAAGGAGAGAAGCCGAGCAAGGCTGCAATTTCAGGCCAAGTCCTAGCTTCAGCCTGATCCCACAAGGAAACTCAAGTTTAAATTATGCTTGAGTTTGTCCCAACTCCAAGCAAGGAAGCTGGACCAGTCAGTCTTCGACTATGAGCCCCAGGAGGGAAGGAGGTCATGAATTCCTAGGCACTTCCAGCTACCTGTGTATGTGGCAAAGTGCCTCCAATAGTTAAATGACAGAGCTCTGAAGAGAGTTGCAAATGTGGGACATTAGAGGGTTGCAAATATCAGACATCCCCTCCAAACCAGGGGTGCACAGAAATGGTAAAAAGGACCTAAGGGGATATGAATGGGCAGACAATGTTGCCTATGGTACTCCACCCCAGATTTAGTTAATTCAAAGACCTATAGAGACCTGAATGAAGAGGCATTGCAAGTGAAAAATCCTGTGGACCACCCCAAGTTTATCATGTAAATATTCTCTTTAGACTTGTCAGGTGATAGTCAGGTGATGTGTGAAGTTTGGCTTGAATCCATCTCATGGTGGGTCTAGGAGGACTTCAATACTAATTCCAGGTTATACCCCCATTCCTGAATGTAGAGTTGAAATAGATATAGTCTACAATGGGCAAAAATCCTACATTAGCCTCCTGATCTGAGAAAGAGAGGTTATTGTAATAGGAAGAAACAAGAGAAAGCCCCTAGAACTCCTCTGATATGGTTTAGCTGTGTCCCCACCCACCCAAATGTCATCTTGTAGTTCCATAATTCCCACATGTCATGGGAGGGACCCAGTGGGGGGTAATTAAATCACAGAGGCAGGTACCCTCATGCTGTTCTCATGATAGTGAGTCCTCACAAGATCTGATGGTTTTATAAGGGGTTTTTCCCTCTTTGCTCAGCACTTCTTCCTGCTACCAAGTAAAAAAGGATGTGTTTGCCTCCCCTTCCACCTTGACTGTAAGTTTCCTGAGGTCTCCCCAGCCCTGCAGAACCATGAGTCAGTTAAATCTCTTTCCTTTATAAGTTAGCCAGTCTTGGGTATTTCTTCATAACAGCTTAAAAGGAACTAATACAGTAAATTGGTATTGGTAGAGTGGGGTGCTGCTATAAGGATACCCAAAAATGTGAGAAACTTTGGGTAACAGGCAGATGTTGAAATAGTTTGGAGGGCTTAGAAGAAAACAGGAAAATGTGGGGAAGTTTGGAACTTTCTAGAGACTTGGAGGGCTCAGAAGACAGGAAGATGTGGGAAACTTTAGAACTTCCTAGAGACTTGTTGAATGGCTTTGGCCAGAATGCTGATAGTAATATCAGCAATGAAGTCCAGGCTGAAGTGGTCTCATTGAAAATGAGAAACTTTTTGGCAACTGGAATAAAGGCAATTCTTGCTATACTTCAGCAAAGAGGTTGGTGGCATTTTGCCCTTGCCCTAGAGATCTGTGGAACTTTGAACTTGAGAGAGATGATTTAGGGTATATGGGAGAATAAATTTCTAAGCAGCAAAGAGTTCAAGAGGAAGCAGAACATAAAAGCTTGGAAAATTTGCAGCTTGATGATGCAACAGAAAAGAAAAACCCATTTTTTGGGGGAGAAATTTAAGCCCTTTACAGAAATTTGCTTAAGTAACAAGGAGTTGAATGTTGAACACCGAGACAATGAGGAAATTATCTTTAGGACATGTTAGAGAACTTTATGGCAGCCCCTCCCATCACAAGCCCAGAGGCTAGGAGGGAAAAATGGTTTCTTGGGGCCAAGCTCAGGGCCTTAGCCTTGGAACATGGTGCCCTGTATCCCAGCTGCTTCAGGTATAGCTGGGGCTAAAAGGGGCCAAGGTACAGCTCGGGCCATTACTTCAGAGGCTGCAAGCTCCAAGCCTTGGTAGTTTACACGTGGTGCTGACCCTGTGGGTGCACAGAAATCAAGAACTGGGGTTTGGGGACCTCCACCTAGATTTCAGAGGATGTATGGAAATACCTGGATGTCCAGGCAGAAGTCTGCTGCAGAGGTGAAGCCCTTCGTGGAGAACCTCTGCTAAGGCAGTGCAGAAGAGAGATGTGGGGTAGGAGCCTCACCTCCCTCCACCAAGTCCTGATTGGGGCACTGCCTAGTCGAACTGTGAGAGGAGGGCCACCATCCTTCAGACCCCAGAATGTTAGATCCAACAATAGCTTGAACCATGCACCTGGAAAGGCTGTAGACACTCAACACCAGCTTTGAAAGCAACCAGGAGGGAGGCTGCATAACAAATTACTCCAAAACATAGTATCTTAAAACAATAAACATCTATTATTTCACATATGTTTTAAGAGTCACTGCCATGGTTTGAGTGTCCCCTTCAAAACTCAAAACTTGAAATTTAATTTCTGTTATAACACTAGTAAGAGAGGGCTCCACCCTCATGAATGGATTAATGTCATTGACATGGGAGTGGATTGGTTATGGGTTGGATTAATTAAAAAGAATGAATTTGGTCCTATTCTCTCTCTGTCTTGTGCACTCACTTCTACTTTCCACCTTCCACTATGGGATGACACTCACCAGATGCCAGTACCTTGCTCTTGGACTTCCCAGCTTCTAGGATCATGAGCCAAAAAATCTTTTATTGTTTATAAATTTTTGTTGCAACTGCTGGAAACTGGGCACAGCTAATCCTATTGTCACCATCCTCACAGTCTATAGTATTGTTATAGCAGCAGAAAACAGACTAAGATAGTCAGAAATTTGGGAGTGGGTTAGCTGGGTGGTTGTGGCTCAGGATTTCTCACAATGCTGTAATCAAGTTGTCAGTCAAGACTTTAATCATCTGAAGGCTTGACTGGTGCTGGAAGATCCACTTCCAAGGCAGTTTGCTCACATAGCTGCTGGTAGAAGGCCTCAGTTCCTCCTTGCTGCTGGCAAGATCTTCAATTCAGCCTCTCCATAGGCTGTTTTGGTGTCATGATAACATGGCAAACTGGCTTGTGCCAGAACATGTGATCCAAGAGAGAAAGCAAGGCAGAAACCATAGTGTTTTTTTATAACCTAGTTTGTGAAACTACATACCATCACTGTTGCTGTATTCTATTGGTCACCCAGACCAGTCCTGATACATTGTGGGATGTGGGGACTCTATGAGGTATGGATACTGGGAGGCAAAGATCATTAGAGCTGTCTTGGAGACTTACTACCACGTATTGTTTCTTCTTGCTGATGGAGTGCTACTGGGCATATCTGCTTTATTGCTTGGAATATCAGAAATATGCAGTCAGCGAAGAGAAACTCACATGCTATGTCACTTGGTGACTAGGAGCTCAATTTCTATTGGTATCTAGTAGCAATTCAGGAACTATTTCTCAAAAAGAGAATAGTTACTTTCTAAGGAGGGTATGATTTTACTTCAAGACCCTTCAGGGCTGTGGCTAAAATCCTCCACTTGGGGCTAGAAGTAGGCCTAAATTAATGGTACCAATGATGCCAATTTTAAAGATCTTTTCATTGCACATGCTCCACGGAATTATTTCGGACTTGGTTACTGGACTTGCTTATTCAGTACTCCAAGATCTCTGAATGTTATCCAATCTTTTAATAAATTTCCTTTCAGCAAAAATTGGCCAGAATTTTTTTTCAGTTAGGAACCAAGAATAACACATTAGCTATCACTTATTCTCTCATATCAGTCACATTTCTTTCTGCCACATACCTTTATACATATTCTTTCCTCCATCTGCCTAAAACATGCTTTCTTCTCACTTTACTTATTTTTCATTCTTACAATTTCAGCTCAATTATGCTTTTTAAGGAGATCTTCCCTGATCAACCTCTAAATGTTCTCATAGTGCCATTTACCTCTCTTTCCCATTACTGTTTGTGTGACTATTTTATCAATGTAGATATCCCCTCTAGCATATAAGCTCCCTGAGTGTAAGAGCCTAATCTGTTTGGGTCAACATTTTATTTCCAGAGACTACTCCTGTGCCTGGGGCATTATAAGCATCTAATAAGCATGTTCAATGACTGTGTGAAAGAAAAGAAGTCCTTTCTCCAACTATTCAAGGACTGATAGTGAAGAATAAAATGAGCATATATGTAAAACAGACATCAGAATTTTGGGCATAGAGAAGCCGATCAGTAAATGTTTATTCCATTCTTCCTAGCTTTCTTCACCCACTGTCCCCAGCTCATCTTCAACCCTTTTTTGGTCTTCAGCTAAACAGGTGAAGGATATTTTATAAATTCTCACAATGCAGTCAATGGCACATACTAGAGCCACTACATTGTGAACATTTTAGTGACTTTGACTCTTCAGTAATCAAAACTAAATTATTAAATTGAAAAAAGAGTTAAGTTTTGTTCTACCTGCAGAAAGAATCCAAATCTCTCTCAAAATTCTGGCTTGTTTGAGCTCTTGCTGTTCTTAATACCTCCGCCTAAATTACATGCCTCTAGAGCTCTCCAAGCTATGAAGTGCTTTTCCGTTCTGAGCTTCATTTGTATGGCGTAGGCTTGTGTGCAGACTCTTTTATGTCCCCCTCACTGATTAATTTATTCTATTTCACTTTTTGTTCTTAGCTTGAAGTACCAATTAGAAGCTGCTTTGGATGGCTGATATAAGGACTATGACTAAATATACATCCTTACATGAGGTTTACAAGACAGGGTGATCCATGTGAAACACACACATACACATACAGCGTGAACTTGGAGGTTGGCACAGTCCCATCCACCCACAAGCAACTTCATGGAGATGTTGCCATGGCATTTCTTAAACAACGAGCAAGACTCCCTGCCTGAATGCTATTGTTCTTCTAGAGATCCTCCGGCACCTGCAAATTCTATTTAAATGTCATATGACAAAACAAGGCCCCTAACTACTATACTATTCACTTTTGGTCTAACTGAATACAAAGCCACTAGTTAAGAGGATGGGTTCATCACAGACATCAGAGGGAGGCACTTTCCATTCAGAGGATTTTAAGGGCCCATCCTCATTCACTTAATCTTTTGTTAATTCAAAAATGTTAAAAGCTTTTTTAAAAATATGCTCATTTCTAGTTCTCCATTTTGAAAGTCTAAGTTACCTTTGTGAGAAGGCAGCCCAGTAAAAATTGCATTTTATGTAATTTGCCCTAATTAGACTGCAAAAATGCTCAGCAAGGAATCCAGGAAGCACTCTGAAGCCTTCTCCCGCACCCGCTGAAATTAGAGCTGTCGCCCATTTTTGTGTCACAAAAACCAGACACATAACATTCTGTAAATTATTCTTCCTACCAGTGTAGGAGGAAAATATAATAAAAGGAAGTCGTTTATGTAGGAAAGAACATTCTAGCAGCACTGAGATAAGCCTCTCCCAGCCTAATCCTATTTCAGTTTCTTTATCCTAGAAAATCAGTAAGTTGCATCAGAACCCTTCTGCACACCCTTCTAGGTCCAGGCGAGCTCCTGGCAATAGATTGAGGGCCTGCCCCGACAGGGGCATCATAAAATTATTGGACATCAGCCTGCTCTGTGATGTTGGACTGAAGTTTCCTGAGGTGTGTAGGCTTTTACATTTTATACCTGCTTTATCTGCAATATTTATTTGCTGCTGTAGGTGAAACCAGGACCTTACTAAACTGAGATCCAAACCCATCTATTTAATCAGTCTTGCTTCCAAGAACACAAACACAGCTTTCTCTTTGGGGGAGAAGGAGTGTTTGTTTTTATTAAAACAGGAGAGTGCATTAACTTTGAATTGGTAAACTTGAGTTCTAGTCAGGTATGCTGTATTAGTTCGTTTTCACACTGCTATAAAGAACTAACCGAAACTGGGTAATTTATAAAGGAAAGAGGTTTAACTGACTTACAGTTCCATATGGCTGGGGATGCCTCAGGAAACTTAGAATTGTTGGAGAAGGTTAAGGAAAAGCAAGTACCTTCTTCACAATAAGGCAGGGGCAGGGTGATGGGAGCAGTGGCAGGGAACTGCCAAACCCTTTAAAATCATTAGATCTTATGAGAACTCACTACCACGAGAACAGCATGGGGGAAATCACCCCCATAATCGAATCACCTCCCACCAGGCCCCTCCCTATTATAATTCGAGATGAGATTTGGGTGGGGACACAGAGCCAAACCATATCATATGCCCACAGACTAGTTGGCTATTTTAGTCAAATTACTTTCTTTCTCATTGGTAAAATTAGCACTGGATTAGATAATCTCTAAGTATTTGTAATCCAAATGGAATTCTGTTGAGCCAAACCTAGACTGTTAAGTAAAACAAGCATTAACTCTATAGAGATACAACTTCAAAAAGAAAGTAAAAAAAAAAAAAAAAAAAAAAAGATGTTTGAGTGTCCTCTGCCAGTCAGCAGACCAATGAGTATTTAATGAGCACCTACTTTATGCTGGGCACTTTCAGAAGTGGTCTGAGTTCAGCTTGTTTTCTTGGTGGTTCCAGGAAAAGGGCTCTGGGGACTCAAATTTTGCCCATGGCACTTCTTACTGCTAAGCTGTGAAGGCCTGGCCTCTCTAGGAAGTCTTACCGGATAGCTCAGTCCAGTATGCACTTGAGGGACGTGAGTCTCTGGGTTTGAGTGCCTTCCCTCTGACCCTTGCTTCTAGCAGGGCTCAAGTATGCAACAGCCTAACTGCCTGAGGCTAGCTGGCCATAGAGTACCTTTAGCAGGGATATTTGAAAATATTTAACAATTGGTAAGGCACATGCTCTTATCAGAGTAAATACTGGACATCCTGATGGTCTGACAAGTGCAAACGTTGAATGTCAGCCCTGAGATCACTCTAGTCTGGTGCAGCATAATGCCACAGGACCTTTGCACATGCTTGCCTGGAATTATTACTTTCCTCTCTTCACCAAACTAATGGCTATTGATTCATTCAGGTGAGGTGAATCCAATCAACTTAAGCTACAGGTACCCTAGAAACACTAATTTTTTTTTTTTCTGTTTTTGAGATGGAGTCTTGCTCTGTCACCCAGGCTGAAGTGCAATGGCGTGATCTCAGCTCACTGCTGCAACCTCCACCTCCTGCGTTCTAGCAATTCTCCTGCCTCAGCCTCCCGAGTAGCTGGGATTACAAGCGCACACTGCCACGCCTGGCTAATTTTTGTATTTTTAATAGAGACAGGGTTTCAGCATGTTGGCCAGGCTGGCCTTGAACTTCTGACATCGTGATCCACCTGCCTCGGCCTCCCAAAGTGCTGAAATTACAGGCGTGAGCCACCATGCCCAGCCAAAACACTAATTTTCTATGCAGATCCAATTGTCATTGGTCTTATCTCCACCCCTAAGCAGCAGCACTGATTAAATGCTAGCAGTACGCATAGCATTGAAACATTCATAGCTGTAATTCTCTAGGTGAGCTGGGAATGAGGGGAGTAGTCTGACAAAAACTCCCAAGGTAAATTATTTGTTTGGCTAGGCCTGGTCCCTCACATTGATGAGTTATACATATAGACCAATAGATGATATTGAATTCAGGTATGCTTTCACATAATAAAATTGATATGTTCTTGAAAGTCGTTTCTAAGACACATGTTTCTAACCAGGGTCAACACTTTTAATTGGTTTTTATTAGAATTTCAAAGCTAATGTTGCCACTGAAAAAATGCTTAATGACAATTAAGAATACTAAGGCTGGATGCTGTGGCTCATGCCTGTAATCCCAGCTCTTTGGGTAGCTGAGGCAGGTAGATTACTTGAGGTCAGGAGTTCAAGACCAGCCTGGCCAACATGGTAAAATCCTGTCTACATCAAAAAAATACAAAAATTAGCCAGGCATGCTGGCAAGTGCCTGTAGTCCTACTTACTAGGGAAGCTGAGGTGGAAAAATCACTTTAACCTGGTTGGCAGAGGTTGCAGTGAGTGGAGGTTGCAGTGAGCAGAGATGGTGCCACTGTACTCCAGCCTGGGTGATAGAATGAGACTCTGTCTCAAAAATATAAACAAACAAAAATAAAAGAATACTATTCAGTAATAAAAAGGTCACAAACGGTATGACTCTATGTATATGATAAAACCATAGGGACAGAAAACAGACCATTGGTGTCTGTGGACTGAGAATGGGGAAAGGGGGTTAACCACAAAGGGTGTGACAACCAAAACGAGTAACAAGCATGAGGCTCAGCCACTGAAGTTTACCAAGCCAGCTTGAGGGTAGGCCCAGCAAAGAGTGAGAATCACAGATGCATCTGTGTCTGTTTTTTCCCCAAAGAGGTTCTCAGGAGGCTTAGTATTTTACACATTTTCCTTTAAAAAAAAAAAAAAAAAAAACTGGAGGTGGCAGGGAGACAAATGGTTACATACTTGTGAGACTTTAATTAGTGCCCACTAAATCTACACTTTACATAAGATAAGCTGAACATTGGAAGAAAAAGAAACCAGAGGGTATGGCCATCACAGGGAGAAGTGATGATTAATCTCATCTCGTCTTTATTCTGTACTTGGGAAGATAAGCTGGTAATGGACATTATCCGTGTGGAGGGTTCAGAAAGGGCTGGTTTCTGTGCAGCCCTTAGGGAAGAAAGCCTAATGGTGGTTAGGGTGGGAGAAGGTATAATGGGACCTCCCCAACCTCCCCACCCTGTCATTGCTGGGAACTCAGCTTCCAGGGTTTCTCTGTGATCCCCTTGTCCAATAGGGGGTCCATTCAGTCAGTTAGAACTTAGAATTGTATTTTTATTTCTAGGTAGAAAGAAACTTTGGGGTGACAGAAAAGTTTTATATTTTGATTATGGTAGAGGTTACATGATTGTATGTGTTTGTCAAAATGCAAAGAAGTAAACATCTTTTAAAAATTTCAATGTATTTAAATTATACCTCTATAAACCTGAATTACCAAAACAAAAAAAAACAGAAAAAGTACAATTAAAGGCGAAATAATAAAACTCCAAAACTGAGCATGTAAAGACTACTTCATGACTTTCTATATAGAACAATAGTTGGGCATGATGAAATCACCCATTTTTTTTATGGTATAAGTGCCCCTAAGATTAATAAGCAAGATATCTTACATGACATCCCCTTGCCAGGGCAGTGTCTGGGAATGGGTGGAAACTGGGAATGAGGAGTATGTCCCCAGGCCAAGTCAAAGGCCACACCACTTTGTGTCAGGCCAAATGCACAGGGCAGAAAGGTGGAGATAAGTTCTGAGCTGGAGAGTGGGAAGGAAAGCAGTGGGCCCAGAGACTGGACAGAAGCACAGAAACGTGGATGCTGAGATGGAGATGGGCAGAAGCCAAGAGAACGGGCAGAGCATGCAGAGAGGCCACATGTGGACCTGTGCTCTAAAGGTGTGGAAACCAAGGAACCCTGACCCTCAAAACAAATCCCTGCACCATTAAGCAGATGTTCTTTTAAAGATGGGGACAAAATTGGACATGTGTCCCCCAAAATAGGAAGGGCAGCCAAAAATGACTAATTTCTAACAATTCAGCTTTTGGGTATTTGTTTCTTATTGCCAAAAAGGTTACACATTTTTCCTTCTGTAATTTTTTTTTTCAAATATTTCAGCACTTATCTGCAATCTCACAGCACCTTTAGAAGCTTTGTAAGATGCAAATTTTTAAGCATACCATCACTACATCTAGTGATGATTCGTTTTAATTTAGAAAAGTACTTTAAATACAGTGCATGACATAATGTAAAATGTAAGCCTATTATGAATCCTGATTCTTTGCCCACTTCCTTTATCAATATGCCTTTTTATTGGTATTTATAATACTCTGATATATACTGGAATGTATCCTCTTATTACTATATATAAATATATGCCTGTACACACACACAAGTCTATATAAAGTATATGTATGCACAAACATATGTATACTATATATATAGTATGTATAGAGAGAATTTATTCTCATATACGCACTTTCCAATGTCTTTGATTTTCCTGTCATCTCACTGCGTCAGACTGCCTTTGCCACCAGCATTTTGAGTTACAGCAGTGAAATTCTAGCATATGCAAAATAAACAGGTCATCATCAGTCAAGAAAAATATGGAAATCTCTGAGCTGTGGCCATAAGGTAGGGAGACAGATCTTTGGGCAAAACACACCAGAAGTTATACGTCAAAATAGAACAGCTCTCTTCAGAATTGTCACATTGGAAGGTGGACTCATCAGGGGTCAGGTTTGGGTGCAAACAACAGAATCCATCTCTGACTGGATAGATAGAATTGGGACATGGGCAGGGTCAGGGGAGTCTGGGCAGCTGGAATCACAGTCAAAAGGCCAAAATCACATCACCAGAAGAGTAGGTCGGGACATTGCTGCTCATCTGGTCGCTGCTGCCACCCAGGAATGCGCCCTCAGCTCTTGGCTGTTTCTTTGTGCCACTCGCTTCATATTCGGAGACTGGAGGTCTGCTGGGGCCTAATCCAAACCAAAAGGCTCCTTCCTGTAAGTTCTGTCCAACACATGCGAGCAAGTGGCTCACATGTGCAACCTAAATCCAGCCCACAGAAATGTGAATGGCAGCTGGGTGCAGTGGCTCACACCTGTAATCCCAGCACTTTGGGAGGCCGAGGCAGGCGAATCACGAGGTCAGGAGTTCAAGACCAGCCTGACCAACATGGTGAAACCCCGTCTTTACTAAAAATACAAAATTAGCCAGGCGTGGTGGCATGCACCTGTAATCCTAACTACTCAGGAGGCTGAGGCAGGAGAATCGCCTGAACATGGGAGGCAGAGGTTACAGTGAACCAAGATCACGCCACTGCACTCCAACTTGGGAGACAGAGCGGAAAAAAAAAAAAAGAAGAAAGAAAAGAAATGTGAATGGCACACCCAGAGACTGGGAATAAGAATTTCCTACACTTAAACATTGGGCACTTTTACATAAATAGCTGGATCTGGGGCTTCACTTTAGCAACTACCTACCTTCTTCAGGGCAGCCATGAGCTGAATATCAGTAAAGTTTCCCTCTTTGGAGACGGAAGTGTTGGACCGTTTCCATGTTGTCCCAGCCCACTTCCCTGCTACATCGCCTACCCGGTCGCTGTCAGCATGCCTGTTTGCACCCCAGCAATAAATGGAGGTAGTGAGGTGGATGTTTTTATGGTTGGCACTTGAACGGCTGCTGTTCTTTTAGGGTTACTCCTTTTAAATTTTCATGGCCACTAGAGGGCAATACAGATCTATTTTGTTAAATACAGCAAAGTTATTTTTTAAAATGTTACACACTTTCTTAAATATGTGAGTAATTTTTATAAATACATATTATATATTTCACGTGCACATATATACAGGGAAGCGTTTTTCTTTTTGATGAGGAGGAGGACAAACAATGCTATGTGCCAGGCCATGCTGATTGTTAACATGGTCAGATGTAAACAGGAGACACCATCAGTCCTCAGCAGAGACCTGAGATCTGATGTGGGAAGTAGAAAAGTTCCTCTTCAAAGTTTCCCTTCTTGTTAAAGAATAATAATAATAATAATAATAATAATAATAATAATAATAAATGTTAGAAACAATAGTCTCTTTTAAAGACTACAATGCCATCTTGCTAGTAGCTCTTTGTTAAGCCCTATCCTATGTAGCTGTTAGACACGTAGTACATTCTATGTCCTTGTACTTTAACCAAGCTATCCATGCTAGACATGCTCACAGGCATGGCCCAGCTCACAGCCTATGCCCTTTCCTTATTTGGACTTCCTTTTTGTTCTCCATTGCTTTTACCTGTTTAGCAAAGTTTTAAGTTATTAGCCAATCAAGTTTTAGTTTAGATCGTGAGATCTGGCTCCAACCAGTGGAGATCAGACACAGCACAAAGGACAACTCCAAATGAGTAAAAGATAAATACGTCTGCTTTTACTTTGTTGTATTCTCGTGGCAAGATAGCTAATAAGAACACCCTTTCTGCACAAAGTAAAGATTGCCTTGCTGAGAGTTCCTTTGTCTCAGTGCTGATTTTTCTTTGCATCGCCCAGCATCTGGTTCCAACATCTGAGTAACTTAGACTCCACCTAGGTAGTTACGCATGGAGGAGAAGCACAAAGAGATGGTTTTCTTCCCTACACTTCCAGCCTCCTAGAGCTGTAAATTCTGGCATTCACTTACATAGCACAGGAGGAATGAACTAGCAAAACGTTTAAGAGCAGAGACCATCGGGGTGTACTACTATCCAAGTTCAAATCCTGGCTATGCCACTTAGAAGACATGGGATTATAAAAGAAAATAAAACTTCAGGACCCCTAAACTTGTTACCCCCAAGGGAAAATTAAGCATGGGAACTGAGTCAGACAACACGGCCATTCTTTTTCCCCAAACATATACATGTAATTTCACAACCCTGTGTCATAGCATTATACATAACCTAGGTTCCCACAATGACAAAAGCCCATATAACTCTCCAGATGGCCTCCCTCACAAATTACAAGGAAATTCCTTGCTAGCCCCTAAATATTTCAGGTGACATATCACCCCTATAAAACAAACATGTGCCAATGGTAACCTTGGGTCTGTAATCTAAGTTTAACTCCTAAAACTAAGTTCTGTTACATCTCACACTGACAATGTTGATTACAAACTTATCTTCCCAGGTACAGAACAAGGACAAGCTAAGATCAATCACTCCTCTGCCTCCCCTGAGATGCGTGTATAATTGAGTCTTGCCTCTTACTCCCTCTTTTCAGATATTCACCTTATCTTACATAAAATGTAGACTTACTGAGCACGAAGGAGAGCCTTACCAGAATATAATCATTTGCCTTACTGCCCACCCTTCCCTCCCTTTTCCCCTCCTGCTTGCTCGGTTTCCCTTGAATACTGAGTTCCCAAAACTCTCTTTGGAAACAGCACAGGTTATAGATGCTTCTGTTGCTTGTGTTTTTCCTGGGCATGTCCTCAAACTTCAGCTCAATAAACCTCTACTGATTGAGATATATGCCTCAGTCACACATTTTTTGGTTAACCGGATGTTTGACTGGTTACTTTTAGTGTGACATTTTCCACATCTATAAGAGGGGGTTGCTGGGAGGATGAAATGAATTAATGTGTACGGGGCCAGCTTCCCGGGAGAGTGGCCAGTGCAGTGTCTCAGCCCCCGGCTCCTCCTTAGAGGACCTCTTTCTTGGGCCTTTGGTTGCTCATTTAAATTTTTTTTCTAATTTTCTCTTTGAATTTGTGTTTTATAAGTGAGGTCTAATGAGATAATGAGGCACATGCCAGGGACTTGGAGCCTCAACTCAGAGGTGTCCCTGCCTCCACTGCATCCCCAGGATGAATACTCTGCCACCTGCTCCCTGGTCCCTGAAGCAATAGCCACAGTAAGCTAAGCACCAGGAAGGTGTCCTTTGGGAACACAGGTCACTGAAAGTCGGTCCAGCTTTCAGGGAGTCAGGAGTAGCCTTCAAGCTGAATTCTGAGGCTCAACCTTACTGCAGGTGGAGAGAGTGAGGAGTCCTGGGAAATGAGTTCAGACAGGTAAGCAGGGGACCAATTTGATCCAAGCCAATGACAGCTGCCCAAACAGTCTATCAACTACAGCAAAAATGGATCCAGATGGAATGAAGAAAGGTTCAGCACTTCCCTCAAGATTGAGTATGTCTCTAGAACATCTTTCTTAAAGGATGCTTCCAGATGATCAAGAATCTCTAGTGCAAGAAATTGTCTTTGAGCTAACTACTAATGATCCCAATGTATCATAGTAGAGATGGGATTTCATTAGTCCTTGGAGCACTAGAGATTAATAAATTCTAAATCAGATGGACATCAACAAGACAATATTATTTTGGGATTTTTCACTAAAATTTTGAAGGATTCATAAACTTATGAAGTCAACAGAGAATTCCCCAATACCCATAAATTCATCTTATCAGTTATGATACAATAAGGATAGTCGTAATCAGTTTATTACTGAATAAGGTGATGAAAACAAACACTGAGGAGAAAAACTAAATGAGAGTTGATTCCAATTTGGAAGGCAATAGAAAAAGATTAAAATACACTTCAATAATAAATAGAAGACTGACAAGTTATTTGAATTTTAAAATATGTATCAAATATATTGAAATCCCTGAGGACAATATATTATGTTTTTAAGCAGTTCATGCATTCAAATCCAACAAGTCAAGTCTATCTGGACACAGTAAATTTAGACTAATTTTTTATGATGCTCCAAACTAAAATCAGTATCATAAGTCCATAAACAATCCCATTTATGTTAATTTTAATTATGATTAATAGTTTGCCATTTGTATAGTTTTAAATGCTTGAAACGATCTGAACTTGGAATGAATCAACCTCCCTGTGAATTTACATGTAGTGTTAGTTTCCTATCAAATTTGATTACAAATTATGAAGGCAAGTTTTAAAATCATCCTCCTATGTTTTGTAATGGTAAATTTTTTTTTCAGACCTAAAATCATTCCATTCTAATGTAATGGTAAACGTCATTTAAAAATATTATTATTTTGATTGTATGGTTAAAGCCCATGGCTTTTCATATTTTTCAACATTCTGTAGAACTTTGGTAAATAAATATCAACAAATCCTAAAGTTATGGAAATACAAATTGAAAGCCTTATTTATAAAAATAAATTCATAATGCCTTTTCTACTCTTGATGCTTTCACAACCAAATTTTTCTTTTGTTGTATCACCTAATCAAGGTATGATGAGTGGGTCTCAAATTCAACTTAAGCAAAAAAAAAAAAAAAAAAGAAATGCTTTTAGAAGTTCTAAAGCTAGAAAGATTTATCTACACAACTTAGACTTCTTTGAGATATAATGTTTATAAAAATTTGGAAACATCTAAAATGCCTAACAATATGGAACTAATTAAATATATCACATGAGAACGTATATAGTTATTTTTTATTTACTTATTTATTTTTATTTATGTTTTTAAGCAGTCCACACATTCGAATCCAACAAGTCAAGTCTATCTGGACACAGTAAATATAGACTAACTTTAATGATGCTCCAAACTAAAATGGGTATCATAAGATCATAAACAATCCCATTTATGTCTATTTTAATCATGATTAATGGTTTATCGCTCAGGCTTTAATCCCTGGGATTAAACCAGGAGCCTGGAGTGTGGTGGCATGATAGCAGCTCATTGCAAACTCTGCATCCTATGTTCAAGCAATTCTCCTGCCTCAGCCTCCAGAGTAGCTGGGACTACAGGAGTGTGCCTTCACACCTGGCTAATTTTTGTATTTTTTGGTAGAGACAGGGTTTCACCATGTTGGCCAGGCTGGTCTCGAACTGACTAACCTCAAGTGATCCGCCCATCTTGGCCTCTCAAAGTGCTGGGATTACAGATGTGAGCCACCACACCTAGCCTGTAGGTATTTAAACTATATTACAGAACAGTATTTACTAACATGCAAAAATGTTTATAATCCATTACATTTTTAAAGCCAGTCATACATGTACTATATAAGACTCTTTTTGTAAGTTTAATAATGTGTATCTTTTTGGAAAGGAAAAATACTAGAAGAATGTGTCTTCATTCTTAATAGCGATTACCTTTGGGGAGATGGTGCATTTTCTAATGACTTTTTCTTTTTCTTTTTTTCTTGAGATGGTGTCTCACTTTGCCACCTAGGCTGGAGTACAGTGGTGTGATCTCAGCTCACTGCAACCTCCGCTTCCCGGGTTTAAGCGATTCTCTTGCCTCAGCCTCCTGAGTAGCTAGGATTCTAAGCACCCACCAGCATACCTGGCTAATTTTTTGTATTTTTAGTAGAGACAGGGTTTCACCATGTTGGCCAGGCTGGTCTTGATCTGCCTGTCTTGGCCTTCCAAAGTGCTGGCATTATAGGCGTGAGACACTGTGCCCAGCCCCTTATGACTTTTTTGTTTCCTTATGAATGTCTATTCATAAGACACTATGTCTAGAACATGGAATAATTCTGAAAGTACATGTCTATGGATCATATCTGGGCTCTTAGTTAACAAGTTGTAAATAATTTATAATTTTCTTTTTAAGAAGTTAGAGCAGATTTGTATATATCTCTACAATGACTTATTGCTTACTTTATAGTCTATATACTCTCTTAAGCAGGGAAGAAAAGGGTTAGTACAAGATATAGTTGAAGGTTGGGCATAAGCCTGGATTCTCACCTGGATATGTGTCATTTATGGTATATTAGATACTGTTCCTTCTACTTGGAACCTATCTCTTCCTAATCACTCTCAGGCTTAAGCCTAGGTGCAACTTCCCCCAGGAAGTCTTCCTTGATCCCTTGTGTTAGGCTATTCTTGCATTCCTATAAACACCTGAGGCTGGGTAATATATAAAGAAAAGAGGTTTGATTGGCTCAGGGTTCTGCAGGCTGTACCAGCATGGCTCCAGCATCTGCTTCTGGTGAGGGTCTCAGGAACCTTCCAGTCATGGGAGAGGGGAAGAGGGAGCAGGTGTGTCACATGGGGATAGCCGGAGCAAGAGAGACAGGCAGAGGTGCCACACACTTTCATGAGAACTCACTATCAGGGGGACAGCACCAAGCCATGAAGGATCCACCCCTGTGACCAAAATACCTCCACTCAGGCCCCACCTCCACCATTAGGGATTACAATTTCAGCATACAATTTGGAGAGGACAAATATCCAAATCAAATCTATTTATATTGTCCCTGTAATATCCTACATGCCCATATCAAAGCACTTAGCACACTACTATTTTTCATTTACTTAGCTGTAATCCTTCCTAGAATGTGAGCTTCGTGAAAGCGAAACCTTCTATCTTTCTTGATATCGCTGATCCTAGTCCTTAAGACAGTCCCTGAATCAAAGCAGATGCTCAATAGATTATTTGTCAAGTAGATAAACAGAGCTATCTTGTCAATTAGAGTAGGGGAGAAAAGATGAAAACCCACTATGAGAAAGTTTCTCTCATGATCTTCCCCAGAAGCCACTGGTTAAAAAGGGCACAAAGGAGTGTATTTCAGGAGACCAAATGTTCAAACCGCATGCAGTCAGGAAAGGCTGAGGATAGGCCTGGGTTTAGAAATAGATACGGGATGAACCAAAGAGTAGACAGAAAGGATGATTGAGAAATGGCCAACATAGGAGGTCGAATCAGATAAGGAAGAGAAATTAAAGGCTGAGGAGACTGGGATAGTTGCTTTTCATCCTTATAAATAATCCATGTGATCTTCTACACCAGGGAATAGACTCTCACCTTCTGAGATTATAACTATCCAGGGGAGGATTGTCAACATCATATGAGATTTAACCCCTTATAAAATTCACCATTAGACTCCACCAAGATCCGTGGTGCCCAATCACTTAATGCTGCAAATGACTATTATAAAAAGCATGATTTTTGAAAATCATTGTGTGTCTGCCCTGATGGCACACACAAGCAGCAAATCACATCCGCCACGTGAACTTCCAGGCTACAGGGTTAGAACACTGCTGCTTTCTAATCTGAAAAGGGCAATCCAGGCTCTAGAACTGGAAATCTGGCAGTTTACACCACAGGTCTGCTGCAAATCCGGGAGTCTCATCTCAGAACAAGTTAAGGAAGCAGCAAGAGCTGCCCTCTCCAAGGCAGAAGCTAGCTCACATTCATAGTGGCATTGGTGTTTGTGAAATACATCTCTGAATCCAATCCCACCTCTAAGGAGAACCTCAGAATAGAAGAGAACACCTACCTCCATGCTCTGCATAAGGAACAGCAGAGGTTTGGGTGTTTAATTCAGAAAAACAAATGATTGGTATGATTTACCATGCTCTCTAAGCTGGAAATGCTTACCAGAAGTGAGTCATTTATTTCTAGATTACGAATATCAAACCTGCTTCTGATAACATGAAGGACATGAGAAGAGACAGGTGGCAAAGGTATTTACCTTAATTATTAGCTTTGATAACAAAAACATAAATAGAGTCACAATCTCTTAACATCCAAGTTGTGGGAACAGGTCAGAATTAAGTGTAGATATACAGTTGTCTCTCAATATCTGGGGGATATTGGTTCCAGGACCCTCTGCAGATACCCAGAATCCAAGGATGCTCAAGTTTCTTATACAAAACGGCATAGCATTTACATTTAACCTACGCACATCCTCCTGTATACTTTAAATCATCTTTAGATTACTGGTAAGATGTAATACTATGTAAATGCTATGTAAATAGTTATGCTGTATTTTTAACTTTTTAATTTGTTGTATTGTTATTCTTTATCATTTAAAAAAAATTTCCATCCATGGTTGGTTGGATCCGCCCCCCGGATGTAGAACCCACAGATATGGAGGGCCCACTATACATGTGTCTTTCTTCGAGAAAATCTTAAATCCAAAATACAAATGTTCAAAACAGAAAAATGTGGCTCTCCTTACCCTCTACTCTCAGTAGGGAAATATTAACGTACCCTACAGAAAACACAGCAGGCACATAACCTTTTGGATTACCAGTAACCAAGGGAGATGAGGGGTACTGTCTACACTCTAAAAGGATACTTTGCTGCTCTCGTCAAAAAGGTAAAGAGATAACTTCCTAGGTTCTGGTTCCCGTAATGGAGTAACTTAAAACGTACTAACGCTCCCATAGATAACAATTGTAAATTATATTTATAATATTAAAAAAACAACTATTTGAAGGCTTTTGAAAATGACCAAAGCAGGCAGAACTGGAGATGAGAGTATGTCTCTGAGGGAGGTGGCCAAGATGGCTGACTACAAGCAGCTACTGTGCATGGCTCTCATGGAGAGGAATAAAAGTGCGAGTAAGTACAGAACCTTCCACGGACATATCCAGGTGCTTGCATTGGGGCTAATCAAGGAAACAATTCCACCCACGGAGAATGGAGAGAAGCAAGGTAAGATGACAGCCCACCCAGGAGCAACGTGGAGCCAGGTGAACCTCCCCAGCGCAGGGAAGCTGTGAGTGAATGTGTGACCCCGGGAATCAACACTTCTCCCATGGATCTTTGCAACTCTCGGGTCCGGAGATCCCCTTATGAACCCACTCCACCAGGGCCTTCAGTCTGAAACACAGAGCTATGTGGAATCTCCGTAGAGCAGCCACTCAGACATGTATGGAAACCTGGGAACCTTCAATCCCAAGGCTTTCTGGGCTTCCTGGCAAGAGCAGCTGCAACTCTGACAACGTGGGAGGTTAGAGCCTCCTATATACCCCCAGGAAAGAGGCCAAATCCAGGAGGCTGAGAAGCGACAGTCTGTAGGCCCCACTTCAACACAGCACCTCACAGGATAAGACCCACTGGCTTGGAATTTCCAGCCAGTGACTGGAGCAGCATTGCACCTCCCTGAGACGAAGCTCCCAGGGTGAAAAGCAGGCCGTCGTCTTTGCTGTTTGAGCAAATTAGCCATTTCAGCCCTGGGGCTTTGGAGAGTCCAAGCCGACCAGAGGTGGAAGGAATCCCCCAGCACAGGATAGCTGCTCTACAAAAACGTGGCCAGACTGCTTTTTAAAGCGAGTCCCCAACCCCATTCCTCCTCACTGGCAGGCCCTCCTAACTGGGGTCTCCAGCCACCCCTGCCGGAGTTTCCTGGCTGATAGAGATTTGAAACCTCCCTGGCATGGCACTCTGAGAGGAAAGGATGGGCCGCCATCTTTGCTGTTTGGATGACTTAGCCACTGCACACTGAATGTGGGTAGAAGTGGTCCCCCGGCACAGCACAGCTGCTCTATGAAAATATGGCCAGACTGCTTTTCTTAAAGCAGGTGCCCGATCCCATTCCTGCTCACTTGGTAGGACCTTCCAACCGGGGTCTCCACCCACCCTTGCTGGTATTCTCCAGTTGAGAGACTGTAAACCTTCGTGTGTGGGAGCTCCCAGAGGGAAGAGTGGGCCACCATCTTTGCTGTTTGGGTAAGTGTAAATTACTTTGAAAAATTTTAGAAAGCAGTATGGCAATTCCTCAAAGAGCTAAAAGCAAAAGTACCATTTGACCCAGCAATCCCATTACTGGGCATATACTCTGAGTAATATAGATTATTCTACCATTAAAGATACATGCACACAAATGTTCATTACAGCACCATTCACAATAGCAGAGATATGGAATCAACCTAAATACCCATCAATGACAAATTAGATAAAGAAAATGTGGTACATATATACCATGGAATACTCTACAGCCATAAAGTAGAACAAGATCACGTCTTTTGTGATAACATGGATGGAACTGGAGGCTATCATCCTTAGCAAACTATGCAGGAACATAAAACCAAATACCACATGTTCTCACTTATAAGTGGGAGCTAAATGATGAGAACTCATGAACACGAAGAAGGGAACAGCAGACAGTGGGGTGTACTTGAGGGTGGAGGGCAGGAGGGAGAGGAGCAGAAAACATAACTATTGGTACTGGGCTTAATACCTGAGTGATGAAATAATTAACATGGTACAACAAACCACCATGACATGAGTTACCTGTGTAACAAACCTTCACGTGTACCCCGAAACTTAAAAGTTAAAAAAAAATTAAAAGAATAGGTCTGCAGAAAGAAAGGAATTACACTGGGTAAGATCTACATTTAGACAAGTTTTTCCCTGAGGGTATTCCTCAGTGGGTAGCCCTACAACTAAAACTCAAACAGAAATCAGTCTTAACTGGCTTAAGGTGTCAATGGGAGGACTGGGAAGTGCCAGAATGGCTGAAAATAGAGGGCAAAATTACAGAGAAGAAAGAGCCACAGAGGGAAAAGCCCCCAAGTCTACTTACACTTTCCATTCAGAAGAGGAGTCTCCAAGGAGTACATTGGAAAGCAGCAGTGGGAAGGAGAGTTGAGTAATGACATCAACTGCTACCTACAAAAAGGGAGACAAAGTTTGGATATTGAATCCTGCTAAGTGTGAGGGGCTTACTAAATAGCATTGGCTGTCTATGAAAACAACAGAAGGGCCTTATGAGTAAATAACCTGTGTCCCAGGACATAGGACTAATGAGTGAACAGTTGGGAAACATACATGTAATAGAAATACCAGAAGGAATACAAAGAGGATGGAGAGAAAGAAATATCTGAAGCAGTAATGCCTGAGAATTTCCCAAAATTAGTGACAGATACAAATCAGATATCTAAGAATCTTAGAGAACACCAAAGATAAATATCAAAAAACCGACACCAGAGCATATTATATTAAAATACAGAAAGCCAAAGAAAAAAGAAAACATTGGAAGAAATCAGGGAAAACAAAACAAAATGAACAAACAAAACACCCCACTTCACCTGTAAAAGCAATAAGAATAAGAATCACATCAGACTTCTCATCAAAAACTATGCAAACAAGAAGGTAAGAAGTGATATATTTAAGGGTGTTGAAAGAAAAAAACACCAGAAAATTATCCTTCAAGAGTAAAAGAAAAATAAAGACTTTTCAGCTACACACTAATGTCAATGATGGGACAGAATTTGGAGGATCAATTTATCAGAAAGCATGTGAAGATCTTGACACTTCAGTAAACCTTGCTTGGACATCAGTTACCAACTGCACTCGTTTTGGCATTGCAGCTAAATATCAGTTGGATCCTACTGCTTCCATTTCTGCAAAAGTCAACAACTCTAACTTAATTGGAGTAGGCTATACTCAGACTCTGAGGCCTGGTGTGAAGCTTACACTGTCTGCTTTGGTAGACGGGGAAAGCATTAATGCTGGAGGCCACAAGCTTGGGCTTGCCCTGGAGTTGGAGGCTTAATCCAGCTGAAAGAAACGTTTGGGAATGGATATGAGAACATTTGGCCTTAATATATTTCCATTGTGACCAGCAGCAGGCTTTTTTTCCCCCAAGATGATGATCAAAACAAAGGATGATCTCAACAAGAGCTGTATTTCAAATATTTAGACAGTTCTTGTTAGCTGGTTTCTAGTTGAATTGGTTATCTAGTTACCAATGCTGCAGTCCTGCAGTCACTTATATATTATTTAAATGTATTTGACTGTTAAATGTGCTACCCACCAATAATGAAATAGACTTTTGTGAAAACTGTGAAACAAAAAAAAAAAGTCTGAGGGAATTTGTGGCCAGTTGACCTGCTTTGCAAGAAATGTTAAAAGAATTTCTTCAGGAAATTGATATATGGAAATATGATATATGATATATGATATATATATAAGGAAAATGATATATGTCAGAAACTTGATCTGACATATATTGTTAGCAGTTGGAGAATGACTAAATGAAGATAAAATAAAATCTTTTATTTTTTGTGTTCTTAATTGATCTAATAGGTTACTATTGGTTTAAAGTAATAATAGCAACAATGTTTTAGGCTATTATAATTTGTGAATAAGTGAAATTAATAATCTTATAAGGCATGGTAAGAAGAAATTGGACATATTCTTGTATAAGGTACATATGCTATCCATGAACTGGTATACTGTTATTTGAAATTGGACTTATATTAATTGTCAATATATGCTGCAAATTCTAGGACAAACAACAGAAAAATGTTTTAGGCCAGGTGCCATGGCTCACGCCTGTAATCCCAGCACTTTGGGAGGCCGAGGCGGGCAGATTACAAGGTCAAGAGATCGAGACCATCCTGGCCAAAATGGTGAAACCCCATCTCTACTAAAAATACAAAAAAAAAAAAAAATTAGCTGGATGTGGTAGTGCATGCCTGTAGTCCCAGCTACTCAGGAGGCTGAGGCAGGAGAATTGCTTGAACCCGGGAGGCAGAGGTTGCAGTGAGCTGAGGTCACGCCACTGCTCTCCAGCCTGGCACCTGATGATGGAGTGAGACTCTAACTCAAAAAGAAAAAAAGAAAAATGTTTTAAAAGAAGATTAAATGCTAAGAGAAGAGAGAAAATTGAATAATATAAAATCCTTAAAAACCAGAGAAGTCAGAAAAAGAAGGGAATGTTTTGAAAAAAGAAACAAACAGGTGTCGGAAATAGAAAACATTAGCAAATATGGTGAATATTAACCTAAATATATCATTAATCATTTTAGAGGTAAATTGTCTAAATATATCAATTAAAGGACAGACACTGTCAGAGTAGATTAAAAAAAAAAAAAACAAGATCCAAGTAAAGGCTGTCTAAAAGGAAACCATTTTAAATATAAAGATGCAAGTAGATTAAAAACAAAAGAATGGAAAAAGATACATACACCTTGCTAACACTAATTGAAAGAAAGCTAGGGTACCTATATATTAGTTATAGACAAAGACAACTTCAGAACAAAGGAAATAATCAGAGAGAGAGAGACATTAACGATAAAGGGGTAAATTCTCCAAAAAAAACATAATACTTAATGTGTGTGCGCCTAACAACAGAGCATCAAAATATATAAGACAAAAACTGATGGAACTGTAAGAGAAATAGTCACTATTACAGTTGGAGACTTCAATATCCGCCATCAGTAATTGATGGATGCAGCAGGGCAGAAAATCCATATAGATGTGGTTGAGCTGAACAGTACTATTAGTCAACTGGATTTAATTGACATTTATAGAATACTTCCTCCAACAGTGGAATACACATTCTTCTCAAGCTCATATGGAGTATTTACTAAGATAGACCACATCCCAGTCCAGAAATCACACCTTAACATGAAATAGAGATCATGCAAAGTACGTTCTCAGAGCGACATGGAATTAAACTAAAAATCAGTAACACAAACATAGCTAGAAAAATCTCAAAATATTTGGAAATAGAACCACACACTTGTAAATATACATAACAAATTATGCAAAAGCATGTCTTTAAACCACCACAATTATCTAGTATTTTTCATGATTTCTGCAAGTACTGAATTTGGACAAAGCATAGATGGGACAGCTTGTCTTTGCTTCTTGCTATCTGGAACCTCAGCAAAAAAAAAAAAAAAAAAAAAAAAAAAAAAAAAAAAAAACCCGAAGGTTGGGAGCTGGAATCATCTGAAGGTCCATTTGCTCTCATGACTGGCAGATAGTAATAGCAGTTACATGAACTCTCCATGTGGCCTTGGCTTTCTCACAATGTAGTGACAGGGGTACTAAGGGCAAGCATCCCAAGAGAGAAAGAGAACCAAACAAAAGCCATGTTGTCTTTTAAGAGCCAGCCTTAGAAATCATGCAGTGTCGCTTCTCTGCTTGGTAGGCTGAAACAGTTGCAAAGATAGCCTGGATTCAGAGAAAGGGAACAAAGATCCTGCCTCTTGATGGAGGAGTGTTGACATTACATTGAAAGAATATAGGGGAACGGGATATAGAGTTCTCCATCCACACTTGGAATATGCAGTCTGCCCAAGTAGTGAAAGCCAAATCTCTCCATTTAAAGTTACTGCTCCCCTCTTCTGACTAGCAAGTAAAGGCATGGTTTCCTACCAGAGTTTACCTTATGATTTTAGCATCCATTGATGACCCTTACGTAAATCAGTTGTTTTATTAGCAGTTACAAAAAAGTAATTTTCTACTTTTAGCATTCATTTGACATACTTAGCTGGCCTCTTTCTTTAAAGAAGTTTCCCTTATCCACTTGGATTATTTGGTTATCCTGAAATATGATTCTGCCTGAAAAGGCAGGATAACTTTTTTACTTTAATTAACAATGTTCAGAGAAAAAAGTTGGTGTAGAAGAGTCCACCAATACCAGCAATCTGGGCTTTCTCTTTTTGGGGGGAATCATCACGAATGCATATATTTTTATATGTGCTTGAGTCAATTAGTATTATTTTATGTTTATGCTTAAATTGTTCCTAATTTGGCTAGTGGGAATCCGGTTCCAGTCAGGAAAACAGAAACCACTGTAGGTATTTCAGTGTGGCGGGGAGCGGGGGTGGAATTTAAAACCAGAAATTAGATACATAGATGATGGAAGAGCAAAGAAGCCAGTCAAATAGTGAAGTGACTAAGAGGTTTGCTACAGCAAGACACTGCTACTATATTAATATGTCAGGCCAGGTCTCACTAATGCAGGCCTCCATAACAAATGTTTCAGCACTGGGTGGCTAAATTAAATATTAAAAGCTGAAAGAGCCAGTATACAAAGGCTGGAATGTAACAAAAGCCCACCAACGGTTTTGCCCAGGCCTTTCCTGTACCTTAAAGCATGATTAAACAAGTTTTATTGGGAGTCTAAAGAAACTCCCCAGGAGTTTCCACAAGCAAGTTTTTTCAGGGTCTGAAGGAACTCCCCAGAGCTCCATGATTTAGCAGGAGACAAGATAAGGGTAATCACCCCAGCACCTGGACCCGTTTAGATCAAGTAAATTTACTGAGGCTCCAGAGGAAAAGTCTTCAAGACTCAGATCTTATAGATTAAAAGAAGTTGATCACTTATGCCTTTAGAGGAATGAACACTTGCATATAGACATGTAGCTTAGAAGGTATACAAGCTCTGGAAAATTCTGTAGTTTTGAATTGGTCTGGTGATAATTTCGAGGCCTTCTCCCTATAACTGGTTGCAGAAATAAAAACTCTCTTCCTCCCCAGTTCGTCTCCATTTTGTTATTGGGCCACAAGAAATAGCAGTCTGACCCTCAGTTTGGTCTGGGAACACTAAGACCAAAGGGACTATTGGAGAAAGTGGTATTACCAGAGGCTATTTTCCAGGACATCCAGATAAAACTACAACTATAGTTTCAACCTACAGAGTGGAGAATTACACTGCATCTTTTCCCACTGCGAAATGGAACCACAAAAAGAGGGCTGGTTGGAGTAGTCAGTGCCACAGAGGAGAAACAGCCTGCCGAGGACACCAACCCAAAGCAAAGCTAGAGAGGGAGAAATTCCTGGCTTCTCCACCTCTCCAACATGCCAATCTAGCACCTCCTATTGGCCAAACCCAGCCAGAAGCCATCTGGTTAAGGGAGACTGGAAAACTAGCTCCCTACAAATCACAGCAAAGCAAATAGGTGGCTGATGATACCAGTTCCTCTTGCTACCCCCTACCCCAAATCCATGGCTCCTGCTCCATAGACAAGATCTGGGTGGGGCAGCTGGTGAAAAACAGTTCCTCCTTTTTCCCCAGCTCCTACTCCATAGTATAGAGGTTCCGTCCACGGGAGGCGGAAGCAAGGATCAAAGACTGGCAATACCCTGTCCCTGCCAAGGGGCTTGACTTCAATTGAATCAGATTGTAGAGCAATTTATGCCCCAAGTCACTGTCAAAAACAATAGAGCAATCATCTAGCAATTAGTGGAGGCTAACAGCCGGGTGTGATACCAACAGAGGCAGACCTGCCAGAAGCTTAATGGAAAGATCAAGAAAGAAGACAGTCAAATCACTGAACTACCTCAGCCAAGTCACTGCAGCTGTTATACATGTGTTCAAAGATCTAAAGGGAACCATGTTTAAAGAATTAAAGGAAGCCTAGTGGCAATGTTTCATCAAATAGAGAATATCAGTACAGAGATAGAAATTGTCAGAAAGAACCAAATGAAAATGCTGGAGTTCAAAAGCACAAAAACAGGAACCAAAGAATCGGCAAACTTGAAGACAGATCAACAGAAATTACATATTTGAAGCATACAGAGAAAGAAAGAATAGAGATAATAGGAGAGAAAATAAAGACAAATGAGCAGAATTTCAGAGAAAAGTGGGGCACCATTAAGTGCACCAACATATTTGTAATCCGAGTACAGAAGTCAAGAGACAGGAGCGTGTACACACACACACACAAAAGAATAGCTGAAAACTTCCCAAATTTAATTAAAAATCATTAATTTACTTACCAAGAAGCTCAAAGAACTCTGAGTAGAACAAACACAAGACCATCCACATCCAAATATATTATAATAAAAATGTTCAAAGACAAGAAACGTCTTGTCTCCCTAGTTGTGGCAGGCCGGGTCTCACTAATGCAGGCCTCTGTAACAGCTGTTTCAGTACCGAGTCGTTAAGTTGAATATTAAAAAGCCAGCGCCCTCATACAAAGGCTGGAATGTAACAAAAGCCCACCAAGAGTTTTGCTGAGGCCTTTCCTGGGCCTTAAAATATGACAAAACAATGAAGGAATTCTTAACAGATCTAGTGAGTATTAAACAAGTTTTACTGTGGGTCTGAAGAAACTCCCCAGGCCTCCACAAACAAGTTTATTGGGGGTCTAAAGGAACTCCCCAACCTCTGTGATTTAGCAGGAGACAAGGGTAATAACTCCAGCACCTGAACCCATTTAAATTAAGTAAATTTCCTGAAGCTCCAGAGGAAGGTCCTTCAGGGCTCAGACCTCATAGATTGAAAGAAGTTAATCACTTATATTATTAGATGAATACAAACCTACACATAGACATATAGCTTAGAAGGTATATATAAGCTGTGGGAAACTTTGTAATTTTGAGTTGGTCTGGCAATCATTTTCAGACCTTCTCCCTGTAACTGGTTGCAGAAAAACAACAACTCTGTTTCTCCCCGGTTTATCTGCATCTTGTTATTGGTCATGAGAAACAGCGGCCCCTCAGTTTGGTCTGGGACCACAGTGACTATCCAGTGATTGCTACCATCTTTTCTTTCAAAAAATCTCTCCCTCAACAGCAGGTTTTAGTCCTCTCCTTCCCTCTAAGCAGCGGCTTCCTTGAACAGCCCAGAGGCAAGAAACCCCGTCTTATCCCTTCCATAGCAGCTTACGCCCAGGGGACCCCTGCCCAACAGGTAGTCTTCCTGGAGGGGGCTGGCAGTATGTTCAAGCCACAGTCCTCAGGATCCACGGCAAGATGCTTTGAGCAGAGGAATCCATGTGCTGTCCAGACATCTGCCAGGAACTCGCCCTGCCAAAGATGGGATGCAGGCCGTCCCTGTACTGGCTCCCTTTTCTCCTCTCCTCTCTATACCACACTGTAGTATCACTGTCACCGGGCACTTTAGCAAGCTTGGTGGCTGACCAGACATTGTGTTAATGGTGGAGGATGTCCAGGTTCTTGGCGTCTTGAGCAAAGAATTGGAGAAAACGCAGAAACAAAGCAAGGAAGGAATGAAGGTTTTACTGAAAATGAAGGTACACTCCACAGTGTGGGAGCGGGCCTGAGCACAGGGTCTCAAAGGCCTTGTAACATAATTTTTTGGAGTTTAAATACCCTCTACTTGGGGTATGCCCTATGTAAATGAAGAGAATGGAGTTATAAAGTCATTTACTTGGCCTGTGGAGAGGATATTTCCTGTCATAGCTGAAGTGTGAACCAGCCTTATGTTCTCTGCCTCCAGACCTATTTTCCTGCGTCAACCGGGCTGGTTTTTATGATATCCAGCTCCCTTTAATTGCACTCTCAAGCTTCACCAGTACTTCTCTCACCTCCTACCACCAAGTGGAGTCAGCAAGGACAACCAGGTGACTGCCGTGATTATCTCCTTACACAAGATAAGAAGACTGTGGTTCTTAGAGATTGACTGAGGCTTGTACTGTGTGTCAGTAGCATACCCCGGATTTGAACTATGGTTAGCCTTCTCACCCAAAGTCCATTATACTGCCTCAATAAATGTCTTTCACATACATATATTTACTAACAAGACTGTGGTAATGAAATTTCGTTAATAAAAATGAGTGGGGTTTCAAAACAGATTGCTTTATGTGAGATTGCTGTATGTCCCCAAAAATGTATTTCATGGAGCATTAGTATGCCCAGAAATTAAGATGTATTCCTCAAAAACAGTGAAAGAGGTAATAGAATTAACTCATGGTCTACAAGTAGAATGTGTGTTCCACTCCACAGCCTGTCTCTGTTGAAGATTTAGGAAATAAATGGGTACAATGAAGGACTTTGGAAGTCATGGAATAAAAAAAATCTGCTTACCTTTACTTAACTGAGCACATCCCACAGAAGGAAAGAGTTTATTATTACAGCCAGGAGATGGTTCCAAATTACCCAGCTCATTTAACAAAGGAAGGTTTTGCCTTTATATAGGCTTATACTCTAGATATTACACGTGAAAGAATTTTAGATTTACAGGCTTAGAAATCACGAGTGAAAGGGCTTTGGATTTACAGCTTTAGGACTCACATGTGAAAAGGCTTCTGGGTTTACAGTTTTAGGAATCACTTATGAAAGGGTTCTGGGTTTACAGTTTTAGGAATCACATGTGAAAAGGCTCTGGTCTCTAGATGGAGGTTTGATCTTGTTTAAGTAAAAAGTGTCTTCCGGAGAGTTTTCCCAATACCAAGCCTGTTATTTACAGGAAGGAGATTCAGGAGGCACCAGTGGGCCCGCTTTTTCTTCTATTGAAATGCAGTGTGGAAGTTGATCCCAGATGCCTGGGTTTCCTTCCTCATTATAACCACAGAATCCTTGTTAAAACCATCTACAGGCTAGGTGCAGTGGTTCACACCTATAATCCCAACACTTTGGGAGGCCAAGGTGGGAGGATTGCTTTAGCCCAGGAGTTCAAGACCAGCCTGGGCAACATAGTAAGACTCCATCTCTACAAAAAATACAAAAAAGATAGCCAGGCATGATGGCATGCACCTGTGGTCCCAGCTACTTGGGAGGCTGAGGTGGGAGGATGGCTTCAACCAGGGAGGTGGAGGCAGTGAACTGATATCATGCCACTGTACTCCAGCCTGGGCATCAGGGTGGGAGATTCTGGCTCCAAAAAAGAAAAGAAAAAAGACAAAAGAAAAACCCCATCTACTATGTTGACACTAGCACTCAAAGACATGCAATTTGGGAAATGCCAAAGCTAGAGGTTTGCAAGCTTTATCCTCTCAAGCTCCCAGAGACACCACAGCAGCCATTCTTTCAAAATGAAACAAACTCACACAGTCATTTGACATTAGATTCAGGAAGAAATGAGAAAACAGTTTTTTTAATGGGGAAAAATGATTCACAGGGAAAAATGGTGGTAGTCTGTTCTCACACTGCTAATAAAGACATACCCCAGACTAGGTAATTTATAAAAGAAAGAGGTTTAATGGACTCACAGTTCCTCATGGCTGGAGAAGCCTCACAATCACGGTGGAAGGCAAATAAGTCACGTCTTACATGGCAGTAGGCAAGAGAGCTTGTGCAGGTGAACTCCCATTTATAAAACCATCAGATCTTGTGAGACTTATTAACTACGAGAACAGCATGGGAAAAACCCGCCCCTCTGATTCAATTATCTCCACCTGGCCCTGCCCTTGATACACAGGGATTACAATTAAAGGTGAGATATGGGTAGGGGCACAGCCAAACCATATCAAAAAATCAAACAAGACTTAAAGAATAATGTCTTTATTTTTGTTTAAGTTGAGGCATTAAAAGTTAAACATGACTGCATTTAAATTAAGGAAAATGAAAGAATAACAATAAATATGCAGTGTCTACAAGGCACTCTGTGTTCATCACATGTGATGGTGTTAGCCAGGCCACAGGCTTGGTGAGACACATTTTTTTCTCTGCTACAGGGACAAGTCTGCCAAGCAGATGGCACAGATAGACCAGTCTCCCCAGGTGCATGAGAGAAACATGGCTAAGTTCTTACAATCCCATTACCCATTTTTCTTGACTACTATCAATCTACTAACACATTGTTTTATCATCTTTTTTATCTAAAAGGGAAAAGCCTGTTTTCTTCTATACTACAGTTACATAATATTTCTGACACCAAATGTGTGGGGTTTTTTTCCACATCCCAACCAATTCTCCAACTCTTTAGACACCAACAGGGTATCCCACATTTAATTCAATTCTGACACTAAATACCTGGAGTTAATGCAGACCCCACAGGTTAAGGGCTCTGTCCCATAAAACTGTCCGCAACTTCAAACACCATCACAACTAGTGGAACCCCAGGTTGTCTATACTTCTGTCAAACATGGCTACACATGGGGCTCCCACAACCCCCTCCTCAGGTTTGATAATTTGATACGGCACTACAGAACTCAAGGAAATGCTTTGTGTTTCCCAGTTTATTTTAAGGCTATTACAAAGGATACAGATGAACAACAGCCAGATGAAGGGGTACCTGGGGCAAGATCCAGAAGGGGCCTGAGCACAGGACTTGCTGTCTTAGTAAAGCTGGAGTGCATCACCTTCCTGGCACATCAAAATGTTTGCCAACCCTGAAGCTCCCTGAACTCCACAGTTAAGGGATTTTTATGTCTTGTTGGTGTAGGCATGATGGATTATTTCATTCAATCTCCAGCCCCTCTCCCCTCTCTGGAGGTGGGAGACTGAAAATTTGAAACTTTCAATCATGATGCAGTCTTTGTGAGCAGCCCCCATCCTGAGTTATCCAGGTGCCCATCAAGAGTTACCTCATTGGAATAAAAAACTCTCCTATCACTAGGAAATTCAGAGGAATTTAGGAGCTTTGTGTCAGGAACTGGGGTCAAAGACCAAATATTAGAATAAAAGATGTACTCCATCACTTTGGAAATTACAAGGGTTTTAGAAGCACTGAACAAGGAACTGGATAGGAAGATCAAATATATATTTATTATTATATCACAATATCACATCAACTCAATGTACATTTATTACACTTTCATTATAGGTTGAAGTTTACAGACTGGTATACACTAAATGCATTTCAGGTAAGCTACTCCCTAAGAACCTAATAGGAAAGCACAATAATCATATGATGATAAGCTGTCTCCAAATCCAGCTTCCAGGATGTTTTCCTATAGACTGAAATGCCATCGATGGAATTTATAGACACTAGTGATCTTTAAGTCCAAAGGGCCTGGGTATCCTAACCTCATCTTGATCTTTTTCTTCCAATATTCCAATATTACATCTGTACCCAATCTTTTTTTTGAGATGGAGTCTCACTCTGTTGCCCTGGCTGGAGTGGAGTACAGTGGCACGATCTCAGCTCACTGCAACCTCCACCTCCTGGGTTCAAGCAATTCTCCTGTCTCAGCCTCCCAAGTACCTAGGTCTACAGGTGCATGCTGATCTGTACCCAATGTTACTGGGGTCTGCAGCATTGTCTATTCAACACAAAAACTAGACATGAGCATTTTTTAGTTCCATTATGTGCCCAATACAGAGGCTTATTCAGCAGGTAGTTAAATGTCTGGTGAAAGGAAGTGAATCTTGAAGACATATAAGCTTTGTTTAGAAAAGATTTATTTTTATAAGAAACAAGAATAGGGGCCGGGCGCGGTGGCTCAAGCCTGTAATCCCAGCACTTTGGGAGGCCGAGGCGGGTGGATCACGAGGTCGAGAGATCGAGACCATCCCAGTCAACATGGTGAAACCCCGTCTCTACTAAAAATACTAAAAATTAGCTGGGCATGGTGGTGCGTGCCTGTAATCCCAGCTACTCAGGAGGCTGAGGCAGGAGAATTGCTTGAACCCAGGAGGCGGAGGTTGCGGTGAGCCGAGATCGCGCCATTGCACTCCAGCCTGGGTAACAAGAGCGAAACTCCGTCTCAAAAAAAAAAAAAAAAAAAAAAAAAAAAAGAAACAAGAATAGGGCACAGTGGCTCAAGCCTGTAATCCCAGCACTTTGGGAGGCCAGGCGGGTGGATCACGAGGTCAAGAGATCGAGACCATCCTGGTCAACATGGTGAAACCCCGTCTCTACTAAAAATACAAAAAATTAGCTGGGCATGGTGGCGCGTGCCTGCAATCCCAGCTACTCAGGAGGCTGAGGCAGGAGAATTGCCTGAACCCAGGAGGCGGAGGTTGCGGTGAGCCAAGATCACGCCATTGCACTCCAGCCTGGGTAACAAGAGTGAAACTCCGTCTCAAAAAAAAAAAAAAAAAAAAAAAAAGAAACAAGAATAGGCCAGGCGTGGTGGCTCACACATCCTAGCACTTTAGGAGTCTGAGGAGGGTGGATTGCTTGAGCTCAGGAGTTTGAGACCAGCCTAGGCAACATAGTGAAACCCCATCTCTACAAACAGCACAAAAATTAGTCAGGCATGGTGTCGCAGACTTGCAGTCCCAGCTATTCAGGAGGCTGAGGTGGGAGGATTACTTAAGCCTGGGAGGTTGAGGCTGCAGTCAGTCATGTTTGCGCCACTGCACTCTAGCCTGCATGACAAAGCAAGACCCTGTCTCAAAAAAAAAAAAAAAGCTAAAGAAATCATATATAGAAATGGCCTCTATACCCTACTGTTGGCCCATTCAAAAGTTTACAAGGGACTCAGGTTATAACATAACGAGTAAGTCCTCCCCCTCGGACCTCTGATAGTCTCCGGCAGTGTCGTAAAATACTCAGTATCACATGAAACTTTTTGTCAACTTTCAAAGTCGTGAACTCCTTTATGTCAGCTTCCACTATAAAATAACGACCTAAAAATAAAGATATTAGTGCTAATTTTATAAGGCCAACTTGCAAAGAGTCTTTAATGCATTAAATTATGAATATGAATGGTATTAACCATTTTTTTACTGTTAGTATCCAATAAAACCAAGAACTAGTATTCTTGCTAAAATAATAACTATTCTATCAATAGAAGTTGCATGCATATTTACTAGGTTACTAGCTATCTGTTGGTATCTCTTGAATGATTCACTTTTCAAGAGGCAATGTGATGTAGTGGTTAACAGAATAAAGCTCATAACAGTACTATCCCTTAACTGGATGACCTTGGACAAATAAGTTAAGCTCTCTTTGCCTAGTCTGCAAATTAGGGGTAGTAATAGTAAGTGATACGGTAGTTGTAAAGACTGAAGCTCTTGGCACACTCTTTGTTATACAGTAAGTGCTCTACCAGCAGAACTAGCTGTTATTACTACTCTAATTCTTAAAACATTGGGCATAGTTCACAATAAACTCTACAGCAGTGTTTCTCAGGCTCACCACTACAGACAATGTAGGCCAGATAATTCATTTTGTGGGTGCTATCCTGTGCACTGACGACTGTTATAGTAGCATCCCTGGCCTCTATCTACTAAATGCCAGGAGCACCCAGCTGTAACAACCAAATATATCTCCAGACATGGTAAAATATCCCCTGGAAGGATAACTGCTCCTGGTTGGGAATTAACACTAGATTTAGAGTTTTCTAGAACTAGCTACATTTCTCATGATTTAGTTATATTCTGAACAGTTCACATGTACACATATATATATACACTACCATTTTACCTTTGGTATCCTTTGTTTCTTCATTAATAAATCTGTGATAGAGATTTCTGGCCACAGAATTCATAGACTTTTTTGGTTGATACAGGATTTTATATTTACTAATTACTGCCTTGTTGATTTCTTTAATAACATCATTAATTTGACCATAGGTTAAGCGGGATTTCATGTACCTGTAAAAAAGTATATGATTAATTATTGTTTTAAAGAATCATACAAAATTACTTTCCTTGAAAAACTTAAGTATGACAGCTTTGTACAATAGTAAAACTACAGTACTCTTTATAAAAACAATCTTATATCAACTTCCAAATAAACCAGACAGCTGAATTAAATAGAGGTGACAACATATCAGTGGTAACCTTCTCTAATTATTAACTTCTATTTTTTTACCGATGGAGAATTGATACTATAATTTTAATTAAGCTCTCAAATTCTGATTCAAATGGACTGATTAACTGCAACATGCAAATTTAAACATTTTTAAATGTGAGTGAAGGAAAAATTTAAATATTAATAAATTATACAACTCATAGCACTCTAGTGCTATGCAAAAACATATTACTTGTTCAGAGAAAACGGAAAAAAATGGGAGGAGAAGGATGGGAAGATGAAGGGCAACAAAGAAGACCACAACAAAGATGACAATGATAATTAAGACAAAGGAGAACTGATGGGGTAGGGGATGTCCAGGAGTGAAGGGATATCACTGGAAGCTGCCAGGACAGAGGAGAACCATAGAGTAACCATGATGTTTTTTATGCCCTAGCTCAACTTCCCTTAGAACACCATCTTTCACTCTAAATTATACTCTTCAACCTCCCTCTTGCCCATCCTCCCAGGCACCATGGAGTCTTAGAATATAAAAATAGAAGACTCTCAATTTTGAATGTTTTGAACACACCAAAAACAAAACCTGATGATCTGCTCAATTTTTCTCTTCAACACATTGAAACTTCAGTAAGTTAAGCTCTGTCCTTGACTTCTATTCAAAGTGGCAGCTTTCTAGTCAAAATTTCCTTGATACAATGATATAGTTCATTTAAAAGAAAATGTTCATATTTCCAAAAAATTCATTTTCATTATCCCTCTTTTCTAAATTCATTTTTGCTCCCGTTTTTTCTAACCACAATTTCCACAAACTCTTAAACCTCAGCTCTCCACAATGCACTTATGAATTCCTTCAAATCCTCTCAATTACCACCTTGATTTCCTCAATAGTCATCCCTAATCTCTGCCAATGTTTTCCACTTTAACTCCACTCTCAGCACCATTTTTTTTTAAGTAAATAAAACCTCTGTGCTTGGAAAACATGATTTTTTTATCCTAAACTTCTAACTTCATTTCTCATTCATAAATAACCCCTTAGTTGAAAAATGAATCTCTACCATGACCATTCTAATTTCCCTCCAATAGCTCTTCATGGAAGCATTTTATAAAAATCCTTTATTCCACTGTTCCTCACAGACATCTGCTCTTCACATTAGCTTAGCCAATGAGCAACAACAACATCCGAACACCAAACAGTTTTCATGAAAATAAAGCTGTCGATAAAGGAAATGACCGCCAGTGTGGTGGCTCACACCTGTAATCTCAGCACTTTGGAAGGCTGCGGCAGGTAGATGACTTGAGGTAAGGAGTTTGAGACCAGCCTGGCCAACACGGCGAAACCTGGTCTTTACTGAAAATACAAAAAATAGCTGGATGTGATAGTGCATGCCTGTGATCCCAGCTACTTGGAAGGCTGAAGCATGAGAATTGCTTGAGCCCAGGAGGCAGAGGTTGCAGGGAGCTGAGATCGTGCCATTGCACTCCAGCCTGGGGGACACAGTGAGACTGTCTCAAAAACAAAAACAGTAGTTAAAAAAAAAAAAAAAAAAAAAGGTAAAGTAGATGACAAAGTGACCCCTCACCCCCACACACAAAGACTAAAGAGCAATGTCATCCTTATCACTAGTCTCAGAATTGTGAAAGAGCCAGGTATTTTTCAAGTGGCTAATTGGCAGCAATTTCTAAGTAGTAGGTAACACTAGCGGGTATGAGATTAGATTGGGCATTCTCACACACTACCAACAGTAGTAAAAACTGGTATATGGCACTATGACATGTCAAGAGCTTGGAAACTGTCTCTCCTGTCCTCACAACAAGAGCAAACTGAAAGCTGGTAACTCTTCTCAGAGAATCGAGATCACAAGGCCAAACACTGCCCCCAAAACACGAGAGATAAGAAAATACAGAGAATCACAGCTTCCTGGAAACAGAAGCCACCAGACTGAGTAACTGTAGGAACACTTAAATAGTAACTTGACAAACTGCTAAGGTTCAGTTTGAACTAGCTTGAGAGTTAAAAACTCATGGGGATCCAGTTTAGGGAACCCCCATTACTTTCATAAGTTTTACTTCCAGGAACCACTCCTGCCTTCCCCCCAGGTTTTCAAGGTGAGGATCAGACAAAAATTCTCTTGAGCTTCAGCAAATGGAGAGAAAAAGTAATTATTTTGAAATAGGCCAGGGAAAAGTAGAGCAGTTCTTTACCCAAAACAAAGACCTGCCCTCAAGGAAAACTACATTACTAGAACCTTATCTGACCTAGGGGAAGGATAATTAGAAGATTTCAGCCGCATCTAGATAAGAAACACCTTAGAAGGTCACAGCCCAGAGATGCAGGGGCCCTAAAAAGCCTGAGATTTAATCATAAGATTGTAGAATGCTTCCTCTCTCCAACACCTTACAATCACTACAACAAAGTTACAGAATTATATTAGTGGATTAACACTGAGCAAGCTACAAGATACAGAATCTACTAAGAAAAAATTTCTAAGGAAACCCAAAGACAACAGGGGAGACAAAAGAAATGGGACTAGAAGAAACTGAAGCTTCTGACATGTACAACCATAGCAACCATTAAATGCAATTACTAGGCATAAGAAAAAATACAGGCTGAGATACAACACAAGCATCAGAAGCAGACTAAGAAATGACAGAGATTTTGGAAGTATCAAACCACTAATTCAAATAACTATATTTAATATGCTAAGGACTCTAATGGAAAAAGGATAAAATGCAAGAATAGACAGACAAAGAAAGGACAGGTGGAAACTACAAAAGAATCAAAAGGAAATGCTAGAAATAAAGTGGCGGGCTCCATCAGCAGACTAGACTTGGCTAAAGATAGAATCAGTGAACTTGAAGAGATATCAATAGATTACGTCAATACTTTTCAAACTAAAATGCAAAGAGAAATAAAAAAAGAACAGAAAATCCAAGAAGTGTGAGGCAACCACAAAAAGTATATCATATAGGTAATGGGAATACCAGAGGAGAGAAAGAAAGATATGCAAAGAACTCTTAAAATTCAATGAGAAGAAAACAACCCACTTTAAAAACGGGCTCAATATCTGAACAGATATCTCATCAAAGAAAATATACAAATGGAAAATAAGTATATGACTATGAAAAGATCCTCAATGTCAAATGTCGCTAGGGAATTATAAGGTAAAATAATTAGCTACCACTATACACCTATTACAATGGCCAAAATCCAGAACACTGACAATACCAAATGGAAAGGAGTATCTAGAGCAAGAGGAATATTCTGTCATTGCTGGTAGGAATGCAAAATGGTATAGCCATTGGCAGGTTTCTACAAAACTGAACATACTCATATGATCCAGCAGTTACACTCCTAAGTATTTATCCAAATGAGGTGAAAACTTATGTCCACACAAAACCTGCATGTGAATGTTTTTAGCAACTTTACTCATAAGTGCTCCAATATGAAAGCAACTAAGATTGCTTCAATAGGTGAATAAACAAACTGGTACAGCCATACAATGGATTACTATTCAGTGCTAAAAAGAAATGAGCGATCAAACCACAGAAAGACACAAGGGATCATAAACCCTTATTTCTAAGTAAAAGAAGCCGGTCAGAGAAGGCTACAGTATGACTCTAACCATATAACATTCTGGGGTTCAGTGGGAGATAGAAAGAGGTAGGATACAGGGCACTTTAAGGACAGTGAAACTTCTTATAAGGACAGTGAAATTCTTCTGTATGATATGGTAATAAGAGACACATGACAGTATGCATTCGTCAAAACCCACAGAATGCACAACACAGAATTAATCTTAACATAAACTAAGGACGTCAGTTAATAGCAATGTATCAATATTGGTTTGACAACTGTAGCAGATATGCCATACCAATGCTCTGTTACTAGGGAAAATGGTGTGCAGGGGAGAAGGGGTATGAGAACACAGTACTATCTGCTCAATTTTTCTGTAAACCTAACAAAGGTTCTAAGAAATATACTTTATTAAATAAAACAACCACCAAAACAAACTGGTATGAAGAACTCTCCGGAAAGCAAAATAATCATTACCTTTGCCTCAGGGACTCTGCTCCTAAGACTCTATCCCAAAGAAATAAAAAACTAAAAAACAGCCTTGTCTAAAAGATATTTCACTGTACCATTATTTATAACAATAAAGTCAACTCAAATAATTAAGAAATGCTTAAATAAGTTATTGGATAGCTACATGATGAAATATTATATGACTACTAGTTAATGATAGGAAAATTATCACAATAAAAGAATAGTAAGTTGTATTTACAGTATAACTACATTGCTATAATAACAGGTATGAGAAATACCTATTATATATGTGTAGCTAAATAAAATCTGGAAAGCTATACCCTATCTTATCTGAATGGTAGAATTACAGATGAGTTTTATTTTCTAACAACAAACACTTTCAAGCAACATATATTATTTGTATAATAAAAAGGTAACAAGAAATGTAACATAATATAAAGCTTAGAAGTTAAGCAAAGTCCTGGAACTGAGTTTAAAAACGTGGATTTTCCTAATTGGTTCCCCATTATTGCCATATGTAAGCAGCAAGGGAGACCTTCCTCTGGGGGAAGGACTTTGTCTGATTCATTCCTCTATTCTCAGTGACCTAGGGCCTGGAATACAGCACAGGCTCCAACAGGCACGGGGTGCAATGCACACATGGAAACCAAACACACATAACACTCTCCATTCTCATTCTCAAATCTATACAACACAATTTCCTTAAAATTACCAGAAAACTGTGGCTACTTCTATAATATAATTGGTAAATCTGTAACACAAAAAGGTCCTAGAGAGGACTGAAGCAATGAATTGATCCATCTATAAATCTCTCTATGAAGGGGTTTTACAACAAAAATCTTCAAAAAATTTACTGCATTTTCATAGTATAACGTGAAACTATTTTATAAAAGATCAATATTTGAACGCAGCATTACAATTAATATAATTAAGCTTTATGATTTAAACAATCATTTATGTTGATTAAGGGGTTGAACATTAAAATTTATCTTAAATACTTACGAAGGCACACCATTGAACTCGTCGCAAGTTATAAATGGCATTTCCTTAATACTTCTTTGTTCTTTGGGGGGCTTCTTTATGGGTTCAGGTTCCATAGCTTTGTCTGGTTCTTCAGGATCAAGATCTGATCCCTTAACACTACAGAACAGAGATGTACATGCAAACAGCCAACTGTCAGAAATAAGCAGCATACTGCAAAGTTTTCCCAACTGAAAATAATATTAAATACATACTCATCCTGTGAAATCTTATTGTCGACATTTTTTTTCTATCCCTACTTCTATTGTTCATGAAAATCTAAATGGTGAAGGAAATATTGAAAAATTAAGTTCCCAAATCTTCCATAATATAGTTGTATTTATTTACATGTAACATGATATTTTTATCAGCTGTCCCACTGGCTCCTCAAAGTCAGTAAGTTAACAGCTTTATGGCTTAATAGCTTCTCTTAACCCCTTAACAGCTTGTCTTCCTGACATTCCTAACTCTGAACCTGGAAACATCAGCTATCTTAGACTTTTATTTATTCTAATTTATCCTGATGGTTGCTCATGTCAGTCCCTGTGTACTGCAGAGTCATTTTAGTTCCCAGCAATGATCATGGGTTACCCTTGGGTTCCACCTGCCCAATTTTTAGAGCAAGTGAGAACCCTACTAATATAGCTCCTGCCCCAGTAGCAAACGAAGTCTAGAAACACCCTGTAGCTTCCAGGTTGCTTACCTGCCAGGGATGTTGCCAGCAACAAGTCAAGGCATAGAAAAGACGACACCGGATACAAGAAATGGTAGGGGACTGAGCGGAAGGATAGACTCAGGAGCAAGCAAAGGGAATCCCCAGAAAGGCAGGAAGTGAGATCCCAAGATGACAGTCGAATGCCAGACACAGATGGCAGCCAGCCTTACTGACGTGGTGTGACTCAGCCATGCTGCAGGCTGTCAAGATAAAGATGCTCAATGCACCATAATCCTTCCAAAAACCCTAACATATGAGATTCTATTGTGATACTGGCTGAATCGTACCTGTACTTGTCTGTCTTGACCATGCATTGAGGAAGCACCTGATTGCTCCCTTATACCCTGCTGTGTTTATCAGCTGAAAATAACCATTCTGCTCTGATCTATCCCTGAGAGTTGAAGCTAGGCCATAGTGAGCTTAGAAGAAAATTCCTCCTATTCTCCCTGACCAAATTCTTGCTGGATGTCCTAACAATTTTCCAATGACAGGAAAGAGAAAGATTGCATAAAGATGCCAAGTCCCCGCCGAGGTGATGGGAGCAGCAAGTTCATGTGTGGGTAACCAGACAGCCAGGTCTTCGAGATGCAAAGTTTGAGGAGAAAATGTAGGCCATTAAATCACTGGAACTAGATGTCATATTGAGTTGGACATTTGAGAGCATTAACAGTGGGGTTAAGTAAGCATGAGGAAAGCAGATAGGAGAGATCTATAATTTAAAAGAGGGGAGAGAAAAAGGAGGCAGCTAAGTCCGAGATGTGGGCTGACAGTTAAGAAAGCACAGTGGCAGTGCAGAAAACAGAATTTCAAAGACAAAAACGTGGTATGCAAAATGAGATCTCAGAAGTAGAACCAGGTCTGAAGAGGGATTTTTGACCTCTTCATGACCTTCAAACAATTGATTTCCTAGGTGTGGTGGTAATGACAGCCAAAAGCCAGATGTTAGGACCTCCGGGAAAAAGACACAGCACAGAAACACCTTGTAAATGAACAGAGAAAGAATAGACATTTGAGGGAAAAAAAGGGCTAAGCTTATTGTTCCTTTTTTTTTTTTTTTTTTTGGTGGCAGGATCTCACTCTGTTGCCCAGACTGGAGTGCAGTGGCACCATCAGAAACCACCGCAGCCTTGGCATCCCAGGCTCAAGCAATCCTCCTGCATCAGCTCCCTGAGTAGCTGGGACTACAGGTGTGTGCCACTGTGTCTGGTCAATTTTTGGTATTTTTTGCAGAGATGGCATTTCACCATGTTGCCCAGGCTGGTATCAAACTCCTGGGCTCAGGCAATCTTTCTGCCTCGGCTTCCTAAAATGCTAGGATTATAGGCGTGAGCCACTGTGCCCAGTCTCTTTGGCTATTTTTAAGATGGTAGGTTCCTTAAGCTTATTTTTACCCAAAGGCAGTGGTTCTCAAGTGTTGGTGGCAATGTCTGGAGATGGTTTTCATTGTCAGGAATGGTTGAGATAGGAGCGATGCTACCAGAATCTAGTGGGCAGAGATCAAGAACACTACTCAATGTCCTGTTCTCATAACAAAGAATTAACCTGCCTAAAATGTCAAGGAGGCTGAGGTTGACAAACTGCTCTAAGGGAAAGAAATGATTGGAAAAAAGAGGCTAGAGAGACTTGCCCCTGGGAAACCAGGAAAGAGGTGTTAGGTTTTCCTCAGAGACAGCAAGATAAGAAAACTGATGAACATAGGAGGAAATACTGTTTTTAGTACAGGTGACAAAAACTAGATAATCACTGACAAAATTGCAAGTAAATGAAAGAGCAAAAGGCTTTGAAGTATTTGTTTTCATGGGTTTATAAATCCAGATAGCAAGAATAATTATAAACATACTTACCAGCTCTGGGTGACTCTTACTTGTGGCAAATGGGAAGGAATGTTTTCTTTAAGATGTTCTACGTCTCTGTAATCTTCTTCAAGGGATTCACAGAGTTCCTGAAATTTAGAAATGCTCACAAATAAGTCTCTGTCCTCCTCATGCATGTTTTAAGATATTCTAAAGAGCAGGGAAAACGGTAAACCATGATCACACTGACTGTGTGTACTGAAAATAAGAAGTGAAAACGCAATGAATCCAGCAATATAAAATTGGTTTCTAGAGCTATTTTTGGATGGTGGTAATATTTTTCCCTACTGGATTTTTTTCAGAGAATGATCACTATAATCACATTGCAATTACAAAGCAGTACTGAAGTTAAATCTTTCTCAAATACTTTAATCTTGGGAGACAACTAAGAAATATACAAAGAACTTAACATTTTTCATTCCCATAAATTGCTTTTGTTGGCTTAGCAAATATTCCCCAGTGTTATCTGTGTAACAGTAACTATGTTATCACAGCGTGGTAATATAGCTGGCAAGCACGAGATACTGCTTTGGGATGACTTCCACTGCGGGCTACCTACATCCCGGATTCATGAAAATTTCTATTTGATAGCTGGGGTTTTTTGGTCTCTAACTTTTACTAGAACTTGAGGCCATGAACTCATACAAATTTTAATAAGGAAAATATTCTGTGCCTTTGGATTTCCACCATCTAGCTCTCAATCACAATGTGAACAGGAATTCCAGATAGCCTTCAGTTCTGAGTTGAGCATTCTCTAGGCCCACACCCTAATCCTGGACATTCTTGGGCAGGTTAGACTGAAATGCCAGTATTCGTTTCTGTTTTGAATTTATATAATGTCTTTTCCTTGAAGAGGTAAATGACATTCATGGATACCAATTCCATTTTGACTAATACAGTGATAGGCATAATCATGCCATTTCCTAAAGCTGAAAAATCTTTACAGACCTTAAGGATTATAAGGCTGAATGGGGTCAGGGAGGTCCCTTGTTCAATCCCACTGAGCACTTCCCCAGCTCTAACAACGTGAGATAATTATGGTACTTATTATTTCCCCAGGAGCAAGTGCACAAACACTTTCATTAGATGAAGTCAATTTAAAGGCTTATTTAGAATAAAATGTGCATGTGAATGAGGCTCAAGGTTTTCTTTACTTGAGAACCCTTATATTACCTTTTATAAAAATATAGAAATGTAGACATATAAGAGAGCTAAGAAATAGTTCAATATAATCTATTATTTTTCAAATGAGGATCTTGAAACCTCAAGAGGTAAAATGGCTTTCTCAGGGTGGCAGGGAGTACCAAGGACTGCCAAGGTAAGAATCCGCATCTCCTCACCCCAGGCAAGTGTTCTTTACATACCACTCTACCAGAACATCACTGTTTAAATTAAAGCTGCCGAGAATTATTAGCAAACTTTCCTTTCTCGTAAAGTTCAATTCCACTGGCCATCAGCAGAAAGAAGCAGCTGTGGAGCTCTGAACTCCATTATACTAGGAAAATAAAACATAAATGGCATACTGTACCATTAATAATTTATAAACCAAAAATATTATAAACAAAGAATCTTTAAGAATTACTTGATGATTAGGGAGTTTGTATGTATTGCCTTTTTACTGCTTCCTCATTAGAGAAACATTACCTTGAGTGACTTGTTGGTTTGTTCTTGATGCTGAATTTCTAATTCCAATTTATTTAGAAGTTCATTTACTACAATGATCTCATCTCCTATTTTATTTAACATAGTCTTCAAGGTACGTTCCTGGCCTGTTATAAACAAAAATAAGATAGAAAACAAAGTGTATAGAAAAGCAGTAACTACAAGTACTCATGCAAACTCTTGGAACAGATAGCTGTACCTTAGAGAGGGGTGAAAAAAGGACTATTGCTTCAGCCCCTAGAAATTAACTCCACGGATAATCTTAAGACCTCATCTCTAAGAAGCATGGAAGAGAAAGAGAGGAGGGGCAATGAAAACGTCTCCCCTGAGTCTTTCATTTCTGGCAAATTCCACCACATAAAACATTTAGAAATGCTTGATAAAACAAGCATCCTTCTATGTCCACAGCTAAGCTTTCATGAGAAAAAGGCAAATCTCCAAGGATTCCAACATGAAGAGGGAACTGTGGTTCCCCCCATACCAGGCAGTATGTGTGAGCTGAGGCTGCAGCAGCCCTTATTTGAGGAGTGTGGAGTGATGCTGGACAGGAGGATATCAGTCTCAGCAACGGAACAGATTTGATTTTAATGGGGATAAGATCCATGGCTTTGGGGTTTAAAACACAGGATGCTGGAAGTGAGAATCTCAAATAAGGCTAGGAGCCTTCTTCATTAATACATTTTCAGTGAAAGTTGTAATCACTCACCAGAGAAATAAGCTTATGTTTTAGACAGGCCCTTCTCTCTCTCTCTCTCTCTCTCTCTCTCTCTCTCTCTCTCTCTCTCTCTCTGTGTGTGTGTGTGTGTGTGTGTGTGTGTGTATGTGGAGTAGGAGTGAGGCTGAGGTGAAATTCTCTTTGGGACTTTGTAGTATGGATTTGGAATTCATATTTACAGTATCCACATTATTCAAAACCAACCCTAAGCGGAGAAGGTAAGATAAAAAGTCACAAGTTGGTGATAACCCTGGCTACCCGGCAAAAACAAACGTAAGACATTTATAAAGTAGTATATTCTCATATTCCCAATCCCACCTCCTAGCACCTCTCTCTAGCAGCTTTCAGAGACTGGAGATGAATGAGAAAATCAGAGTCCCTTCCTCCCTAGAATTAAAAGAAGTAGTTTTTTAAAAAAATTTAAGAGCAGATTAAAAGCAAAAAAGAAAAACTACTCTCATAATTGGATCTTTCCATCTGCATTTCCAGCAATCTAACAATGACATACACATAAGTAAAAGCAGACTTTGGCAATATATGGAGGCAGTAGAATGGACCAAGCAGAAGGCCTGAAGTCAGAGACACCAAGTACCTATCTCATTACTGCAAAGATAAGTGAAAGTACATATAAGATGGGCTTAGGACTGCATCTAGAACCTAACAGTAAATGTTAACTGTCATTCATCATCATTATGAGGAGTATATCATTCTGTCTAAGAGAGCAATGCTACTTGCATTTGACACTCAGCTCATAACTAAAACGAATTAATAAGTAAATGACAGTACCGATGCTCTACTGAGAATAATTTCAGTAGAATTAGTTGAATACAGTATTTGTTCCCCATACACTGGTATCTTACCTTTCAATCACCTATATTTTAGGGTGTTTTTTGCCATGTTTTTTTATACAGGGTCTTCCTCTGTCACCCAGGCTGGAGTTCAGTGGCACCATCACAGTTCACTGCAGCCTCAACCTCAAAGGCACAAGCAATCCTCCCATCTCAGCCTCCTCAGTTGCTGGGACTACAGGTAAGCGCCACCATGCCTGGCTAATTTTTTATTTTTTTGTAGAAACGGGGTCTTACTATGTTACCAGACTGGTCTCGAACTCCTAAGCTCAAGCTCAAGCGATCCTCCCAAAGTGCTGCGATTACAGGCATGTGCCTGGCCACTACCTTTTATGTAGTAATCTAGTCAGTTACAGAGGCCAAAGTAGCAAACTACCAGGCTTTATTTTATAGGCTATGGAGCCAAACAGAAAAATTATTCTCCCCACATATAAAATGACAGTTGACAAGCGTGTAGGAATTTAATGAGTCTGACTGCTTCAGCCAGGCCTCATGCTTTGGTGGATCATTTGAATTCAAGGCTTGATAGTTTTATAGATCTCCACATTTTACTTGTTTATCCAAGAGTAATCATACCTTCAGAAAGAGAATCTAAACAAGATTAAATTCTTAAACATCTAAAAGTCTTTTACAAATTATTTCAATAAAAATGGCAACAAAACAGAAAGAGGGCTAACATGGGAATCAAGAAACAGAAACTCTCACCCAACCAAGTACTCATGAGCTGAAGGACCTGGACCAGTCACCTGACTTCTGAGAGTCTCAGTTTCCTCAAGTGTGAAGTAAGGGGCTCCTTAAGATGAACCCACAGGCCCTTGAGCTTTAACTTTCCAGAGTATGTGAACCATAATCTGTAAAATGTATGAGACTCTTTTATTAGAAGTTCTCAATAAGGGACTGAGAATATCAAGGTCCCTGGGAGGGGAGGTATAATTTGAAAGGGCATATCTAACATTATAATTTCATATTTGAGAAAGTTTTCAAACTACCAATTCATAATACAAACCATAATACAAGTTCAACACAACCTTCCCAGCACATGGAATTCTGTCTGCCAATAAACCTTTACCCTCCCAGATAAGATTAGGGAGTATATAATTTTGTAAACAAGATTTTTTGATTTGACAAGGATTATCTGCTTCTCTGAACTTCCACTGCATCATCCAATTTCAGCACATCAAAATATTTTCAGATATTTACAATCTCCAAGTTCATGGATGCTTAAATAATTTATCTTCAATTAATTCTTTCTCAGTGATATAGAGTAATAAGCTTCCTCCAAAGCAGGCTGTAAGATGTGTTATGAACTATTTTTACCTCTACGGATCTCTGCATCAGTTTTTTTTTTTACTTGCCTTTTAATACAGTGATGTGCCACATAACAATGATTCAGTCAACAATGAACCACAAATATGACAGTAGCCCATAAGATTATAACGGAGCTGAAACATTCCTATTGTCTTGTGATATCGGAGCCATCATAACATCATGGTTCAATGCATTATTCACATGCCTGTGATGCTGGTGTAAACAAACTGACTGTACCGCCAGTGTTATAAAAGTACAGCACATACAATTATGTATAGTACATAATAACTGTTAATAAACGGTTACTAGTTTATGTTATTTACTATACTATACTTTTTAGAGTGTACTTCTTCTACTTGTTTAAAAAAAAAGTTAACTGTAAACAGCCTCAGGCAGGTCCCTCAGGAGATATTCCAGAAGGCACTGTTATCATAGGAGATGACTGTTCCATGCGTGTTACTGCCCCTGAAGACCTTATAGTGGAAAAAGATGTGGACGTGGAAGACAGATGCTGATGATCTTGACACTGAATAGGCCTAGGCTAGTGTGTGTGTGTGTGTGTGTGTGTGGGTGGGTGTGTGTGTGTATTCGCTTTTGTCAAAAAAGCTTAAAAAGTAAAAAAAAAGAAAAAAGCTCATAAAGATATAAAAAAATATTTTTGTATACCTGTACAATGTACTTGTTTTGAGCCGTTATTAGAAAATAAAAAAGCTAAGGCCGGGCACGGTGGCTCAAGCCTGTAATCCCAGCACTTTGGGAGGCCGAGGCGGGTGGATCACGAGGTCAAGAGATAGAGACCATCCTGGTCAACATGGTGAAACCCCATCTCTACTAAAAATACAAAAAATCAGTTGGGCATGGTGGAGGGTGCCTGTAATCCCAGCTACTCAGGAGGCTGAGGCAGGAGAATTGCCTGAACCCAGGAGGCAGAGGTTGCAGTGAGCTGAGATCACGCCATTGCACTCCAGCCTGGGTAACAAGAGCGAAACTCTGTCTCAAAAAAAAGAAAAGAAAAAAGCTAAACCAAACTAAAAAGTTTAAGTAAAAAAAGTTATAGTAAGCTAAGATTAATTTATTATTGAAGAAGTTTTTTTAAAAAATAAATTTAGTGTAGCCTAAGTATATAGTACTTATAAAGTCTACAGTAGTATGCAGTGATGTCTTGGGCCTTCACATTTGCTCACTGTCTCACCCAGAGCAACTTCCAGTTCTCCAAGCTCCATTGATGGTAAGTGGCCTATGCAGGTGTACCATTTTTAATCTTTCCTTTTCTTTTTTTGAGACGGAGTCTTGCTCTGTCACCAGCCTGGAGTGCAATGGCACAGTCTGAACTCACTGCAACCTCTGACTCCCAGGTTCAAGTGATTCTCCTGCCTCAGCCTCCCAAGAGGCTGGGGTGCGCACCATCACACCTAACTTTTGTATTTTTAGTAGAGACGGGGTTTCATCATTTTGGCCAGGATGGTCTTTATCTTTTGACCTTGAGATCTGCCTGCCTCGGCCTCCCAAAGTTCTGGGATTACAGGCATGAGCCACCACACTCAGCCCATTTGTAATCTTTTACTGTATCTTCTCTATGTTTAGATACACAAATAATCACCATTGTGTTACACTTGCCTAAGGTATTCAGTACAGTCATATGCTATACAGGTTTGTTGCCTAGGAGCAATAGGCTATATAGCCTAGATATGTAGTAGGCTGTACCATCTAGGTCTGCGTACATTTACGTATACTCTATGATGGGATGTTTGCACAATGACAAAATCATGTAATGCTTTTATCAGAACACATCTCCATCATTAAGCAACGCATGTATCTCCACTTAGCTGTAGAATCATGGATGCCACCCAACCTTCAAATCTTACCAATATGTGTCTCAGAAAAACATAAGTAAATAATTCTTATGAATATTCAGTTCACTGTTCAATGTACCTTATATTTTTAGTATCCTTTGCAATATTCAAAATATTGGCATTGGACATTTAAAAAACTGTTATTCAAAAATCTAAAATTACCTAAGATGCAGTCACTTAACCAAGCATAAGATATCATTCAGAGTGGAATAATCAAAATGCATTTTGTATATACAAAGTTAGTGGAATCTGTTTTACTTACCACAGTTTCTTAATGACAAGGTTTTCTTAATATTGCCAATCTTTTCATTAACATGAGAGCATAACAGTTCCAGATCTGAGGAGGCCATCCTTTAAGCCTCTGAAGAAAAAAAATATAAACATATTTGTAAAAAGAAAAGCCACACAAATTTCTGTTCACTTTCGAAATCCAAGAATGGTCAATATCAAGTAAATCACATGTCGTTGAGGGTTAAGTACAAAAACTCAAGAGCAATTTCTTTCAGTTCTACAACGTTGTTTCTAACCAAAGTATACAGTACTGACTTGTCTTAGAGCCTTCCGCCATCAATGGATCCCAAACCAGGGTAAAGGGGCTAAGCCTGGGTCCTTTCCTTAAGGATTTAGGAGGACAAATGCACTATTTATATATAAAGACAACACTGGTATTTTCTTAAAAAACGCAAAATATACATTTTAAAGAAATGGGTCACACTGTCAAAGAAACGGGCCCAGGTAATCATTTTTCCTATGCTGTGAGGGGTTGGCGCTTTACAGTTTGGGATTGGTAAGGAGGCAGAGAAATGGGAAAGAATCGGTTTCCCACTCACTCCGCGGGTGAGAGAGAAGGGGCGGGTCTAAGGCATCCACCGCAGCGCCCAGTCCCGTCCTCCCCTACGCCAGGCGAGGCCCGCGGCCCCCAGCCGCCAAGCAGTGTGTCTCGGGCGCTTCCGAAGTCAGGGTCCCCAACACACAGACTCCAACCTCGAGTCAGTCCGGGAGCAAAAGGCTACTCGCTGCTGGGTATCCAGCCGCGGACAACTGCAGTCTCCGCTGGAAGACCGGGATAGGAAGACACAACTCCGGAAGCAAAATTCAAACCGCCCGCCAGGCCCTGGCGCACAGCGGCACGGCGCAGGCGCACATCGGCGCAGGCGCACATCCGCACTGCCGAAGAACGGGCTCTGCGGCTGTTCGCGGTTTGCGTCATCCGGGGCCACAGCTGGGCGGGGAAGGAGGCGTGGCCGAGCCGGGGAAAGGCGGGGCGAGGGCGAAGGCGAGGCTTCCGGACGATGGGAGGACCGGGAGCTGCCTCTGCCGCGTTAAGCGGTCCGAGGAAATTTCAGTCAGCCATGCAGTCCTGACCGCCGCCTAGCCAGGTACCAGGCGTGGGGGTTTTAAGGTGGGGGTGGAAGACGTGGTCTTCGAAATTTGCTGCACCTTAGAGTCACCAGGGTCGGCCATTACAAGTCTCAGTGCCTAAGGTGCACCCCAAGTCGGTGAAATCTGACACTGGAGACGTGAGGCCCAAGACTTAGTATTTTTAAAAATACCCCAAATAATGCCAAAGAACAGGCAAGTTTGTGTGGAAGAAACAGTGATCCTGTCCTCTGGGGCTTACAACCTCTGTAAGTGTTCCTGGACCAAACCGGGGGTCGGGCTGCTTATTCTCGTGGTCCAATAGGGAGATGCAGATGGACTGGGAAAGAAAAGAATTTATTTCGGTAACCGGATACAGGAAAGAGCCCTGGACAATATCGCCAGATCGACTGAGAATTACAAAGGTTTCCAGAGCTTATATACCTCTCAGCTATAAAGTGTGCATGTGTCTAAGGACATAAGGGATTAACTTATTTTAATCTATAACCAAGGTCAGTCCTGAAGACCTTCCTCTGGAGCCTCAGTAAATTTACTTAATCTAGATGGGTCCAGGTGCCAGGGGTGATGACCCTTATCTTGTCACCTGCTTAATCATAGAGGTTTGGGCAGTTCCTTCAGACGCCCAGTAAGCTTGTTTGTGGTCTGAGGAGTTTCTTCAGACCCCCAAGAAAAAGTTGTTTAATCCTGAACAGGTCCTGTTAAGGATTTCTTCTTTATCTTGTCATGCTTCAAGACCCAGGAAAGGCCTGGGCAAAACTCTTGGTAGGCTTTTGTTACATTCCAGCCTTTATATAAAGATACTGGCTCTTTCACCTGGTAATATTTAACTTAACCAGTGCTGAAACCGTGGTTACAGAGGCCTGCCTGTTCAGCTGTTAGTAAGACCTGGCCTGCCACAGATATATAAATATAAATTTGAAATACGAAAAGAGAGCAAATATAAATTTGAAATACGAAAAACGAAGGTTTAATTCTCCCTGTTGAAAAAGACGGAAAAGCACTGAGGGCTGGAGTGTTAGCACCGCCAGGTTTCCTCCATCCCTTGACTCCACCGCGCTATTATTATGCATTGGAGCCTTCAGGCTGCCAGTCCCGCCCTCAGGTCTTTCTCCCAGGCAGCAGAAACTAGCATGAGGCTTCGGTAATAGGCTTAGCTGCCAGCGGAACCAGCACCTTGAGAGCGTTGTGCTGGAAGCCACACCCAGTGGCTTCCATCTGCTTCTCACTGGTCACTCCTATCTGCAAGAGAGACTGAAAAAAATCTTTTGTAAAATTTGTAATCTGGACAGTTACACTGCATTCTCAAGACTTTAGCCTAAAGTTGCCTTCATACATATTTTAAGTTCTGCCTAAAGATTTCTCTGTACATCACAAACTATAACCTAAATGAAGTTGTAAACAGACTGCTTTTGTGCTAGTCACTGAGTTATGGCTAATCAAAGGGGCCAGCTGCTCAAACAGTGTTCAAATAAGGCAAACGCTGACTATAACAATCTGGCTGTTGCTGTACCTCACTGCCTTTTCTGTACATCACTTTCCTTTTTCTGTCTATAAATCTTCTTGTACCATGTGGCTATGCTGAAGTCTCTCTGGACCAACTCTGTCTGGGGAGGCTGCCCTATTGGTGGAATCATTCTTTACTCAAGTAAACTCTGTTAAATTTAATTAGGCTAAAGTTTTTCTTTTAACAGACTATAGGAGTTCTATTTGTAAGGGAGAATGAGAGTATAGATACTGGGTAGGGAAGGAGTTCAGAGCACACCACCTCAAAACATGCCGCTGTAGCATGTTGAGTCTTTTGAGTGAAAAGCACTTAAAAAACAAGGTGCAAGAAAGGCACACTGGCCCTCCTTTTTCTTCCTGAAAGCAGAAGATGGAAGTCGCATGTGAGAGATGTCCTCACTACACCAAAAGGAAAGAAACATTCTTATCACTAGGGATGGGAAGTCAAAGACAAGAGACATCTATACAAACAAAACTTGCTGCACTAACCGGTGTCTTCCTAGTCACTTCACCATGATTCATTGCCTGAATCTAAGCCCTTTTTTCTTGTCATTTTTTCAGTTTACTACTCTGTCCAATTTGGTATGTAAGCATTTAGCTCTAACTGCATTTTTGGGTCTTTATTTTTCTTATGAGGATTCCCATGTACAAGTAAAAAAAATATATTAATAGTCGTATGCTTTTCTCTTGTTAATCTGTGTTATGTCAGTTCCAGCCAGAGACCTTAGGAGGGTGGAAGAAAATTTTATCCATCACTCTTTAATTTCCTCATGTTACACCATTACATGAACAATTCTAGATTATTAATTCCACATTTTTTATACCTAGCTGACTTTGAAAGAAAATATTTTATTTTTATTTTTTGTATTTCTACTTTGTCTTTTTCTTACAGCTAGATGTCAAGTTTAACTTCTGGATGTCCCCAAGTCAGAATTAACTAAAAGCCTTGTTATAGAATTAGGATTGAGGATCTCTTTAAGCAGGATCATATTTCTGGGCATCTTGGGAAACAATAATGTTTTGACCAATGACAAGTGACCAACTGATCCAATAAGTTTTGGGACATCTTCATAGATCTCTGGTGCTTGTAAGTCTTCATTCAGAAGGGGGAGGGCCCGTTGAAATAGATGGGGTGCATTCTGAGATGCCTCACTGATCAGATCTGACCCAAGGCAGATTATGTTTTTACATTTCCTATTAATCTACAGTCCTTTGGCTTGTTATTAAAAGTCTTTTTCCAGCTGACAGTTTTAAAATCCATTGCATGTACTTGTAATACTGTTCTCACTGGCATAACTTTTTAATTCTCACAAGTAGTCATAGCAGCTGAGACATATCATTCCAGAAAATCAAACTCTTTACTTTTTCAATGTCTCATGCCCTCAAATGATATGTAGTCCTGGTAGTGCTGGTTAGTTTATTTGTTTTTAACCAGAAAAGAGAGGAAGAAGAAAAAAGACTTACAATTTTCCTAGTGTTCTTTCTTTGCTGCATTGAGTCTTTATCCAGTATACAATTTTTTAGTATTATAGTTAGAGCCCCAATCTCTGTGCCACCAGAACTGCCCCTAACAAAGGCCCAGTGCTATGTATTATGACTAGAGGCAGGAAAGGAAGGTACCCAACATGCAGAACTTCTCACTACCTCTCTCTCTCTCAGTCTTGCTTTCTGATGTTTAAAATGCCACCCATACATGAGACAGGGGAAGATGGAAAAAAGAAGATGGAGACCTTCTCCTCAGTCATTAAATGGCTCTGTGAACTTGGAAAGTGGATGACTTTTCTTTCTCTTTTCTTTTTTTTTTTTTTTTTTTGAGATGGAGTCTTGTTCCATCACCCAAACTGGAGTGCAGTGGTGTGATCACGGCTTACTACAAACCTCTACCTCCAGGTTTCAAGCAGTTCTCCTGCCTCAGCCTCCTGAGTAGCTGGGATTACAGGCATAAGCTACCACACCAGGCGAATTTTCGTATTTTTAGTGGAGAGAGGGTTTCGCCATGTTGGCCAGGCTGGTCTCCAACTCCTGACCTCAGGTCATCTGCCCACCTCAGCCTCCCAAAGTGCTAGGATTGCAGACATGAGCCACGGTGCCCAGCCCAAAAGTGGATGGCTTCTGAGGTCACTTCCAGCTCAAAGCACTAGGTTCTTTGTCTTGTGAAAAGTATTTCCTTCTTCCTGTGAACCTGCTTAAAAAATATAAATATGATGCTGTAGAAGAGATGGACTTCTAAGTTTAAAAGAATTGAGACTGCATCACAGTTTTTCTTCCCCTACTTCTTAACAAGATGCACCCAAAATCAGTTAAAAAACAAACAAAAAACCTCTCCCCCCAAAATCACTAATAATTGCCAACAAGGAGAGAGAGATAATGGAATGCAATAAATTTTAAAACTTGATATCAAAGAGGGAAAGGAAGGATTCTGGAGCACAGAGGATAAGTATCCTGTCTCCTAATCATACACCACCCTTGAAGTCATTTGAAAAGCCACATATCTGATCATTGAAAATCTGAAGATTAACAACTGGAAAAGAGCCTTTCTTTTTTCTCTCTTCGTAGCCATGGCTCTAATTCAGTCTGGTTTCCCATTGGGAAAATTACAGAAAGTTTAGACATATTCTCTAAAGGGGTGGGCTGCTCCTTGAAATGTGAAAAAGTAGAACACTGGTTCAGGGCATCTAACAAAGAAAATAAAGAGGGAGTCAAGAAAAGAAGAAACCATGCAAAGATTGATAAAGAAACTGACCTGGGAGAATACATAATTAAAGGAATAGTAATAAACTGTGTATTTGTGTATATAAATTGTATATACATTAACTAATTTAAAATAAGACCCTATAGAGATGAATAGCAGCAACAGAAAGAGATAAACAGAGATCATCACATTTAAAAACACAAAGTGTGGATCCAAACAACACTATTCAATACTCTGAAGTACAAATAGGAAGGAATAAAGACACCACTGAAAACTAGGTTCAAAGAAAAGCTTAAGATCATCCTAATACATGCAGCTGAAAGAAAAGAAATTAAAGCAAATGTAGAGAAGCCCACTGAATCAGAATATAGAAATGATTCAACATGAGGATAATTGGTGTCTTAAATGCAGAGTCCCAAAATATGAAACAGAAGAATTTACAAGATGTAATAAAGTTGATTACCTAGAGGGAAAAAATTGAACCTCTAAATGGAGGCATACGTTGCAGTCCAGGAAAATTTATTAAAACACACTTTACAACTAGAAACATACAATTTATAGAAGGAGTTCTTCAAGCATCCAGGCAAAAAGCAAGTTGGCCACAACTGGGGAAAAAAATCAGGCTAGCCTCAGACAACTGCAGAGTAACATTCCCCCCAACTGCCAACTTTTTATTTTGAAAAATTTCAAACATACATAATGAGTAGAATACCAAATATTTATACACCTTTCACTTAAATTGGGAGTTTACAGAAGATACCAAGTGATGATGGAATTCCCTGGGGCTTGCAATCTCAGGGAACTGTTATTACCTCTAAGCACAAAGATTGAAGGTCATGGGGTGAGGTGGTCTATGGAAGGGGTCACCTGACAAGAGCTGGGCCTTCAGTATCGGTTCAGAGAACACCCATGGGGAGAATAAATACCTGTCTCCATTCTCCTCCCACCTATGGATCATTTGCTGGTAACCCCCACACCAGTTGGCTGAACCCAACCTGAAGCCAGAAGATGAAAGAAACCCTAGGACAGCACCCGCATTCCCCTGCTGGGTACAGGGCTGGATGGAAAACCATGGAGAGTGAATCTTAGGGGGCAAATGGAAGACACCAGCACAAGCCTTGAGATTATGCTATTCACATACTAACATACTTTGTGAATTTGATAAAGTATTTATCAGAACAGGTGTTAGTATTTTATATATAAATATTTGAAATCAAGTACTATAATAAGTTACATAAGCATATCTTTTGTTCGATAGGGATTTCCCCCAATGCATTTAAAGTACTTTAAAGGATATTGTTATATTGGTTATTTACAAAGTGGGCAGTTGTCCAGTTTCTGAGGTAGAAAAGTGTAAGGCTTGCCAAATTTCCTAGAATCAATTAGTTGTGGAAGCAACTGCCTATCTGATGTCTAATAATAGGCCACAGGAAAGCCAGATAGAACTATTTTCATGTCATTTACATCAATGTTTTCATTTTGCCAGATATGTTTTAATCTCCCAGGCCAAGGCATTTTTCTTGCTTATCTTCTGATAGTTATTTTCTTTAAGGAAAATTTAGCTATAAAAAGGAAAACACAGGATTTCATTTTATTAACTGCCATTATGATGTGCAAGTCTATATAATGAGGCAGTTTTGGTGTTTTAGAAGTCCTCTTGTGGATACAACCAAGCATATGGAGGTATACATTCTACATATCAACTTTAAGAGTAAATTAATAACTCACATACTTCAGAGATGGTTATAATAAATTGCAAGATTGTAGATCTTTGCATCAAAGATTTATCATACATGATTAGAGCACTCCCAAACCTCCAAATAAACTTCCCTGATAATTTAGAAAATGGCTAAATTATGATAGGAATCTTTCATGTGACATTACCACACTGTTATAGCAGAGGGGACAAACCCAGGCACAGTGGATTCACCTTCCCAGATACAATTGGTGTTTGAGAAAAACTGAGGCTGCCTAGAAGGAGTCTAAGGTCTAGTAGAGGAGCTCTCCCAGAGCCTGGCTACATTCAGGGGAGCAGCATGTGTGCCCCTACCATGATGGTGGGTGGAACAGCAAAGCTCAGTCCTCTGTTCACCATGTAGTGGTCACATGCACATTCTGCAGTTGAGTGGATTGGGTCTCCTTCACCAGATTTGATGAAGCTGTTCCAAGGACCTTCACTGGCCCAAATTTTCACCTCTGCCTTTTCCCTTGTACCCTGCTGCCAAACCATTCACTTGACCTCAGTGCCTGGGCTAGAACATATTTTCCAGCTGATCACCTCACCCCCTAGCCCTGCTCCACACAGTACATTTCTTAACTGTCTGCCCTCCTGACCTCTCCACCATCCATTATATTCCACTGGTCTTGTCCAGCTCCTGGTCTTGCCACTTCTACTCTAGCCTGTCTCACTGCCATCCACAGCAGCTTCAGAATTAGCAACAACATCCTTTGTCATAACAGTGAACTCACTTGTCATTGCTTATGAAAGTAGAATCAGAATGGGGATGCAGTTGACAGGAGGGCAGCCATACCCTGACATGACAGTCAGGAGTGAGCTCCAGGATGATGGCAACTCCATTTCTGAAACACTGATGTGGAAGCCCAGGCCCCTTTGCATAAGGCACACATCCCCTCTTCATTTGGCCCCTGCCTGCCTCGTCAGCTTTATCTTTCAGCACCTCCTGTGTGGACGTTTGTCTCCCAGCAACAGCTGCCTGTAGGGTTGCTCCTGTGCCCCTGTGTGTGACCTGCACTCCTCCCTGTGCCATCAGGACACACACAAGCCTTGCCAGCCCACCCGTGTTGTCTGACACCACTAAGTCTTTGGTCATGATGTTCTTCTCTCTACACCCCTCATTATTCTCTATCTTAGTCATCCATTCATTTTTCAAAATTTAGCGAACGAATCCATTCCCATCAGAAGCCTTCCTTGATCTTCTTGGATTAGGTTTCCCTGCGAGTTTTCTTCTGATTTAGTTGGTCTAGGGGTGGGGTTCAGAATCAGAAATTTTAAAAACTCCTTGGACAATTCTAATGTGCATCAGAGTTGAAAGCCATTGAGGAAAAAGAAAAGGAACATGGAGGGAGACAAGACAGTAGGGCTTTCCAAGTTCCTACCTGAGGCTCACTGGTCTTTACTGAAATTGCAACACCAAGAGGGGTGTTGGGAGTTGAATTGTGCTCACCCCCAATTCGTATTTCAAAGTCCTAACCCCCAGTACCTCAGAATGTGATCTTGTTTGGAGATAGGGTCTTTACAGAGGTAATCAAGTTAAGATGAGGTCATTAGCTGGGCCCTAAACCAATGTGACCATTTTCTTTATAAAAAAGAGGAAATTTGGACATGAAGACATGCACAGGATTATTATGTGAACAGGCAGGGAGAAGATGGGCATCTGCAAGCCAAGGAGAGAGGCTAGGAGCAGATCTTCCCCTCAGAGGTAACAAACCCTGCCAATACCTTGATTTCAGACTTCTCACCTCCAGCACTATGGACAATCAATTTACGTTGTGTGAGAAGCCACTCAGTTTGTGGTACTTTACTATGGCAACCCAAACAAATCAATACAGAGGGTAACAATAAGAAAAAGCCCTACCCGTGGATTGCTTGAGCTCAGGATTTTGATACCAGCCTGGACAAAACAGTGAAACCAGGTCTCTACAAAAAATACAAAAAGTAGTCAGGTATGGTGGCATGTACCATAGTCCCAGCTACTTGGGAGCCTGAGGTGGGAGGATCACTTGAGCCCAGGAGGATGAGGCTGCAGTGAGCCATGATTGTGCCACTGTACTCCAGCCATGTTGACAGAAAAAGACCCTGTATAAAAAAAAAAGAAGAAAGAAAGAAAGAAAAAAAGGAAAAGAAAAAAAAAAACAAAACAAAACAGGAAACACTCCACCATCCCTGGATTCACTTGTATTTCTGATGAGCTATGCCTGGACTCTTCCTGGTGATGGATTGAACTTATCTATGCATTGAGGAGATACTCTTTTTTAAAATCATGATCTCTAAAGGAAAGGTTTTTGTGGGAAATACACTCTAAGAAATGGATGAGAATGTTCACTTAATGTTTGTGTAGATCCTTAAGAATTAAACTTTGAATGGAGAAACTTTCTTGATGATGCCGAAAGGATGAGGTATTACTGTAAAGCAGCACACCTTATCTCTGTATAGTATCAATAAAGCTCTAACCAAATCATAGCTTAGAATGCTAAATATTTGTCATCTTCCTCAAACTTGAGAAAACAGATTTTGGCTTTAATGTAATTCTAGCTAGAAGACTTACTTGCCACATGGCCACAAGGTGGCAGGGCAGCAACATTCTTCTGGAAGCCACCAGCAAAGCAAAACGCAAAACGCAGCCAGAACTATGTGGCCACACGTAGGAAGTAAGCAGTGCTCTTAAAATTTATGAAGCTGAACTTTCTCCCTCTTTTTTTTTTTTTTTTTTTTTTTTTTGAGACAGAGTTTCGCTCTTGTTACCCAGGCTGGAGTGCAATGGCGCGATCTCGGCTCACCGCAACCTCCGCCTCCTGGGTTCAGGCAATTCTCCTGCCTCAGCCTCCTGAGTAGCTGGGATTACAGGCACACGCCACCATGCCCAGCTAATTTTTTGCATTTTTAGTAGAGACGGGGTTTCACCATGTTGACCAGGATGGTCTCGATCTCTTGACCTCGTGATCCACCGGCCTCGGCCTCCCAAAGTGCTGGGTCTCCCTCTTTTTAAGCACTCCCTTTTTCTGAATGTCACAAAAAAACTTTTGGTGCCACAAAAGAAGTAGTACTCAAACATAACTTTTCTCAGCAAGGCAAATTTACTTCTTCAGAAGGATGTATCTCGTAGATGGAGCAATGTTGAGTGCACACCCGAACAAGGGAGGGGAAGGTTTTTTTTTAATCCCTGTCACAGGTAGCCCCTGCTGCTGTGTCATTTCCCCTACTGGCTAGGTTTGGACAGCACAGTCTAAGCTAATTCCTATTGGCTGTATTAAAGAGAGCAGGGGTATGAGCCAGAATGGCGGGGTGAGCAGATTACGGAGCAGGGGACTAAAAGTAACTCAGGTTAGAGCAGGAGACCAGGGTGACTCAGGACTGAGCAGATGAGCAGGGGAATAGATGTGAACTACTGATTAGAACTGGCAGGAAGGTTGTTACTGAAACTAGGGCCAAGGAGATGACGAGAACGAGGAAGTTAAACTTTAAAATGGAGAACAAAGAACTGAACATACTGACACACTGATTCTTTGAAGGGAAACTTAGAACTCGCTGTATTTAACAGTTTTCCCCTTTTGAATTTTACAGTTTTTTCTCTTCAAACTTCCTTAACATGTCTTGGCTTAGTTGTTCTGCTTGATTCTCTAAAAGAAGTTTCTCTGAATAAGGTGGAGGAGAGTTAAGGGAGGTTTTAGTAAGTACTGTTTTTATAAGCCTCTGAATTAGCCTTGGGATGCAAGGGATAATACAACACTTAACAAGAATAGACACATTTAGTATAATAGTAAGGGAAGTCAGGATTGAGGACGTAAGTCCTTTTTACTTGCTAAACCATTTTTCTGTTAAGTTAGTGAAGGGATCATTTATTTTAGAATTTTTAGCTAGCTCATTGGATAAAGTAGCAAGGCCTTGTAGTGCTTTTGCTATGGTTTTATTGCAGGGAGTGTTATTAGGGATAAAAGTACAACATTGAGTTTTAATTATGATACAAACTCTACTTTTTTTTGCTAGTTTATATTTAATGCCACCTTATTTTCCTAAGCCATTTGATGAGTGGGCCTTAACTGTTTACCTATACTTTTAATAGCATCCTTAGTATAATTAACAAATTGTTGCTAGTTATAGTAGATGTAATTCATTTAATTTACATTTTTATTTATAGTCAACTACCAGAACAATACGGACTCAAACCCTGCAGCTCTTTGATTACAAGCCTTAAATTTATTTGGTACTCTTCATGGAACTTTGATAGTATTTATATAAACATGAGGGTTAAATGACTCAAGAAGGCATTTTTTGTTTTATGGTTCTTTCTCTTTTATCTTTCTTGGTTGATGAAATGCCAGGGTGAAAGGGATGGCCAATTGGACTAGAGCACAAGAGCCACTCTAATTACTTGGCAGAGTACCCAGCAATAGTCCCCCACAATTCCACCACACATCTGCTGGGGAATGAACAGGGGCAGACTGATTGGTAAGCTCTTGAAAAGGCTTGGTTTCACTGCACCCTGTTAAGTCTCCAAGGAATGCTAACTTTTCCTCCTGCTGTGAAAGGCAGGAGGTGAAGTTAACATTAGGGCCTGGAGGCAGGATGGCCCTCGAGGGCTGATCTGCAGGGCTCTTGACCTCAAGGAACAGCAGTGAAAGAGTCTTGCATGACTCATCACCCCAGGCTGTGGGGTTCTGGAAAAGAGCTACCATACAGCTTATGCCCAGTCTGTGAGAGGGCCACTCAAGTGGAAAGGGGACAGTTTGGGTGTCTGGCCTGCCTATTGCACAAGCATAACAGTCACTTTAGTGTGCAAACAGAATATCTAATCTATTTCAGCCAAGCACTTGCATCCTAATACCTGTTTTAATTGCTATAGTTTGTTTTAAGTATTTAACCTCTACAACAGCTACTTTAGTTTTATTATTGGATATATAACAAGAAAAGGTTTGGTTAGCAGAGAGCTTAGGAGAGGGAGAATTGGGTACAGAGGTTGGGGAGCAATGAAGTGCATTTTAAAGTATCCTATGGAGTCCCTTCCTGAGGCTTCTGCTCCTACACTATAGAAATAGCTTAATGAAGGGGGAGAACTCTGGGAAGCAGAGATGGTAATCTCTACTGGATTACATTGGTTCAACTGACAGTTGGGAGGGGTAACTTCTTTAGTAAAATGAATATATGGTTTTAAGAAACTGCAAGTTTTAATTCAGGACATAGGCGTAGGCAAGGACTTCATGACCAAAACACCAAAAAAGCCAAAATAGGCAAATGGGACCTAATCAAACTCCACAGCTTCTGCATAGCAAAAGAAACAGTCATTAGAGTGAATCGGCAACCAATAGAATAAGAAAAAATTTTTGCAGTCTACCCACCTGACAAAGGGCTGATATCCAGAATTTACAAAGAACTAAAACAGATTTACAAGAAAAAAGCAAACAAGCCCATTCAAAAGTGGGCAAAGGATATGAACAGACACTTTACAAAAGATGGCATACATGAGGCCAACAAACATATGAAAAAATGCTCATCATCACTGGTCATTAGAGAAATGCAAATCAAAATTACATTGAGATACCATTTCATGCCAGTTAGAATGGCGATCATTAAAAAATCTGGAGACAACAGATGCTGGAGAGGATGTGGAGAAATAGGAACACTTTTACACTGTTGGTGGGAGTGTAAATTAGTTCAACCATTGTGGAAGACAGTGTGGCAATTCCTCAAGGACCTAGAAATAGAAATTCCATTTGATCCAGCAATCCCATTACTGGGAATATATCCAAAGGATTATAAATCGTTCTACTATAAGGACGCATGCACACGAATGTTCATTGCAGCACAGTTTACAATAGCAAAGACCTGGAACCAACCCAAATGCCCATCGATGATAGACTGGACAGGGAAAATGTGGCACATATACACCATGGAATATTATGCAGCCATCAAAATCGATGAGTTCCTGTCCTTTGTAGGGACATGGATGAACCTGGAAACCATAATTCTCAGCAAACTGACACAAGAACAGAAAATCAAACACCGCATGTTGTCACTCATAGGTGGGTGTTGAACAATGAGAACACATAGACACAGGGAGGGGAGCAAGACACACTGGGGTCTGTTGGGGGGGAAATAGGGGAGGGACAGCAGGGGGTGGGGAGTTGGGGAGAGAGCATGGGGAGAAATGCCAGATATAGGTGAAGGGGAGAAAGGCAGCAAATCACACTGCCACGTGTGTACCTATGCAACAATCTTGCATGTTTTTCACATGTACCCCAAAACCTAAAATGCAATAATAAAAAAAAAAAAGAAACTGCAAGTATTAGGTGGGGTGGTCCATCCTTGCTCTTTAGTATTTCATAGAGCATTGGACCAACTTTGGCAGAGAAGTTCTGCTCTAGGACAACAAGATTCCCAGTTTATACTGGAATCTTCATCAAACTCTTCCTAAACTAGCTTATCCCAGTTAACAGATTTTTAGTCTGGGGAGAGCTAGGGAGGACAAAGATACTTTTCTGAAGTAGAATATTGCCTCTGGCTTGGCAGATCTCCACAGGGCATCACAAGGCAAGCATTAAAAGTAATAGTTTGGGGTGAACTTGACCTAATTACATTAATAATTAGAGAACCTAGTAATAGAAGGAGAAAAGAAAGAGATGCAACATAAGAGGATCAAACCTGTTAAAGCTTTAGCTTGGTTGGAGTTGGCCCTGGAATAGCTGTCCATGATTCTGGAGGGGGTGGTGCTCTTTTGACCCAGGTATGATGAGACCATCCTCCTTCTGCTGTTCGAACTGTGGTCTCGGTGGTTAGAAGCACTAGGTAGGGTCCTTCCCAAGCCAGTTTGAGTTTTCCTTTCCTCTAGCTCTGAATGAAAATGTGATCTCCAGGTTGATTCAGGTGCCCTGGGAACTCTAGGGGTGATGCCTGTACTAAAAGGCCTATAGTTCTGAGGGAAGAGTGGAAGATAGGCCAAGTATATAATTCTTCAGAAACTGATTTTTTGTTTGTTTGTTTTGAACAACAACAAAAAAATGTCAGCAGTAGAGTGCAAATAAGGCAACCCATATAGCATTTCACAAGGGGATAAACCAACATCTTTCCGAGGGGCAGTCCTGACTGTTAACAAGCAACAGTGAGGCATTTAGTCTATGGTAAACGAGTCTCTAAAACTAATTTGGTTAGGTGACTTTTTAGAGTTAGGTTCATTCTCTATACTCTTCCTGATGAAGGTGGGTGCCAGGGAGTATGGTATTCCTCTGTTATGTTTAGTACTTGGGCTAATTTTTTTAATGACATGTTCAGTGAAATGAGTTTTCACTAAACAATATTTTCTATTAATCTAAACTTGGGTATAATATTCTCAATTAATGCTTTAACTACATTACTGATGGTTGCACCTGAAAAGTGAACAGCCTCTACCCAGTGAGAAAGGTAATCTACTGTTATTAATAGGTACTTTAGGCAACCTATTTGGGGCCATTTTGGTATAATCATTTTGGATGTTTTGGAATGGCCTTATTCCTGGGTCCCTTATTCCAACGGGTGACCTTCCTAGAGTTTGCTTATTAGTGTTTTTGTTTGTTTGTTTTACATATTAGGCAACTATCTGTAACTTGTTTCACCAGAGTATAAATTTGTATACAAACACAGACCCTGAGAATTACATCACATATAGTTTGGGACTTAGGCTGCTGAGCAGGGAGATGGTGAAGGCACTGCTGGCCAGGCTCAGGCTGCTGTGAGGTCAGCTCTCCTCTATTAAGGGCCAGCTCTGGGATCCCAATGACAGGGGGCAAGAAGATGGTGTGGTGCTACGGCACCAGGCAGTCTCCTGCCTCCTTTGTCTCCTAGCTGCTGTCTCTCCTGGTTCTTAATCTCTCTCCTCACCTGCTCACTCGCATTTTTTGTATCTTTGTCTCTCGTCTCTTCCTCTCTCTTTCTTCTACGCTGTCTCTCCGCTGTCTCACTTTCTGTGTCCCTCTCTTCTAGTCTCTCACTAGTCTGTCTCTTCTAGTCTCTGTCTCTTCTAGTCTCTCACTCATTCTCTCCTTCTGTCTCTCTCTCTAATCTTTCTGTTTCTGTCTAAATTTTTCATTGTTAAACTCACAGGGTTTCCTCCATAAGTCTCTGTCTCATTCGCTCTCTCTTTTCTTTCTCTCTCTGTCATCACCTGTTTCCTGTCTTCCTCACACTCAGTCTCTTCCTCTCTCTGATTTCCCTTTTCACTTTCTCCCTTCTTCCCTCTCCCAGTTTCTCTTTTCTCTCTCCTTACATATAATTTTTGGCCTTCTTTTAGAAGCTCTTCTATAGGTCTATCTTTCCAGTTCTCTATCTTTTATAATATCGTGTTAATATCTGGCCAACTGTTAGTTACAAAATGAAGCTTTAACATTTCTCATCCAAAGGGGTCATCTAATTCTAGACCCACATATTTCCTCATTTGCTCTTTGAGGCTTTTAAGGAATTTTATAGGTCTTTTTTCTTTTTCTTGTTGTATATGAAAGCTTTTGTAATGTTTTGAACGCGGGGTACAGATTTTCAAATTCTTTTAATTATTATTTCTCTAAGGTCTTTTCTTTATTCTTCTAATATTTTAACATTAGGCTTAGGGGACTATCAGAGTAATATTATTGTTGTTAGCTTTGTCCTTTTATCCCCTACTTTACTTGGGGTAAAGTAAGTAAACCACCATCTTTGTGGTTTTGGGGTAAGGTTCAGTCTCCCCTATTGGAGATTTCTCACCTTTTGGGGTAAGGCTCAATTTGTTCTACTGGAAATTTCTCACCTTTTGGGGTAAGGCTCAATTTCCCCTACTGGAAACTTCTCACCCTCCCTACTACTGGAAGTTTGTGTGAGGCTTAATCCCCCAAATGGAGATTTCTCACCTCTTCTCAACTTCCAAGATACCCCAAGCAAGGAATACTTCACCAGCCCCTTGGCTTTTCTTGCCGTGGTATGTCCCAACCAAGGAATACTTCACCACACCCGCAGCTTTTCTTACCTTATTCCTGACCACCAAGGAAATACTTTGCCAGCTCCCATGGCATTTCTTACCTTGGTCTGTACACAGAGTTACCTGAAAGCCATGGTATTTGTAGGCCTTTTCCTCCCACGTTGCTGAGAGTCCAGGTTTATTCGTAACACAGGGTGGGTCTTGATTCCTTATCCCTGAGGCTGCTGCAATGAGGCAGCAGGGCACGCCTCCTCACCGGAGAGGACCAGAACCCTTCCTGGAGAATGACTTCCCCATACGAGCCACCAAATTGTTAGAAACAAATTTTCAGTGCCACAAAAGAAATAGCACTACAACGTACATTTTCACAGCAAGGCAAATTTACTTCTATAGAAGGGTGCATCTCATGGATGGAGCAATGGTGAGAGCTCACCTGAACAAGGTAGAGGAAGGGGATCTTATCCCTGATGCAGGTAGCCCCTCCTGCTGTGTCATTCCCACAAAATCTAAGCTAATTCCAATTGGCTTTTTTAAAGAGAACGGAGGTATGAGCCAGAGTGGCAGGGTGAGCAGTTTCAGCAGGAAAGACAGTTGCAAAACAGGTGACTAAAGGTGACTCAAGTCAGAGCAAGTAGCTATGTGTGACTCAGGATGAAGCAGGTGACCATGGATGACTCAAGATGGAGAAAGTGACCAGGGAAACAGATGTGAACTACTTATTAGAACTAGTGGGAAGGTTGTTTACTGAAACTAGAGGCAAGAACATAACGAGAATGAAGAAATTAAACTTTAAAATGGAGAACAAAGAACTGAGCATAGTGACTTACCGATTTTTGAAGAGAAACTTAGAACTCACTGTATTTAACATGAAAAAGTAGCACATGTTTTTAATTGAAAATGTTATCCTGGGCAACATATTAAGACCCTGACCCTACAAAAAATTTAAAAATTAGCCAGCCGTGATGGCGCATGCCTGTAATCCCAGATAGGAGGCTGAGGCATGAGAATCTCTTGAACCCAGAAGGTGGAGGCTGCAGTGAGCAGAGATCATGCTGCTGCACTCCAGCCTGGGTGGTAGAGATAGACCCTGTCTCAAACACATGCATACACACACACACACACACACACACACACACACACACAGACACACACACACACACACACACACACACACACAATATAAAGAATAAAACAAAAATTCATTATCCCACCACTCAGAAACAAACATTCCCAGCCTTCTCTGCCAATGCCATCTGCTCAGGATACCCCTCTCTCACCTGCTTTGCAACACTCCTTCTGCTTTGTCTCTTTCACTAATGTTTGTCCCTCTGACTAATGTTTGTCCCCCATCCTTCTTCTTAACACTCACTGCTATTTCACAGCAGTTGTCACTGCCTCCACTGCCAGTCTACGAGCACCATGTGGGCAGAAAACTTGTCCTATCAACCCTTCCTACCAGGAGCAGCAGTCCCAGGATGTCAACCCAATGCATGGCTGCCAAGAAAGGGGTGACTCACACAGACCCTGGATGGAACACAGGCCCTGGATGCTTTACTGACATAGAGAAGAGACAGAGAAAGATCAGCTTCAATAGTGAATGTCAGTCCCCCATTGCCGACAGGTCTTGCCTCATAGCCAAAGCAGAGAGCTGGTCCGCACACCCTCCTCTTATAGTGCAAGCAAAGAACACCATTCCCTTCCCTCCAGAAACAGACAGACCAGTGGCGTGAGCTAGGTGCTATAAAATGCATATGCTCAAGCAGAACGAAGAAGTACACATCAAGCCTAGAACAGAAAAAAGATGTTCCCAAACAAAGAGATATGCCCAGCACAGTCTGTGAGGGCTCCTTATCTCTTTGCAAGTAAATGTTGCAGGCCCAAAGCCACTCTTACATGAAATCATGCAAAGGGGAAGAAGCTGTGCATGACTGCCTTTCCCAACAGCAAACATTATTGTCAGTCTGAGAGAGAAAGCACTCAGTCTCTCACTATTTAAATGTGCTGATAGCTATAGATATTTTATAGATGCACTTTAGTTAAAAATTTGATCTTGTAACTTATGTCTTGCAACTTTGCTTAGTTCTTTACTATTAGTTCCAGTAATTTTTTTTTGCCGATTCTTTTGGATTTTCCTAATAGAGGATCATGTTATCTAAGTCTAGAGATAATTTTTCTTTTCCAGGTTGGATACCTTTTATTTCTTTTTCTTGTCTAATTCTCTGGCTAGAATTTGCAGTAAAATGTTGAATGACAGTGATGAGAGCCAGTCTTGTCATGGTCCTGATCGTAGGGGAAAATCATTGTTTCATGAAAGGGCCATACCTGCAGGAGCCAGGAAACCAAAGAGTGAGGTAGATAAATCCAGTTTGTCAGGAAAAGGTGATTTACTGGGGAACTTAGACAGAAGTATGGTCTTGGGACAGTAGCAAGACTGGTAGATCTCCATATCACTAACCCCAAATCCAGGCATTACATTCACAAGGAAAGGGTATGTGCACTACAGGAGGAATGTGCAGGACAATTAAGGTATACCCTTCTGAGAAAGAAAAAGATGCTATGTCATAGTCTATAATTTGCCTAAGGCAGGATTTATGGGAACTACATGTTTACCATAACATCAAAGTTGTCTTGGCTTACACAGGAAGAGTAAATAAAGTAGAAATCTTGGAGGCCTTTCCAGAACTGGGGTTCATCAAAAGTCAACAGAGTGAATAAGCATATGAGATGGTGAGGTGTGGTGGCTCACACCTGTAATCTTGGCACTTTGGGAAGCCTAGGTAGGCAGATCACTTGAGGCCAGGAATTCAAGACCAGCCTGGCCAAAATGGCAAAAACCTCTCTTTACTCAAAATGCACTGGGTGCTGTGGCACATCCCTGAAATCCCAGCAACTAGGGTGGGTGAGGCAGGAGAATCACTTGAACCTAGGAGGCAGAGGTTGCAGTGAGCCAAGATCACACCACTGTACTCCACCTGGGCAACAGAGTTAAGACTCTGTCTCAAAACAAGGCAAAAGAAGAATATGAGATCAAGTCTCTTTAGCCTCCACAAGGGTTAAGATTTCAGCATGTCAATTTTGGGAAGACAGATACATTCAGTTCATAACAATCATGGAGTTTTACATGTATAATCTTTTTAACCATGCTCCTAGATCCAGGTTGCTAGCATTTTGTTGGCGATTTTGTACATCTGTATTCATAAGCAATATTGCTGTGTAGTTTTCTTTTCTTGTGATGTCTTCATCTGCTTTGGTATTAGAACTCATCAAATGAGTTAGGCAATGTTCTCTCCTTTTACCATTTCAGAAAAGTTTGGGAAGAATTAGTGTTAATTCTTCTTTAAAGTTTAGTAACTCACCAGTGGAACCATTTGGTCCTGGACTTTTCTTTGTTGAGAGATTTGTTTTTAATTTTCAACTTGATAAATGTATTTTTTTGTTGTGGTGGTAAAATATGCACAACGTAAAATTTACTATTTTACTCACTTTTATATGTACACTTCCATGGCATGAAGTACACTGACATCATTCTCCAAGCATCACCATTCATTTTTCCAAACTGAAACCCCTCATTCCTCTCTCCCACAGGCTCCGCAAACTACTGAAATTTTAGGCTACTCACTCAATCTCTTTACTTATAGATCTACTTAGGAATTTTAAATTTCTTCTTGAGTCAGTTTTGATCATTTTTATGTTTCTAAGAATTGGTCCATTTCATCTAGGTTATCTAATTTGTTGATATACAATTCATCGAATTCTCTCCAAAATGTTTTATTTCTTTAAGATTGGAGGTAAGGCCCCCACTTTTATTTCTGATTTTAATTATTTGCATTTTTTCCCCTCCACTTTTCTTCTTCTTCTCCTCCCCTTCTTCCTCTTCCTTTTCTCTCTCTCTCTCTCCTTTCCTCCTTCCCTCACTCTCTTTTTCTGTCAGAGTAGCTACAAGTTTGTCAATTCTCTTGATCCTTTCTAAGAACCAACTCTTGTTGATTTTCTCTATTATTTTCTTATTCTCTATTTTATTTATCTCCACTCTAATCTTTATGATGTTCTCTCTTCTGCTAACTTCGAGTTTAGTTTGCTTTTCTTTGCCTAGTTCCTAAGTATAAAATTAAGTTTGAGATCTTCTTTTTAAATGTAGGCCTCTATTGTTATACATTTCTCTTTGATTACTGTTTTGGCTGCATACAATAAATGCTAGCATGTTGTGTTTTCATTTTAATTTGTCTCAAAGAATTTTCTATTTCCATTTGTGACTTCTTGAGCCATAGGTTTATTTTTAAAGGTTATGTTGTTTAATTTTAAAATGTTTGTGAATTTTCTAGTTTCCATCTGTTACTGATTTATAGCTTCTTTCTGTTTTTGCTGGAGAAGATATTTTGTATGATTTCAGTATTTTGTAATTGATTGATAATTTTTTGTGGGATAATATATGGTGTATCTTGGAGAATGTTCTGTGTGTACTTGAAAGAAATATGTATTCTACTGCTGGTGGGTGTAGTGGTCTATTAATATATACGTTAGGTCTGTAAGGGTAGCCAAGAAGAGAAAGGAGAATAGACCCAATGTCAGGCTATAAAGTTTTATTAACCTGCCGGGCTGCCCTGTAACAATCAGAGGAGGCAACTCTGAGCTTACAAAACCAGCGGTTTATATGGTGTGAGTGGAGGGTGGGGCCATAAGGAGTCTTAGGACTGAGGAAATCTATCCGCTGATCAGAGGCACAGAGATCATTTGTTAACTTGTAACAGACCTATAGTATATCATCCTGTGACTTTTGTGGTGGCAGTCTCTTAAAAAAAAAAAGACAGAAACCAGGATTTTTTACAGATATGTATCAAACAGGAATTTACAAGTATGGATAACCAACATATGTTTTCCCTGTCCTCCCTCGAGCTGCCCAGATGGCTATACTTAGGCTTTGCTTAATTGCCACACGTCTGGCAGCCTTGGTGTGGTGCCTAGGTAGGGGTTCAGGAATGCAGCTGCAGAGCAATCAGAGGGGGATGGAGTCAGCCTGTGCAGAAGGGGGTTTCTGAGAGTGCACAGCTAGTCCTAACAAGGTCTACTTGGTTTATAGCATAGTTTCAGTTCTCCATTTTCTACTGATCTTAGTTCTAGTTGTTCTGTTGTAACCGAGAGAGTGCGAAATCACCACTGAGACAAAGACTAGGCCAAATTGCAGGGTCTTTATTGCTGGCAGCCACGGAGAACTCATGTCTCTCTAACCTGTGGCCCCGAAAGGAGGGTTTCAAGACCTTTTATGCCCAGAAACCACCTCCTGGGTGGGGGTGAGGGCAAGGGGCTTTGGACATTCCAAGGGCCAGGGGACTTTGCACATTCTGATTGTTACTTAAGTGGTTCACAGAAGTCAAGTTAAGTGCTAGTTTACACATTGTCTGGGTAGGGTGGAAAATTACAGACCTAATTACTTATTACAAATCTTAGTTTTTCTTAAAATGGCACAGGAGCCAAAATGACATTGGTTTGGACTGCTTGCCTGTCACATTAGGGTTAGAGAGAGCAGTTTCAACAGAAAGCTGAAGTATGGTCGAGGTATGCAGTTTATGGGGCAATTACCATGTTGCAATCCCCGCCTTGTTTTATTTACAGGAATTAAATCATTGATTCCTCCAGCAGGTTAGTATTGTTTGTTTGTTCTAAGGGCCCATATTAAGACGTTAATATCATTAATTTTACAGAGTCTACCCTAGATTTCATGAACTTGAATAGTTGGTTTAGGAGGCAGGGGCCGAACATGAGTCCCAGTAGCAGTAGGGCCAGAAGTCCCACCAGGCCCATGAGGAGGGAAGTGAGCCAAGGGGACCAGGAAAACATTTTTGATACCAACTTTCTGAAGCTTCTCAAAGTTGTTTTCTGGTTTCGAGATTTTGTCTGACTAGAGAGAAGCTCTCTTGGATGAGGCCTGACCTATTAGCATAGACGCAACATTGTTCATTAAGGGTGGCACATAACCTCCCTTGTTTTAAGAATAACAAATCTAGTCCTCGCCTGTTTTGGAGAACAATTTCAGCCGAAGACTAAACCTGATCAGTGAATTGGGAAATGGAGTTTTCCAAGTGGCTTAAATCAGCATCTATGTGCTGAGAGAGAGTTTTAAAATTTTGGTTCCCAGTTATAAGAGCTGATATTCCAACTGCGGTGGAGCCAGCAATACCTAATCCAACTAGTAGAGGGATGACAATAGGGACTCGCTTCCATCAGGCATTAATAATACCTGAGGGGACCAGGAGGTTAAGTCCCTGTTGGCCATCATAAATGTCAACTCTGGGGAGGATGTGTACTGGGGTGCAGAGTATGGGAGTAGAGCCATTGAATTGGTATGTGGAAATGCAGTTGGTGAGGCCAAAGGTGCAGGCTAACCAAGTGGCATCTGGGGCTTGATAGTAAAGGTTTGTACCATTAAAGGTTACATCATGGGAGACATTACAATAGCGTCCATAGGGAGAACCTACAAGGGAATAATTTGGGGAGTGGTAGCAGTGCCCAGACCCATTTATGTCTCCCAGGGTTAAATGGAGTGTGGATTGGGAGCACAAAGAAATGGACAGGTTGGCAGGTAATTGGGAAGCCAACGCTGTATAAAACGGTGGTTGAGGGTTTAGACAGAGCCAACAGTTTTTCCCTAAATCTGAGTTAGATTCGTTGAGGAGGTGGTGAGCCGAGGACAGCAAGGTTAGCAGAGTTGTGTCCTCTTTGAGCAGAGTTGGGGTTGTAGGGGAAGGTCGTTGAGGGGGAATATTGTTTGTCTGGATGAGGGGGGTTTGTATCTTTATGGGGGCTTCTTATTGTTGTATGACCTGGGCAATGGGTCCTACAGGGTAGTTGGGTTGGGTTGGGGTTATATGCTAGATGGTAAAGATGTTTCCCATGTCCCACCCACTCATGTATACCCTGAGACCCCAGGTCTGTCCCGTGTTCCATTTATTATCGGGGGTCTTTACAGTTACCCGAAGTGGGTTACAAGACCCGGCGGAACATAGGGATGGAGGAGACACTTGCTGAAGAGAAATGAAAGAGTCTGTGTTTTGGTTGTATCCTGATATGGTGGAGATAGTCTCACAACCCCAGTAGGGGCAAAAGAACTCATTTAAGTCTCCACAGTTCCATCTTTTTTGTGGGGTGGATCCTGGGCACAGATATAGTCCCATGGTCTGGAGTTGTTGCTCTGCCCCTGAGCTGCCACACCCAGCTATACTTCCAATTGTTCTGAAATTTAGGTTCGGGCCCAGGAGGGCACAGAGGTCTAGAGAGAAGATAATGGGGTTCTTTGGAATGTACTCAAGGGTTAAGTTGACTAGGGTGGATCCTTGTCAAAACATATCCTCCAGTAGAGCCCTCGGTGAGGACCCATTGATAGTAGGTGGGTTCTAAGAGGGGTTTGCTATAAGGACTTACAGCACGGATTAGGGTGGCAAGGGTGGTGACTTTGAAGAGCACACAACCTTGATTGTTTTCTCCTGTTGGGGGCACCTCTTGGAGAGGAAGGACAGCGGGGGAGGACCCCACTATGGGTATGTGGGGGGATAGGGGCTGGCTACTGGTGCTGTCCGGGGCGGGGGGTGGGGTGGCAGTGCTGAGGCCCTGGTTCAGAGAGCCTTGAGTAAGGTGGAGGTAATTCCTTATCCTCTGCTGGGGAGGGAAGTATGGTTGGCACAGAAGGGGCTCCTTTATGGCCTACCAGCATAACTTGTAGCCCAGCTTGTTTTATGCAGCGTTTAAGCCATGAAGGGGGCTGTTGAACTAGGCCTAATGACTGATCAATGTAGGGAAATTAGTCTGGATGGCCTGGGGAGCCTGTCACTATGTCCCACACAGCCTAGGTGACCTTGGGGTCATATGTTCCAGTGTCTGGCCACCCCACCCCTAAAGACAGCCGCTTGAGTTTACACACGGTGCGAAGCTTACCAGGAGTTAGTTTCACTCCGTATTGGCTGGAGAACCCGGTCTTGAAATTTGCCATCATGCACTGGAGGTGGGTACAGGGCCAGGAACTGGACGATCCCATCTGGTTTCTCTCCTCAACCTACCAGTTGTTACCAGGACCGTTTTGCTTTTATAGTACTTCCAGTTCTGGAAGGCATTGTACTCATGCCTTGCCCTTTCTAGCACTGGTTTTAAGTATGCCTCTCCAGCAAGATATTGTAAGGAGGGGGCAACAAGTTTGATAGGCCTATGCCTGGAGTGAGGCAAGGAGATGGGCGGAAGTGACCAGGGGTGCGGGTCGATGTCACCGCGTGGGACCACAGCAGTGAATGGTAAGCTTTTAGGAGATAAAAAACTGCTTTAGTAGCATCTTTCCTTAGATGTGCCCAGGAGTCCAAGGGCTTAGGGAAGGTTGGAAAGTGACAAAACAAATGAACAAATGGGCTAGCAAATCAACCAGGTGTGAATTTTGAACTCACCATGGCTCATAGCGATCACAAAACCTTTTCTAGTCAGTATCAACTGGTTGGTGGCAGTCAGCCTCCCAACACTGGGGGTGATGCCGAAAGTCGATCAGGTGAGGATAGGAGCAGGACCCATAACAATACTTAACCACTTTCTGACAGAATATATAGTGGTCTCTCTTTTTCCACTCTAGGCAGACAAAGAGTCCTTGCTTGTCTTCCCTAGAATCTGACTCCTAAGATTCTAGAAAAAGCTACAACTGAGTTGCCAAGGGCAGAATCGCCTCCTGGATGTTTAAAGGAGAAAAGGAGGGGCCTAATGGTGAAAGAGGAAGAGGAAGAGGAAGGAGAATAAAGTTATTTCTAGGGGCATAAAATCAGCAAAAGTCCCCTGCAACCAATGGTCATTTAACCAATTGAGAGCATCGTCAGTCCTTAAGGCAGGGCTAAACCACTGCAGATCAGTCAATAAGCACCTCAGAAAACTAGAGAATCTACAATAAAGACAGGACCACATGAGAGGTAGACAGACACAGGGTGAGTGTCCCCCATGGGAGACCCATCTGATGCCTGCCCGGCCACATCCCCAAAGGGAAATTTCAGAGCATCTTGGCTAGTGTGTACCCGTATAAACCCCGGGCCTGGTCACCGCAGAGGTGAATCACCATTATGCCCTATGACGTCTCGGTGGAACTGCGGGTGAAGAACCACACAGGTCCCGTAGCCCCCCAGCCATGGGACCACACATATACGCACTCACTCTCTCACTCACACCAAGGTTATGGAAGACAACTGAAAACTGATTCACCCGAGCCTCCAGTGATGTTTCATGGTAGGCTTGCCTTGACAGGGCATTTACGAATGCGTCCGGTCCCCTAACCTAGGCTCCTGACAGACCGGTCCCCCGATTCCCAGACCTGGCTTACCTCCAGAGGTCCTGTGACCCTGAGGAATTTCACGTGAATGTCGGCTGAGCAGTCGCCTGGAACTCTGGGGCCCTGGAACATCTTGGGGGTGCCTCCCCTACAGATCCCCCAGGTGGGAGTGGCAAAGTTCTAAGGGCTTTTGTGATGACGTGAAAGATGAAAGAAATGGAATATCTCACTGGGACCTCCAAATGTTGTACCCGAGCGAGTGCGAAATCAGCACTGAGACAAAGACTAGGCCAAATTACAGGGTCTTTATTGCAGGTGGCCACAGAGAACTTGCGTCTCTTTAACCCATGGTCCCAAAAGGAGGGTTTCAAGACCTTTCATGCCCGTAAACCACCTCCTGGGCAGGAGTGAGGGTGAGGGGCTTTGGACATTCCAAGGGCCAGGGGACTTTGGACATTCTGAGGGCCAGGGGACTTTGGACATTTCGATTGTTACTTAAGTGGTTCACAGAAGTCAAGATAAGCGTTGGTTTACACATTGTCCTGGGTAGGGTAGAAAATTACAGACCTTAGTTACTTATTACAAGTCTTAGTTTTTCTTAAAATGGTGCAGGGGCCAAAATGGCGTTGGTTTGGACTGCTTGCCTGTCACATTAGGGTTGCAGAGAGCAGTTTCAGTGGAAAGCCAAGGTATGCAGTTAATGGGGCAATTACCATGTCACAGTTCTAATCATTACACAAGGTGGGGTATTGAAGTCTTCAACTACTATTCTAGAACGGTCTATTTCTCCCTTCAATTCTGTCAGTTTTTTGGCTTCATATATTTTGGGGTTCTATTGTTTGGTGCACATCTTAGTCCCTTTTATGTTGCTATAAAAGAATACCTGAGACTGGGTAATTAATAAATAAAATAATTTTATTTAGCTCATAGTTCTGCAGGCTGAGGACCTCAGTGGCATGACCCTGGCTCTGGCAAGGGCTTCTGTGCTGAGTCACAATATGACAAAGAAGGGCAAATGGGAAGCAGATGTGTAAAGAAAGAGAAACTGGAGGGATGTCCTGGCTTTGTAACAACCACTCTTGTAGAAACTAATCAACTGTTGGCTGCTTTACAAGCCCCAGCCCCTTCCAGGTTTCCCTAAGAACACTCTTCCAGGTTATTGCCATCGGCACAGAAGTCCAGACCACTGAAAAGCAAACTGCCCCAACAAAATAAATGGGAAAAGCACTGCATGGCTTGCCCCCTCTGCTACAAGCTTGGCCACTAGAAATAGGACTGCCCTGAGAGCCAAAGGGCCCCCAGGACAAAATGTCAACACCTGATGGCCTTAAGCTGAAGGGGCTCTCTGCTCCAGCTGTAAACAGCTCACCTTAACTGGTGGCTTGCAGAGGTGGAAGGAATTTGTTCCACACTGCATAGGTCTGGGGTGCTAAGGTTTTCCATGACATGAGATAAATAAGGATGGCAGGGATGCTGGCCCCACACCAAGCTGTGGCTGGAAGGCTCACAAGCCCTCCCATAAAGCTTAATCTTTTCCTCTGCATTCCTTTCTTTCTTTTTCTCTGCATTCCTTTCTTTTTCTCTTTCTCCATTCAATGCAGGGGCTCAGACCTATAAGGGAAAAACAGGCTGGGCGTGGTGGCTCATCCCTGTAATCCTAGCATTTTCAGAGACTGAGGTAGGTGGACTGCTTGAGCCCAGAAGTTTGAGACCGGCTGGGGCAACATAGTGAAACCCATCTCTATATTAAAAAAAAAAGAAAGAAAAAAGTAAAAAACAGTTTCTAACATGCTATCTTCTAATTTTGTTGTTCTATTTAAAACAGCTGATTACATATTATGATCCATTTTTGTGCAGTTCTATTAAAATTAATGGCAAAAGCCACAGTTACTTTTGCACCAACCTAATACTACAGAATCTCAGTAATTATTCGCCTGCCTCTCTTGAGCAGCTTCCCTCTCTTAATACTGATGATGCTTTTATAAGAGAGGTAGTATACAATTGATATTTGTGGGGGAACGCCAAGACTACTACTTAGATGAAATTTTTTTATATTTGTCCTACTAATATCATTTACCCCACATCACATCAGTGCGCCGAGGTACTAGGTGTTTGGTTAACTGTTTTTCTTATACTCTTTACAGCCCTTTTCTCCTGTCTCACTGAGTTTACTATATATTGTCGTTTTCTTTAAATGTGGCTCTGTTTTTATTCTATCATGGCTAACTATTGCCTCCATGGCTGCACCCAGGCACCCACTCTACCCAGTAATATTTCAGGTTGCTAACGTAACACACAGCACTAACTGCTGGATATGCCCATGCAGACAGGCCCTCAAGGATAACATTATACTCCTAGCAGTCCCTCAATCTATAGAAGAAATTATTAACACACAGGCCTGGTACTATGGATTCAACTACATCATTTACATGTGCACTAAAAATACAGGTTTAGGAGGAGAACCTAGGCCAATCAGTCCCTCATGGCAATCATCCACTGTGACAGAGCAGATTGGAAAGGCACCAGAGAGGGCCTGTGAGGCTCATCTCTGCATCAGAAAATCCGAGGGATCCGACCCTTTTCTAGGCACTTTAACACAAACTCATGGCAATTTCATGCTCAATCGTAATTAAACAAATTGGGAACAGGAGTCATATAATTAGACTCTGATGAGTTCAGTGTGCATCCCTACAGTTTTTCCTATGATGGGGAAAGAAAAAGTCAATGCCAGCAAAATTTATAATGATTCCTTTATGCCTATAAACATTTCAGCAACTGGGATGGAATATATGAGAACAGGGTGGGACTGGACAACTTCTCAACCTCACTATTATGTCTACAGCTTTTTCTTGATTTTTCCCTTATCTCATTAATGTTTAAAAATCTTACCTGTCAGGCCCCACATTCACATAACACAGTAAGTCAAAATTTTGCCACCTGTATTAGTCCATTCTTGCATTACTATAAAGAACTACCTGAGGTTGGGTAATTTATAAAGAAAAGAGGTTTAAATGACTCACAGTTCTGTGGGCTGTACAGGAAGCATGTCTGGGGATGCCTCAGGAAACTTACAATCATAGCAGAATGCGAAGGGGAATCAGGCATGTCTTACATGAATGATAGGAGGAAGAGAGAGAAGGAGGAAGTGTCAAACACTTTTAAACAACTAGACCTCATGAGAACTCACTCATTATCACAAGAACAGCAAAGGGGATGTCTACCTCCATGATTCAATCATCTCCCACCAGGCCCTTCCTTCAGCACTGGGGATTACAATTTGCCATGATATTTGGGTAGGGATACAGAGCCATACCATATCACATCCCCTATGCATGGATGGCTACTTTTTGGGTCATCACTCATCCATATTTGATCCTTGGGGACCATGGGATCCCTCTATTTATGCAAATTATACTGGAACCAAAACTAACCACATCTATGCCTGGTTACAAGGTCCCTCCTCAGGAGTTTCATTAAAAGCAACTGGGTTTTCTTCTTTGTATGCAAATCCAAAATGTTTCTAAACTTACCTATTAAATGGAGAGGTACTTGCACTATAGTTGCAGCAATACCTGGGGTTCAAATATATAACTATTCAGACTTCATAACATCTGGCCAAGTTCCAAATTTAGGATCCTTTATAATATGGCTCCTCCAAAGGCCATCAGAAGAAAGGAAACAGAAGTGTAACTTAATCAACATCCTATCACTTGGCATGCTCACCAATGACAATCCCACCGCAGAGATGAATGGTCTAGGACATTCTGTAGCCCATGCAATATTTTGGTTTGCAGGTATACTCGTACTTAAGTGCTGTATTCATTATCTCACCATTCTAGTACAGCAGTTTTGGGAAGCTACAGTCACAGCCATCAAGGCCCAACATCAGGCCCTAAATTCATTGGCAAGGGTTGTCTTGCAGAATGAACCCACTTTGAATGTGCTTACTACTGAGGCAGGGGGCACCTCTATGCAATTAAATGAAATTTGTTGCTTTTACATTGATACCTCAGGTCAGGTAGAAGAAAGTTTAAAAAAGTTCAAAAAGAACATCAAGATTTTAGAGGGCCTTCAAAAAGGAGTTCTTCAAAAATTCTTTTTTGACACAACTATTTCAAAGCTTCTCCAGCTGGGTTTGGCCATGGGTTGACCTACTTCTCCCATCTATAATAATACTCATGTTAGTTTGTTTATTTGTACCATATATTGTTAATGCAATACGTGTCTTCTAGGATACAACAATTTCACACCAAAATGTTCTGTAGCAAGGGTATCAGCCACTAAGAGAACTCCATGACTCTCCTTTGGATGCAGCAGGACAAAATTTAGGCTGCAAATGCTGTTCTCCCTTGGTCCCACAGCCACCCTGCCCAATTTACTTAACTGAGGGATTTAGGTCCATGTAACCTCCTGCCAATAATCCTAGGTAAGGCCAACTCTATACCTCTGGTCGGCAGGAAGCAGTTGAAAGGTAAGACCCTCAATCAGATACCAAAGATTTGTCATTGTTGCTCTGTCAGGGGGTTGGGACAGGGTAAATATGGAGTCATTTCTAATTTTTCTTAATTAGAGAAAAGGAGTCAGGCTGCTAGGACCAAGGGAAAGCAAAAAGAGAAAGCAGGTAAGTTATAAGTCTGCCTTTCTTCCTGGTCCAGGGCAACATAGCCCTCATGCACAAATAACTCACAATTATCCTGTGCCCAGCTGTCACCAGACCCTCAGCTGACGGAAAAATGCAAGTTAGCTCAATGCAACCTTGCTGCTATCAGTACTGCACAAAGCTCCCTTCAGCACACAGCACCAGCACCACCCTATAAAATTCCTAGCATTTTGTCTCCTTACATTCAACTTCTCTCTTGCTGATCTGCTTGTTGCACTCTTGCAACATATTTTTATACTTTCTCTAATAAGTCTGCTTTTCTTTACCTACAGCTGTCTTAGTAAATTATTCTTACCCCCACACCACTAGCCCATATAGTTGCTATTCACCTGCAACAACTGGTTCATGCATTAAATTATTATTAATGCAGTGGATAATGAAGTACTGCATTGTCTGTAATGGTACCTTTGGGAAGAAAAAAGAGCAATACTCATGAAAGAATAGTCTTTTCAACAAATATGCTGGGACAACAATATTTTTCTATCAGCTGAGGCTCTGGTAGATATCTACATGCAAAAGAATCAAGTTGGACCCCTACCTCACACCATATACAAAACTCAAAAGGGAACATTAACCTAAATGTAAGAAATAAAATTATAAACACTTGTAGAAGAAAACATATACATTTTTCTGACTTGGATCAGGCAGTGGTTTCTTAGATATGCCACCAAATACACAAGTGACAAAATAATGCATAGAAAAACTGAAGTTTAACAGAATTTGAAACTTTTGTGTTTCAAAGGACATCAATAAAGAAAAAAGAAAATGCAGAACATGAAAGAAAATATTTGCAAACTAGGTATATATATTTTCTTACATATACTATATATATTTTTCTCATGTATGTATGTATGTGTATATATATATGGAACTTGTATCCAGTAAAAATAAAGAGTTGTTAGAACTCAACAGTAGACAACTCATTTTTTTAAGGCAAAAAATTTGAATAGATATTTCTCTAAAGAAAAGATAGACGTGGTTGGTAAGCACATGAAAAGTTGCTCAACATCATTAGTTGTCAGGAAAATGCAAATAAAAACCACAGTGAGATACCACTTTATTCCCACTAGGATGGCTATAATCTTAAAAACTGACAAATGTTGGTGAAGATGTGGAGAAGTATAAACCCTCATCTATTGGTGGTAAATTGGAAAGTGGTGCAGTCACTTTGGCAGTTCCTCAAAAGGTTAAACACGGAGTTAGTATATGACTCAACAATTCTACTCCACAGGATATATACACCTAAGAGAAATGAAAATACATGTTTACATAACAATATTTACATGAATGTTCATGGCATTATTCATAACAGCCAAAAAGTGAAACAACCTAAATGTCCACCAACTCATGTTTGGATCATTTAAATGTTGTATATCCATACAACAGAATATTACTTAGGAAAAAGAAGGAATTAAGTAATGTAGTAATCAAAACTACATGGTACTGGCATAAGGACAGACATATGGATCAGCAGAATAGAATTGAGAACAGAAATAATCTTTACATTTATGATTTTCTACAAAGATGCCAATACCACAAAATGGGTAAGGCTAGATACATGCCATTACATATGGATGAATCTTGGAAACAATATGCTAAGAAGCAAGTCACAATAGACTTTGTGAAATCTCCACAAAGGGTAACTCTGTGCAACAGGCAGTGATCAATGGTTGCCCAGAGCCAAGGAGGAGGGCACTTGGGGGTAAATGGAGAGTGACTGCAAGTTTATATAATATGGCTGCATGAGATGACTAAAATGTTCTAAAACTGATTGTAGTGATGGTTACACAACTCTGTGAACATACTATATTCACTGAATTGTTTTACTTTAGATGGGTGAACTTTATGTCATGTGAATTATATTTCAACATAGATGTTTTTTAAAATCCTAAAGGTAATACCAAAAGCTCATCCTTTCTAATTATTATACTACATTTTAAAAATTATTTGTGCTCTTGATGTTATTTTGTCAATTGTGTCTACAGTGGAAGTGCTCTATAATGCTGTACTACTGTACATCTCTTCCAATTCCACTCTTTCAGTTACATCAGGTTGGGAGCTTTAAATTTGCCAAAGTAGGTGTAATTAACCAAGAGAGAACGTGAAATTCTACAAATCAGGGCTTCTTTTATTTCCATGGTACCATCTGTGGCCTGTTAGGAACCAGGCTGCACAGCAGGACTTGAGTGGCAGGTGAGCAAGCAAAGCTTCATCTGTATTTACAGCCACTCCCCATCACCCACATTACTGCCTGAGCTCCACCACCTGTCATATCAGCAGTGGCATTAGATTCTCATGGGAGCGTGAAGCCTATTGTGAACTGCACAAGTGAAGGATCTAGGTTGCAAGCTCCTTATGAGAATCTAATGCCTGATGATCTGTCACTGTCTCCCATTATTCCCAGATGGGACTGTCTAGTTGCAGGAAAACAAGCTCAGGGCTCCTACTGATTCTACATTATGGTGGGTTGTATAATTATTTCATTATATTATGTATTACAATATAATAATAATAGAAGAAAAGTGCACAATAGTTATAACAAAACTGAATCATCCCTAAACCATCCTCTCCTGCCTCCCTGAGTCTGTGGAGAAACTGTCTTCCACAAAACTGGTCCCTGGTGCCAAAAAGTTGAGGACTGCTGCTCTAGGGAATTCTGAATCGTTTTGGCCACATCTCAACTCTAACTCAGGTAATGTAGCTACCACACTTTTGTGCCACCTTGCCACTCCAGCCCTGCTCTACTGAGTTGAGCCAGAGTTGAGAGTTACAGATGAACCTAGTATGCTGGATCTCTCACTAACTTCCAATGTTGATACGCATAGTATAATGAGATTTTTACCTTCTACATGATATATTCAAAATGCAGTCCACCTAATCCAAATAGTATCAAGTTAGAAAAAGATTCTCACTCCTTCATCTTCAGCAGGTTCCTCAGCCTTCCACTGAAGGATGAAATAGAGGCCATTAGGAGCTAACCTCTTGAGACTTCCAGAGCCATACCAGGAAGTACCTATTCCCCCAAGTGCCCTACCACGAGGGACTCATTCTCCTCTGGAAGGCAAATCTATCCCCTTTGGATGATCAGCACTCTGATTTTTACTGGAATTTGTCCCCTTAGATCAGGCGTCCCCAAACTACGGCCCGCGGGCCACATACGGCCCCCTGAAGCCATTTATCCGGCCCCCCACCACACTTCATGAAGGGACACCTCTTTCATTGGTGGTCAGTGAGAGGAGCACAGTATGTGACGGCCCTCCAACGGTCTGAGGGACAGTGAACTGGCCCCCTGTGTAAAAAGTTTGGGGACGCCTGCCTTAGATTCTCCTCTCTCTTTACTGAATCCACTTCTTCTTCAAGGGGATAGTTCCCTGCTTTCAGTCAATATATTCCCACTCTGTGATCAGTCAAGTCAGCCAAATACTACATAACATGTACTCCAAGATCTCTACACATGGAGGGTGCTCCTAGAAGTCCATTGAGGAAATAATGAAAAACGTATTATTTTCCTTTTCTTGATCCACATAATATGCCTGATTATTTAATATAATACATTTATTTAATTTCTCTTTTGCTTTACCAGACAAACTTGTTCTAACAGATTTTTTGAAGGTATTTGATTTTGATTTTCCTGCTTAATTTTTTTCAGTACAGATTTTAACTGGTGTTTTCCCATCCAAGTTCTAACCAAGCCCAATCCTCCTTAGCTTCTGAGGTTAGATGAGACTGTACACATTCAGGTTGGTATGCCCTAGAAAACCTGGCATTTTCAATTTCACACTTTTGCATCTGCTGCTACTGTGCCTTCTCAGCATATCATATCACCAGTGTTTATCCATCTTGCACTACTTCCAGTTGACATGATTTGACCTGTTATCTCCTTCATATCTTTAGCCTTTTTTTCTGAATTAATGTGATAAATGTATGTAACCTCCAGGAAGGCCTCCAATGCAGATTTTTTTTTTTATGGTATCAGCAAGATCTTCTCAAAGTTGTCACACTATAATTCCTCTTTCTGCTTTACCAACTTCATATTTACCTATTTTTTTCTTTCAAGTGATGCTATTCTTTGAATATCTAGTTATTTCTCTCTACCAGCACGTTTCATTTTCACTTTGAGCTTGCTTTGTTGTGCGTACTTACACAATTTATCTTTTATATTAGTCATTGTGTTTTTGTAATCTTCTTGTGCATATTACTACATTATTTGAAAACAACATATTTGGGCTGGGCTCGGTGGCATTTTGGGAGGCTGAGGCAGGTGGATCACGAGGTCAGGAGTTCAAGACCAGCCTGGCCAAGATGGTGAAACATTGTCTCTACTAAAAATACAAAGATTAGATGGGCGTGGTGGTGGATGCCTGTACTCACAGCTACTTAGGAGGCTGAGGCAGAGAATTGCTTGAACCTGGGAGGCAGAGGTTGCGGTGAGCCGAGATGGCACTACTGCCCTTCAGCTTGGGTAACAGAGTAAGACTCTGTCTCAAGAAAACAAAACAAAACATATTTTTACTTTGTAGTTTGAGTGATCATTTCTTTAAGGTTTCTTATCATATTCATTTTGTGTGTTCATGTTGTTACATGTATTCACTTTCCTTCTTCTGACATTCTTTCATAGGAAGTCTAACCAATGTCTTTTACAGAGGGCAACTTTAGTGTGATAAAGCTCATTGTGTAGCTTACTACTTTGACATTTAGTTTTCCAAAATTACTGAGAAAGAACATTGTGGTTATATTTTAGTTTAGACAAATGGAAATTTTGGAACCTTATGATTCAATGTCTTATTCTGTTTATGTTGCTATTAAGGAATACCTGAAGCTCTGTAATTTATATAGGAAGGATGTTTATATGGCTCATAGTTCTGTATCTTGTACAAAAAGCATGGCACCAGTATCTGCTTCTGCCAAGGAACTCAGGCTGCTTTCACTCATGGTGGAAGAGGAAGGGGAGCCGGTGTGTGCAGATCACATGGTAGGAATGGAATTGAGAGAGGGAGGAGGAGGTACCAGGTTCTTCTCTACAGCCAGTTCGCATGTGAACTAAAAGTGAGAACTCGCTCCTGTGAGAAAGGCACCAAGCCACTCATGAGGGATCTGTTGCCCAGGCCCCATCTCCAAAATTGGGGATCAAATTTCAACATGAGATTTGGCAGGGCCAAACAAATTATAACATATCCGACCCATAGCATTCAACTTCTCTTTGCTTTGTTTTTCATTTATTAATTTGAGTTCAATGTTGCCTTCTCAGGTATTACTACATAAAGCAGTCCATTATACTGAATATTGTTTTGTCTAGTATTTCTTTACCCAGTTTAATCTTTTGAATATCAAAATTCTTTTACTTAAAAATGTTAATATCCTCAATATATTTACTCTGATCTTGATTTATAATTTTTTATTTTTTTTCACCTGCCCCTACTGAGATCCCATGATCATGATTCTTTTATTTTGTCCAGTTTCATGGCAATTTCATTCTGTAATATGTCCTTTTTGTGCAATAGATACTTTTCCTTCTCCTTGCTTTCAGAAATGTCAGAATTATTAGTGTTTTAAGTGGATAACTTCAATTTCTTTCTGTTTGCAAAGTGGTGGCTGAAAATTTCATTCTGGCAGTTTTAAAACGTGGCCCCAAACTCTTTTAATTTCTTCCCTTCAAGAGGATGGTCTGTTTCTCTTCTTGATGAGTTTCTGTTTTGACCACTGAGTATGGTAGAAATGATGTTATGTGACTTCCAGTGCTAGTTCATAAGAGGCTATGCAACTTTTGACTTGCTTGCACACACACACATGATAGCCCTGAGCCACCATGTAAAACTATGACTCTAAGGCCACCATGCTGTGACATAGTCCAATCTACACTGAGAGGCCATGTGTAACTCTTGTCATTGACAGCACACACTTTACTGTGTCATTATAGCACAGGGACCAGACATAAGTGAAGAAGCAACTAGGTGATTCATGCCTAAGCCATAAGAGTGATGCCCAGCAATTTGTCTTCCCAGATGAAACTTGAGATTTCAAGTGATTTTAGCACTGTTGTCAAAAATCAGTTGACCCTAGATATATGGGTTTATTTCTGGACTCTCAGTTTTATTCCATTAATCTATATGTCTAACCTGGTGTCATTACCACACTATTTTGACACATATAGGATTTTTTGGTTTGTATTTTTCTTTTTTTTTGAGACAGAGTCTCATTCTGTTGCCCAGGCTGGAGTACAGTGGCACGATCTTGGCTCACTGCAACATCCACCTCCTGGGTTCAAGTGATTCTCCTGCCTCAGCCTCCTGAGTAGCTAGGATTATAGGCACCCACCACTGTTCCCAGCTATTTTTTTTGTATTTTTAGTAGAGGCAGGGTTTCACCATGTTGGCCAGGCTGGCCTCGAACTCCTGACCCGAGGTGATCTGCCTGCCTCGGCCTCCCAAAGTGCTGGGATTATAGGCATGAGCCACTATGCCTGGCCTGCTAGTGCTCTTTTTCTGAGTACTCTTTTACTCTGCCTTCATGAAAATATCTTTCACATTACTAAAACCAATGCTGTACTCAAGTTTGTATATAAAAGTATTTTCTAATTAATTAATTGAAATATTTATCAAGGGTTGTTACATCCAATTTATTTAATCTTAAGGGAAATTAATTTCTTCAAAGGAATTATGATGTCTAATGTTTGCATAAAGTCTCTCATTATAGGATCTATTCTTGTTATATAATCAGACCCAGGTGAAGAGAAAGAAGGCAAATTACCTCAGAAACTCTGCAGGAAACTTATTAAATGGGCTCATATCAAAAATGAGGCAGAGAATTTAGCTTGTCTTTTAAAAATTGCAATGTACAACACAATTTTAATATTGAGACTAGAACAGTGAAATGAGCAAACATGTGAAGAGATAAAGCCACCTGTGGGAACAGATATTTTACAAAGGTGCAGCAAAAACTGCCTTAAATGAACAAGCAACTGTTGTTGGTACATGTTCTTCTAGAATAATGACATGCAGCTAAGTGTGAAAAGTGAGAAAAACACCTGCAGCAAAAAATTTGTGTTTCTCTAGTGTTCCTTCCATTCAGGTAACGTAGCGGGAGGAGAGGTGGCTTGCTATGATTAGTTGACTCTATTTTTGCCTAACTGCTTAACACAGTATCTCTGTGTGGTGTCCTTGCTTGAGTGCACATGTGCGGTTTCCTCCTGCCAGTTGCTGAAAGCATTTGTAAGGTTCCAGTAACCTAGCCCTTAATGTACTAAAAATAATGACCAATTACTTACTTATTGAGCTCCACTTAATGAGTCTACTTATTGTGGACTAAATGTCTACATTCCTTGTCTCTAAGCCTCACATCAATCTTATAAGAGAGAGATTCATCCCGTATTGCAGATGGGGAAACTGAGGCTCAGAAATGTTGAATTATCAGATCAAGGTTCCACATTTGGTAAATGGTGAAGTCAGAATTTGAACGGAAGAGTCCGTTTCCCTGGCTCCAGTCCTTGTGTTTCATCTGTGACATCATGATGCTGCCTCCCAGCTGCGTTCCCAGACATCCCCTCTTTTCACAGACTTTTAATGACTCTCAAACAGTCATGCTTCATTTGAATATTTTTTGTTCTTTCTAGATCTTTAATAATTCTGACTTTGAAAAAATATTAGGTAAATACAGAGCTGCACCACACTTATGGACCATCTGGAAAAAAATGCCATGCTCTGAGAAATTTTAATGTAAGATACTTAGCACAGAAACACAATTTAATTGACATAATGAATTTCAAGAATAAAAAGATATTTGTGCCAGTTTCAAGGCAAGAAAGAGAAAATGACATCCACATTAGAAAAATCAGGCTAGTCAAAAATTTCTTCTAAGCAATATTTCCATTCAATATTTTACTTGAAAGACTTCAAACTTGCAGAAAAATGGAACAGTGCTACTACATACAACACCAAGATTTACCAACTAATATTTTCCTCGTTTGTTTATCTCTATTTATATATGGATTGATACTTTTTGGATTTTTGTATTTTTATTTTCTTTGAAAATTTTGTTCCAAACCATTTGAAGTTAGGATGCAGATATCACAACACTTCACACTTTTGTTGAAATGTTTCTATTTATGGGATGATGAGATGTCAACCCAAACAATGAACAGAAGATACCTTAAATTCTGACCACCTATAATGTAAGCTAGATGCTAGAGAGGCTCAGAGGTAATTGGAAATTAGAGCATTGGCCTCTTATTTAAACAATATAGATGAATCAATGTAGGAGATTTGCAGTAGGAAATTTCTCCAATATTTAGTAATCAGAGATTTATAATACTTGAAAGCATGAGTTAATCCATTTGAAGAAAAAGGAGTATGTGTGTGTGTGTATATATATATATATGTATATATATATATGTATATATATATATATAAAATTCAGAATTCTAGGAAAATGTGTAGATAGTATTTAGGGAAAGCAACAAGCAATAGTAGGTTCCCTAGAGTTTGCAACACCAGGGAGCTATTACTACATCTAGCCTGAAAGGCAAAGTTTAAGGAAACCTATTTAGAACAGCCGTATGTGAGAGGGCCCTCTGAGAGGAGCTGCAAAATTTGCTAGAGCACTTGGTAACCCATAGAGAATTGACGGGGAAAGATCTGGGATGCTAACCGCCCTCCTTCATTCACCTCCCAGTCTCTAGGTCTCCTGCTGATCCTCCCCAGTGACTGAACCAGCTGTAAGCCAAAAGTCAAGGGCTACTCATGAAACAGTCCACAAAGGTCAGTCCTCTGAGGCAGGCAGTACAGTGGCAAAAGGTAAACAGTGCATTTGTTGGACAAAAATGAAAGACAAAATTGTTTGACAAAATTATCTGCATACACTTTCCTGTTTTGGTAGGGTAATTTTTACAACACAGACATAGTGACACACACAAAAACAATTATAATTGAGTACAATATATAGGTTACATAATTATATTTATAATATAAAACTTTCTAAGATAAAACTTCATATATTTGTAATACAAATCTGCTTACAGACTTTGCTATTTTGAGTAGTGCTGCAGTAAATGTGAGTGCAGGTATCTTTGTGATAGAATGATTTCTTTTCCTTTGAGTAGATGCCCAGTAGTGGGACTGCTGGATCAAATGGTAGTTTTATTTTTAGTTTTTGGAGACGTCTCCAATGTGTGTTAAGTCAATACACAAAGACACCAAGAATTGCAGCAGAGAAAGAGGTTTAATCACAAGGCAGCCAAACAAGGAGACTAGAGGAAACCTCACATCCACCTCCTCAAGGAGTTTAGGATCTAGGGATTTTAAGGGGTTTGGATGGTTAGTGGGCCAAGATATAGGGATCATTGATTGGTTGAAGAATGAAGGGTGAAGTCATGGGATGTGGAGATGAAGAAACTGCAGTCTTGCATTAAGTCAGTTCTGTGGGGGTCTTCAGACTGGTGAGCATCAGCTGTTCTGCTAGAATTCAGGATCTGACCAGGCATAGTGGCTAATGCCTGTTAATGGCAGCACTTTGAGAGGCCAAGGAAAGAGGATCTCTTGAAGCTGGGAGTTCCAGACCAGCCTGGGCAACAGAACAAGACTCTATTCCTACAGAAATAAAAATAAAGTTAGCTGCATGTGGTGGTAAGCACCTGTAGTCCCAGCTACTTGGGAGGATGAGATGGGAGGATCACTTGAGCCCAGGAGTTTAGAGTATGCAGTGAATTGTGATCATGCCACTGTACCCCATCCTGAGTGAAAGAGCAACACCTTGTCTCTAAAAATAATAATAATAAAATTTTTGGCCAGGCGTGGTGGCTCACGCCTGTAATCCCAACACTGGGAGGCTGAGGAGGGCAGACAACAAAGTCAGGAGATAAAGACCATCCTGGCCAACATGCTGAAACCTGTCTTTACGAAAAATACAAAAATTAGCTGGGCATGGTGGCACATGCCTGTAGTCCCAGCTACTCAGGAGGCTGAGGCAGGAGAATCATTTGAACCCAGGAGGTGGAGGTTGCAGTGAGACAAGATCGCGCAACTGCAGTCCAGCCTGGGCAACAGAGCGAGACTCTGTCTCAAAAATAATAATAATAAAATTGTTTAAAATGAATTCAGAATCTTGCCAGGTGTGGTGGTTCACTCCTGTAATCTCAGCACTTTGGGAAGCCGAGGAGGGCAGATCACAAGGTCAAGAGTTTGAGATCAGCCTGGCCAATATGGTGAAACCCCATCTCTACTAAAAATACACAATTAGCCTGGGGTCATGATGGGTGCCTGTAGTCTCAACTACTCAGGAGGCTGAGGCAGGAGAATTGCTTGAACCCAGGAGGCAGAGGTTGCAGTGAGCCGAGATTGCACCACTGCACTCCAACCTGGACAACAGAGCGAGACTCCATCTCAAAAAAAAAAAAAAAAAAAGAATCTGAAAAACATCTTGAACGGAAAGTTTTAGACTTCTAACACTAAAGATGCTATGTATAGGAATGGTGAGGAAGTTCATGGTCTGTTCTGGCCTACGTGACTTTCGGTTAGTAAGCAATTACAGCGAAGTGGGGTGGGCCAAAGTGTAGCCTGATTGATGCTTGACTGCCCTTCAGCCCAGAACCTGGCATGTTATTATGAGGGTGGTTTCAAGAAGATAGAATGAGAGAGGAAAAACTAAAATATAAGAAGAAAGCATCTGAGAGAATACAAAAGTGAGACTATTAAAAAGAATTTGGAAATGCTAATATAACAGCCTTAAGAGTGAGTACACAGCAGTTGTACCTTTATTTGCTGGTAAAAATATATGCATCAGGATATGATACAATGTGCAGAAAAGAACTAACAAAACAGACCTGAGACTGCTAATGTTAGAAGGCTGTTTGCAAAGTTGGCCATTGGCTGACATCTGGGAACTTGGCTGGTAAACAGGTACCTACACTGAAATAAAACTTCCCTTTGGTTGGGCACACTGGCTCATGCTTGTAATCTTACCACCTTGGGAGGCTGAGGCAGGAGGATCGCTTGAGTTCAGAAGTTCAAATCTATTCTAGACAACATAGCAAAACTCTGTCTCTACAAAAATATTTTCTAAATTAGCTAGGTGTGGGCCAGGTGTGGTGGCTCACGCCAGTAATCCCAGCACTTTGGTAGGCCAAGGTGGGCAAATCACGAGGTCAGGAGTTCAATACCAGCCTAACCAACATGGTGAAACCCTGACTCTACTAAAAATACAAAATTTGCCGGGCATGGTGGCACACATCTGAAATCCCAGCTACACAGGAGGCTGAGGCAGGAGAATTGCTTCAACTGGGGAGGCAGAGGTTGCAGTGAGCCGAGATTGTCCCCCTGCACTCCTGCCTGGGCAACAGACTGAAACTCCATCTCAACACACACACACACACACACACACACACACACACACACACACACACACACCTGTAGTAGTCCTGGCTACTATGAGGCTGAGGCAAGAGGATTGCTTGAGTCTGGGAATTTAAGGCTGCAGTGAGTTCTGATCAAACCCCTACACTCCAGTCTGGGTGACAGAGCAAGACCTTGCCTCTAAAAAAATAAAATACTTTCTCTAAATGATAAGGTGACTCACCGTGCCTACAGTGTGGACAGTATGGTTTATGCTGAACAACTGCTTTCCATCTGGGTATCTGGAATCATGGCACATGGTAGACAGGGAATGCCTATATGACCAGCTCCCAGTAAAAGCTTTGGTGACAGTCTCTAGTGATACCACGATAAATAACATATCACACATTGTCACACTTGTTGCTATAGGAAGTAAATATGTCTTGTGCAATTCCACTGGAAAGGAACTCTTGGAAACTTGTGCCTGCGGTCCTTTGGACTTTGCCTCATGTGCCTTTTTCCTTCGCTCATTTTGCCTTGTATCTTTTCATTGCAGTAAATCTTAACTATGATTATGACTGTATGCTAAGTCATGTGTGCCCTTCTGGGTAAATCATCAAAACTGAAGCTGGTCTTACGGAGCCCGAACACAGATATTGATTGTATCTGTGCTCTAGAGTTCTGTGTTCAACCTCAAGTTAGCATGAAAGAACCAAAGTGCGACTTCGTAATTGAATTCTAGATATTAGCTTCAGTCTTACTGCTGGCAAAAAGTACCTTGAAAGTCTCTGTCCTAGAGGTCTTTGGTAGATCTGTGTTGTCCTCTCCTGCTGCTGTGGTTCCCACTTGTGCTCAGGTGTCATTCTTTGTTCCTTGCTCTGCATTGTCTGTTCCCATGCCTAGACTACTAAACCTCAGAGTTTAATTGCATTTTAAAATCTATGTCCTGACCCAGGTCCACTGTGACCCTCAGCTTTCAGAACCCTGATCTTCACCATGCCCAGTCAATGCTATGGCCTCTATTAGCTTTTTCATCTAATTTCTCCCATCCTGAGGTTCCCTGAGTCTATGCCCTAACTTCAGTCCCAGGCTAACTTTATTACTACTGGCTACATAGACTGGTAAAGGGCTTAGGCTCCTAAATCTCAACTGCTTAAACCGAAAATGGATAATATAATCTTTCTTCTGTTTTCCTGATAAGGCACTTGTGAGGGTCAAATAAGATTTTATATGTGTAAGTACTTACCAACTATGGAGCACTACACAGTTATAAATTTCTCATATGATGATTATTATCATCATCTTCAAGCTATACTTACAGAGTCACACAAATTTGACTTTTCTAAAAAGTTATTACTAACCTTTCTCTGTGCCAACCACAAAAAAAATCAAGCACTGGAATTGTCATACAAGACTTTAAAGCAGCCATATAACCATCTTCCATAAGGTAAAGGTGAATGCTCTTGAAATGAATGGAAAATCAGAAATTCTCCAGAGGTGAAAAAGTCTCAAATAGAAATTTTAGAATTGAAAAATAAAAAAACTTAATTAACATAAAACTGAGTGATATGGTTTGGCTGTGTTCCCACCCAAATCTCAACTTGAATTCTATCTCCCAGAATTCCCATGTATTGTGGGAGGGACCCAGGGGAGGTAATTGAATCATGGGGGCTGGTCTGTCCCATGGTATTCTTGTGATACCAAGTAAGTCTCATGAGATCTGATGGGTTTATCAGGGGATTCCACTTTTGCTTCTTCTTCATTTTCTCTTGCTGCCACCATGTAAGAAGTGCCTTTCACCTCCCATCATGATTCTGAGCCCTCCCCAGCCATGTGGAACCATAAGTCCAATAAAACTTCTTTTTCTTCCCAGTCTCAGGTATGTCTTTATCGGTAGCGTGAGTACGGACCAATACACTGAGTCACTGGATTAGCTCAATAGCAGAATGGAGATGGCAGAGGAAGAAGCCGGAGAATTTAAAGGTAGGTCAACAGAAATTATCTGATCTGAAACACTGAGAAAAGAAGATTGGAAAGAAATTAAGCCAGGCACAGTGGCATGCCTGTAGTCCCAACTACTTGGAAGGTAGAGGTGGGAGGATCACTTGAGCCTAGAAAAATTCAGCACCAGCCTGGGCAGTGTCGCAAGATCCTGTCTCTATCTTTGAAAGAAAATGAGAGAGAGAGAGAGAGAAAGAGGAAGGCGGGAAAGAAGGAAGGAAAGAGGGAGGGAGGGAAGGAAGGAAGGAAAAAGAAAGAAGAAAAAGAAAAAAAAGAAAAGAGAAAAGCAGTGAACAGAGTTTTGAAAACTTTTTTCAAAGTCCAAATTGACCAGGCATGATGATAGCTCACACCCATAATCCCAGCACTTTATGATATCAAGGTGGGAAAATCACCTGAGCTCAGGAATTCAAGACCAGCCTGGGCAACATAGTGAGACCCTGTCTCTACAAAAATTAAAAAATAAAAAAAAAATTAGCCAAGCATGGTAGGGTGTACCTGTAGTCTCAGCTACTCGCTAGGCTAAGGTAGGAGGATCGCTTGAGCCCAGGAGCTCAAGGCTGAAATGAGCCTTGATGGCACCACTGTACTCCAGCCTGGGCAACAGAGAGAGACCCTGTAAATAAATAAATAAATGAAAAGTTCAACTTCTATGTAATTGGGATCTCAGAAGAAGAAAATGAGATTCGTGCACAAAAAATATATTTGGAAAAAAATGGCTAGAATGTTTCAAATTTAGTGAAAGACATAAAAGTTTACATATTCAAGAAGCTCAATGAACCCCAAATGGGTTCAAAGATAGACTAAAGAAAGAAAACCATACCTAAACATATCATAATTAAACCACCCAAACCAAAGGTAAAGGAAAATTACTGAAAGCAGCGGAAGGAAAACAGTATGTACAGGGGTATAATGATTGAAATGCAGACTTTTCCTTAGTAACCAGAGTGAAAAAAATGTTTTTTCAAGGGCTTAAAACTGAGCAAAGTTACCACTTTCTGTTGAAAAAAGAAGGGATTAATAAAAATAAAAATAGCTGCTTCACAATAGAAAACTTCTCATTTTTGTTCATGAAATCACCACCAATAGAAAAACATACAGAGTGGAAGAAAGCAGAATTGGACAGTGAGATGTCCAGATTTCACTGGACATGAGTCTCAGTGAAATCCACGGCCCAGCACATGGAGCTCTGAAGCTGGGACAACCTGCCAGAATTGCCCGGGATTGAGGCAATCAGGGAAGGCTTTATACCCCATGTCACTGATGCATCATTGGATGTGAACTGGGCTTTCTGCTAGCAACACTCCCTGCAACTGGAGGAACACATTCTTTAGTCTGGAAGTCCGATCCGGGTGCCCCGCAGTATGTACTATTTTTACATATTCTACTGGTAAATTATTTACCCTTCAGAGGGTAGGTACTGTCTGGATTTGCTCTCCTCTGTTATTAATGACATTTGAAAAAAAATAGTGAAATTGTTTTATTTGATCTCTCCAACCACATGTTGAGTTTCTCATGAGAAAGGATGCTGTATTCACCACCATCTATTTCTTCGGTCTCCGCTTTTCCAGCTGAACCCGAGAGCGAGCAAGCAACGCAGCTGGGGGCGTGACCAGCGTGAGATGAAAACTGCGCATACTCAGTAACTCAGCGCAATAGGAGGGGGCGAACCCCAGCGTCCTCGGTTCCCACAGTGACAGAGCCTCACTCTGGTCTTAACCACCAGCGTTTCCCTTCTTAGCTCCGGGCCCACCCAGGAAAGACAAAAATACACCTCCAGTCATCTGACCCCTTGCAGCGGAAGATGAAGGACTCCACTCCAAACACGGTGATCTTGGTAAACGCAGGAGTCGGGGGAGCGTGCAAGACCCTGACATTTTTCCGGCTTTCCCCGCCCCCAGACCTAGCCCAGCCAACTAGACCGCCATCAGCCAGCCTTCCCTTTAGAAGGGTAGTGTGCTCTGGTATAAGATTTGATAGGTGATTAAATATAAGGAAAACCAGTTTAACCACCTACGCTACCTTCAAGAACTATCCCCCACTAGCCAGCTTTAATATATAAATTGTCTGGAAAGTCATCACTTGGGGACTTGAAGGCCCATTAGTCTACAAGTCACCCAGGAGGGGTGTCCCCTTGTGAAGGGATGTGTATGTCCTAAGAGGGACACAGGGCTGGGAGGCAAGAGATCCAGGCTCTGGACTGGCCGTTATCCAGCTTTGTGATCCGAAACTCTTTGAAGAGTGGTTTTTGGAATATGATGGAGCTGTGGGCTTCTCTAGCCTCTGGGTCTCGGCCTTGTACGACTGCATTTCGTTATCAATTCACCCCTGGCAGCTGCTCGGCAGAACTGGCCATTCACACCAGGAAACTGAAGGAAGGATGAAAGAGTGTGCTTGTGGAAGAGACTAAAGGAATGGCGCCACGGTAGAGTTTTGGTAGGTCTTGTATAGCACTGCAGACACAACATATGCTGGCCTAAGCACTCGAATTTCTTTGTTTCTGCCTAGCCAGGGTAATAGTCCAGAAAACCAGAATCTTAAAATCGAATTCAGAAAAGAATTGACTCATGTATAAAACGATTACAGACTAACCCAATATTTATCTCTAGGTCTCAGAACATTAGAATCTGGAGCTGGCAAATAATCTGGTGTGTGGAGACTGCAGGCTTCAAGGCAGTGTTTACAGATAGACTTGACAAGGAACAAAACCAGATCTATTTTATTTATTTTATTTTTATTTTTTTGAGACGGTGTCTCACTCTGTTGCCCGGGCTGGAGTGCAGTGGCACAATCTTGGCTCACTGCAAACTCCACCTCACAGATTCAAGCAGTTCTCCTGCCTCAGCCTCTCGAGTAGCTGGGACTACAGGTGCATGCCACCACACCCCACTAATTTTTTATTTTTAGTAGACACAGGGTTTCACCGTGTTGGCCCGCCTGGTCTCAAGCTCCTGACCTCAGATGATCCACCCACCTTGGCCTCCCAAAGTGCTGGGATTACAGGCATGAGCCACCGTGCCCAGCCAACAGATCTATTTTGATTGAATTCTGTATTTAAAATTAAAGATCGTCTTCCAACCCAGAGATTGGACTTCAGGGCTCCAGAAATTTAGTTTAAAACTATGACTTAAATAATGCTATTAATTTACTTGATCTATAGGTTGTTATGTATCATTGTATCTTATATAATTATATATGTGTGTTTGTGTGTGGGTATATATATATATATATATATATATATATATGCACTCCATCTATTAGAAGATCCTCACCCAACAAACAACAGAATACACATTATTTTCAAGTACACATAGAGCATTGATAAAGATATATTGCATTGTGGGCCATAAAATAAATTATTAAAAATTGAAACTATACAAAATATTTTCTCTAAACAGAAAAGAATTAAACTAAAAATAACAGATGTCTGAAAAGCTGCTTGATACTTGAGATTTAAACAACCTACTTCCAGATAACCCACGAGTCCAAGCAGAAGCAGATGTCAATTGGTAAATATTTTGAACTAAATGAAAGTGAAAAGTTCAAAATTTGTGAGATGCAGCTAAAATGGTGCTTAGAGAGACATTAATTAGAAAAGTTCTCAAAATTAATGATAAACCACCTTAATAAACTTGAAAAAGAAGAGCAAAATACAAAACAGGCAGAAGGAAGGAAATAATAATAAAATCTAAAATAGAAATAAAAATAAAAACTCATTCTTTTAAAATATTAATCAATAAGGCTGTAGTCATACTGACAAAAAAGAGAAGACAAAAATTACTAATATCAGGGTCACTGAAGAGCCTATAGGTACTACAAGGATATTGCAAGAATATTGCAAATAATTACATGCCTATAAATTAGACAATGTAGATGAATTGGACAAATCTTTAAAAGGCACAAACTATCAAATTTTATTAAAGGAAAAGCTAAACCTAAGTAGTCCTATATATGTTAAGAAAATAAAAATTTACATTTAAAATCCTTCTCTACCAAAAAACAATAAAGACTCCAAATCCAATTGACTTTGCTGGTAAATTCTATAAAACCTTTTAAAAATAAATGATATCATCTCTACATAAAAAATAATATAAAGGAAAATAACTCTGCCTGATTCATTTTATGGAGGCAATATTACTCTGATACAAAAATCAGGAAAATAAATTACAAGTAAAGAAACTTAATATCCCTCATGGACATAGCTGCCAAAATCCTGAATGAAGTATTACCAAATCAAATCCAGCAGTATAACAAGAAAAGGTTTTAAGTAATGATCAGCTGGGATTTAATCTGGGAATGCAAATCTAGTTCATTATTGAAAATGTATCTAGCTGGGCATGGTGGCTCACACCTGTAATCCCAGCATTTTGGGAGGCTAAGGGTGGTTGGATCACAAGGTCAGGAGTTTGAGACCAGCCTGACCAATATGGTGAAACCCCTATCTCTACAAATATACAAAAATTAGCCCAGTATGGTAGCACTCCATAATCCCAGATACTTGGGAGGCTGAGGCAGAAAAATTGTTTGAACCTGGGAGGCAGAGGTTGCAGTGAGCTGAGATCGTGCCACTGCACTCCAGGCTGGATGACAGAGCAAGATTCTGTTTCAAAAAAAAAAAAGGAAAGAAAGAAAGAACATTTATCATTTATCTACGTAATTCACCATATCGGTAGACTAAAGATTATCTCTGCAAAAATAGTTTTTTAAAAATTTCAATATCTAATTGTAACAAAAACAGAACATCTATAAACTGATAAAGTACCTCAATTAAAAACCTACAGCTAACAGCATACTTCATGACTGAATTCTTTCTCATCAGGCCAGGAAACATGTCGGGGTGTATACTCTCACCACCTATATTAACCATTGTACTGGAAGTCTTAGCCAATGCCATAAGGCAAGAAAAAATAAAATGTGTAAAATTGGTGAGGAAGAAATAAAACTGTCTATCCTCAGATAACACAATTGTCTACATAGAAAACTGCAATAAATTTTTTTAAATTTAGAATAATTGAGTTTAACAAGGTTGTAGAATGCAAGGTCACCATATGAAAATCAATTGAATTTCTATAAGCAATGAATATATGAAAATCAAGATTTTAAATAGAACTCTTTTACATAAAATATGAAAATTTTAGCCATATATATATGCACACACACACACACACACACACACACACAGCAATATATGTGCTAGTTTCTGTATGCTGAAAACAAAAAAGTGAAGAAAAATAAAAGCAAACCTAAATAAGTGGAGATATAGCATGTTCATGGATTGAAAAACTAAAGTCTGACCAGGCACAGTGGCTCATACCTTTAATCCCAGCACTTTGGGAGGCAGATCACCTGAGGTGAGGAATTCAAGGATAGCCTGGCCAACATGGTGAAACCCCATCTCTACTAAAAATACAAAAATTAGCCAGGTGTGGTGGCTCATGCCTATGAGTCGCTCAGTCCCAGCTACTCAGGAGGCTCAGGCAAGAGAATCACTTGAACTCAGGAGGCAGAGGTTGCAGTAAGCCAAGATTGCATTATTACGCCCTAGCCTGGGTGATCTAATGAGACTCTGTCTCAAAAGAAAAAGAAAGAAAGAAAGAAAAACTCAGTCTTGTTAAGAGGTCAGTTCTTCTTACACTATCATTTCAATACAATTTCAATGAAAATCACAGCAAGACATTTTATAGAAAATTGATACGGAAAGGCAAAGTAATGACAAAACAGTTTTGAAAACGAACCAGGTTGAAGGAGGCTTATGCTATCTGATTTCAAAGCTTCTAATAACGCCACAGTAATCAAGAGTGTGTGATTTTAGACAAAATTAGAATAGAGGATTGGAATAGAGAATCTATAAACAAATCCACATATACATGATCACAAACATACAAAAGATAGTTCAATGGAGAAAGCAGCTTCTTTAACAAATGGTGCTGAAGTCACTAGACATCCATATGCAAAATAATATCATTTGTGGCCAGGAGTTTGAAATAAGCCTGGGCAAAATAATGAGACCAAAAAAAAACACCAAGTGTAGTGGTATGCACCTGTAGTCCCAACTACTCACGAGGCAGAGCTGGGAGGATGGCTTGAGCTCAGGAGATCAAGGACTCAAGCCTGTAATCCCAGCACTTTGGGAGGCCGAGGCAGGTGGATCATGAGGTCAACAGATCAAGACCATCCTGGTCGACATGGTGAAACCCCATCTCTACTAAAAATACAAAAAATTAGCTGGGCATGGTGGTACGTGCCTGTAATCCCAGCTACTCAGGAGGCTCAGGCAGGAGAATTGCCTGAACCCAGGAGGCGGAGGTTGCAGTGAGCCGAGATCGCGCCATTGCACTTCAGCCTGGGTAACAACAGCGAAACTCTGTCTCAAAAAAAAAAAAAGAAGAAGAAGAAAATCACGCTGTGGCACTCCAGCTTGAGCAACAGAGCAAGACCATCTCAAAAAAATTGTAAACAAATATTTCTAGCAGCTTTATTCCTAACTACCATAACATAGAAACAACCTAAATGTCTTTCAATAGATAAAGGGATAAACAAAATATGGTACATCCATGCAAAGAAATATAACTCTGCTGTTAAAATGAAGGAACTACTGATACATGCAACAACATTGGCAAATTTCAAGAGCATTCATCCAAGTGAAAGGAGCCTATGTAAAAAAAAAAAATCCTTTTATATGATATTTTGGAAAAGGCAGAATGATAAGAACAGAAAATAGATCTGTGGTTTCCAGGTGCTACGGATGAGGGAGAGGTTGACTAAAATGGGGCAGCACATAAGAATCACTGAAGATAAGAGAGTTCTGTGTCTTGAGTGTTGTGGTTGTCACATAACTATGAATATTTGTATGCTAATATAAGTAGATTTCATGTAAACTAAATGAACTAAAAAGTACACTTAGTTCTGACCATGGATATGATGAATTCCTATCATGTCATTTCTGCATCCATTTTGAAAGTAGGTTTAACTTTCTCATTCCAGAAGCTGGCTTAGTCACCCTGGACACAGTTTCTAGCTTTCTGCTTACTCCTAGTTTCTGAATGTGCTTAATCCAGATACCTGCCTTATACAACTGGCTCCTGGTAACCACCTCTCCATGGGGCAGCTAGATACAACCCACTAGACAGGCCCAACTGACTCCACTGACCCCACATGCCACACGGATTGCACAAATATGCTGCACTGACCACCTCTGAGTCATAGCATGACCCCATGGGATGCATGCCTGCTTGCTCTAAACCCACCACCTAGAAGCCTCTGAAGGAAACCTGCTTGGGTAACACCCTGGACCCCAACAAAGGCCTCAGCCCATGGGTTCATCTTTCTCTCTGGCCCCCAACCTGTTGGTTGAGCATATTGTCCCTGTGACCTTTCCACTGGCTCTCATTGGTACCCCTCTTCTCTCATCTTTGGTGCTGTAAGAAAATGCTTCTGCTGTTTCATGGGTATTTGTTGTTGCCTCTTCTGTCCATTGTACTGGCACACTCGAGCCTAACTTTTCTCTTGTTTAGGGCTCTCCTAGGTTGGCTATCTTCACAGAAATGAACTGGATACAGGTCAAACAAGAGGCAGAAGAGCATCTGCCAACATAAACAAGTTTCCTGTAAGAGGGACACTTGGTCTCATGTCAGACACTTAGGCATTGGGCCATCCACCTGGATAAAAAAGTAGCATGTGAAAGACACACTGTAAACGTCCATGACCAAATTCTCCAGACAGCACAGGTGCACAGGCTCAGGCCTGTAATCTCAGCACTTTCAGAGGCCAAGGTGGAAGGATTGCTTGAGCCCAGGAGCTTGAGACCAGCCTGGGCAACATAGACCAGCCTGGGCAACACAGTGAGACCCTGCCTCTAAAAAAGATTCCCTGGACCCCCACTAAGGCAGTGTTAGGGTTTATGGCCATTCTCCAAAGAGAGACCTCTAGACCAAATTAGAGAGGAATACAATGTCATAGTGGTTCTGTCTTTGTTGATACGATGCAGCAGTATTAGACACACAACAGGGATTTTTGGTGTTACTGTCAATGTGAGCACAGCTCATACACTAATGCATAGGGAGGGTTGGCAAAAAGCTCAGAAAATCAAATATGAGTTGGGGCCAAGTTGGGAAGGTTTTGTCCACATGTGGGAAAGGTGTCAACAAGGGAGAACCTGAGGCATCTGTGAACCAAGACATAGTCTTCTGGGCACAGGTGCAACGATAGAAAGGCTGGTGGAGGCATCACAGTGTAAATAAGGAAGCTGACATTTCCAGAAATAACTAATAACTATGGGGGAGGGGATCTAAGGATAGAAACACAGGAAGGACAAATGAATGTTTTACAAGTCCAATTTATGAAGTACAGGCAAACACATGACAGGGACCTGTTTTTCCTCCAAGACAAGAGGAAAAGATCAAGCCCAACTGTCCTCTCACCAAGAGCCATTTACATTGTCCCTACTGCCAGACTAAGGGACACACCTAAAGCCAATTAGCAAAGTGCTTTTTGGTGCTCAGTAGGAGATCAGTGACTAGATCTGCTGTATTTTTCAGTCCTATACACGCCAGTGGCCATGTTGGCAATTGAGTAAAGCACTTCCCAGTAGCAATTTTTGTTTGCATCATTTTACACAATCAATGAAAGGTTTACCATGGTCCTTGTGTTGCTGTCTCCTATAAATAACATAATATGTTCCAAAAAGGAGATCTGGACACCCAAAAAAACAAAATCGGGCTCAAAGATTCTTGATGGACTAAGGCAGAGGTTTGTGCAGTGCTGAGTTACCTTATTAAGGAAGGGTTGTAAGTAATCTTAAAATACTATAGTGATAGAAAAAAATCATTGACTTCTCTCTTCTCTCATTTTTGTTCAAGGAAAATTTTATTCAAATGAAAACAGAAGCCTTTACATTTGTTGTTTGTCGTGTTACAAATTACTTCTCAAAAAACACTTTTATATAATAAGCAAAAATAAATACACATATTATAAATTCATAATGAATTACATCTAATAACATGCATAAGAACAAAAAAGGTCTTTTTTTAATCCAAACAAAAACACTGCCAATATCAAAATACTAAAAACTATTCTGAACTATTTCAAATGAATTACACAAAAATGATTTTTTTGGCTTTTTGTCTTCACATGATTTTCTGGTATGCTTGAGATCAGGCAGAAATTGGAACAATTATAGTTTTAAAAAAATAGTTTAAAAAAATTTTTTTTTAAAGATGACTGCAGCCAGGCGCGGTGGCTCAAGCCTGTAATCCCAGCACTTTGGGAGGCTGAGGCGGGTGGATCACGAGGTCAAGAGATCGAGACCATCCTGGTCAACATGGTGAAACCCCGTCTCTACTAAAAATACAAAAAACTAGCTGGGCGTGGTGGCGCGTGCCTGTAATCCCAGCTACTTAGGAGGCTGAGGCAGGAGAATTGCCTGAGCCCAGGAGGCGGAGGTTGCGGTGAGCCGAGATCGCGCCATTGCACTCCAGCCTGGGTAACAAGAGCGAAACTGCGTCTCAAAAAAAAAAAAGAAAAGAAAAAAAAAGATGACTGCAACCTCCGCCTCTCGGGTTCAAGCAATTCTGCCTCAGCCTCCCAAGTAGCTGGGACTACAGGCATCCACCAACACGCCCGGCTAATTTTTGTATTTTTAGTAGAGACAGGTTTCACCATGTTGGCCAGTATGGTCTCGATCTCTTGACCTTGTGATACACCCACCTCGCCCTCCCAAAGTGCTGGGATTACAGGTGTGAGCCACCGCGCCCGACCCTAAAAATTTTTTTAAAAAATAAAGCCAACTTGGTAGCCTAGAGTAAACATTCTGAAGTTGCAAACATTTGTTTCATCTTCCTAAACCTAAAGAAAGGGTCAGTCAGGGGAAACAGCAGGGGGACAAAGTAATATCACAACGTGGGGGACAATTTGACACACGGTGACAATAAATTTTATTCAGTTGTAGTGTGAAGGGTGGTCTCTGGGGAAAAAATAACAATAAACATGCTGCCGCCTCCAGCAGAAGGTCTCCCCCTTGTGAACCTGCTGTCTTCCTCCTATCTCAGTACTCAAGGCCCACAGAGAGTAGAAGGGATAGGGGCTGACTTGAAACCACCATTGCAAAAATCATAACTGAGGAAATTATTACAGTCGAAGAGATCTGAACTGACTTCATCCTGCTGCTAACCTCCAAGCTATTCTTGTTCATTCCTGGTGTGTATGTGGAACTAACTTTGGGAGGAACTTAGATTATAGTTTAGCTTTGAAACAAATACCGTAACAGCTCTTTCCCAAAACAAGCCCCCTTTCTTGCCTGGGGACTAGACTGCCTTTGCGGGACTAACAAATTAGCCACAAATTGGAAATTATGGTTTAGGAGTCACTGTTGCAAAACCTGAGATCACTGCTTGAGATATTTTTGCAGACCCTACATTCCAGTGTACCAGTTGACACCATCTAGATCGACAAACTGGTTCTTCTGGTCTTGTAACCCGTCCCCTACCCCACCACCCTCCCAATAGACTCAGCACAAGAGAACAGCTTCAACTCCCTATGACTTCATCTTTGACCTGACCAATCAGCACCTTTCACTTTCTGAGCCCTCCTACCCACCAATTTATCCTTAAAAACCCCATCCCTCGGGAGGCTGAGGCAGGAGAATTGCCTGAACCCGGGAGGCGGAGGTTGCTGTGAGCCGAGATCGCGCCATTGCACTCCAGCCTGGGTAACGAGCGAAACTCCGCCTCAAAAAACAAAACAAAACAAAACAAAACAAAAAACCCATCCCTGAATTTCTGGGGAGATTAATTTGAGTAATAAAATTGCATCTCACATGTGGTGTGGGTGGCCTCGTGTCAAACATTTTTTTTTTTTTTCTTTTTTTGAGACTGTCTGGCTCTGCCGCCTAGGCTGGAGTGCAGTGATGCAATCACCACTCACTGCATCCTGGATCTCCTGGGCTCAAGCAATACTCCCGCCTCAGTCCTCCAGGAGCTGGAACTACAGGCCACATCAGCACACCCGGCTGATTTTTATATTTTTGTAGAGACAGGCTTCACCATGTTTTCCAGGCTGGTCTGTAACTTCTGGGCTCAAGAGATCCTCCTGCCTCTGCCTCCCTAAGAGCTGGGATTGCAGGCATGAGCCACACCACTGGCCTAAATTCTTTTCTTACTGCAATTCTCTGGTCTTTATTTATGCAGCAAACCCATTATGGGGTTACAGACTCAGTCAGGTGCTCGAGGAAAGGGGCTTAGGTCGCCGGCCCCAAGAGTCCTGTGACTCCGGCTCTCAGCTGGGCCACAGTGGCAGATAAGAAACCAAGTGGCAGGTTTCTTAGCCTTGTGCTCCAGGTTGTATCAAGATTCCTGAGACCTCGACACCCTCCCTGCTTTCAACCTGTGGCTTCCTGAGGGTGCTCCTCGTCCCACCTGTCCCCGAGTGTGGGCCTGCAGGACCCAGCTTTGCGATCTGCCTCTCCACGACGTGGAGACAAAGGGTCGAGTCCCTCCAGGGCAGGAGCGGCTTGGCCGCGGGCACCACCTGCCGCAGATCTGGCTTTCCACGCGACCGTGAAGGGCCGCAGGGCTCTGCCGAGGGCCAACCGCTGCTGTGGGGCTTCCCGGAATCGTGCCGACTCAGGGACAGCCCGGGCCGCGTCGAGACCCCTCGTGCTTCAGGTGCGCGCTGGCCACGCAGACGCGGGGTTCTGATCCTACCAGAAGCGGGTCAGAGGTTGGACACACTCCACCGGGTCAACAGACCCCAAGCGAGACCCGACTTCTGGGGGCTCCTTGGTGGGATGCCGGGCTCTCATTATTGTCCCATGGGGTCCCTCCTGCCTGTCAGGAGGGACCCCATGGGGACTGTAATGGCAGCCTAGGGGCACGCCAGGAGCTGGGGGGACCACCGTGGTTGCCGCGCTCTCCCGATCATTCCGAGAGGGGCGCTCTTACCTGCCCATCCCCATTTTTAGCCAGTACAATAAATAGCAAAATAGCAAGGATCTTTCCCTAAGTGCTAAGAAAGCCCCACCTGTGCGCTTCTGGAGAGCTCCTGGAGAGAGATGAGAGATAACCAGACCTTTATGCCTATTATAAGGCACAAAGAAACCTATAAACTGAAGGTGTATTAAGACCTGCGACTTTTCCAAGAGGAAAGGCGTTAGTTTGCCTTCTGGGAAGAACCAGGAAATCGTCCAGCCAGAGAGAGCGAGGTTGATCTGAGGATCGCGCAGATTCAGTTTCTCAGTGCCAAGAGGAAGTGGCTAGTTTCAGCGTCAATGGTTCCCATGGTGACTCTCCTCACTTCCGGCCGTACGCAAATTGCGGGCTAATACGGGGATAGCTCTTGGCAACCAGAATGCAGTATCCCTAAGGCCTCTGCATTCGCTGAGATTGTGGGATCCTGACTGTGTGGCAGCGGCTGCCCGTGCCCGAGGCCCCGAAAATGTAAAGACAGCTTTTTGGCTTTGCAGGGCATGGCGAGGTGAAGGGTCTCATACTCCCTACTTGGGGATCCCGGTGCGTTGGGGGTGGGTGAGGAGAAGGAGGCTTGGGGAGGAAAGGAGTTAGTGACCTGGGCCCAAGACCCTAGAGACTTGCCTAGCTGCCCCCACTCCCAGGTCCAACCAGCCCAGCCCTACTGGACTGGCAGTCAGGGCTCACTTTAGGAGGAAAGGGTGACATCCCATATTCCTAAATCAGACTTAATATTATCAAGGTGCCAATACTCCTGAAATTGTTACTTCCTGTCAAAATCCAAGCTGATTTATTTCCAAAATTAGACAAGCCGATCCTCAAATTCACATGGAAATTTAAGGGACCCAAAATAGCCAAAATACTGAAAAGGAACAAAGTTGGAGGACTCACATTTCCCAACTTCAAAATTCTACAAAGCCACAGTAATTAAGATATACAGATACTCAGTACTGGCATAAGGATAGACATATAAATCAATAGAATAGAATTAAAAGTCCAGAAATGAACCCTTATATTAAGGTCAATTGATTTGATTCCTCCCTCCCTCCCTTCCTTCTTTTTGAGACGGAGTTTCGCTCTTGTTACCCAGGCTGGAGTGCAATGGCACGATCTCGGCTCACCGCAACCTCCGCCTCCTGGGTTCAGGCAATTCTCCTGCCTCAGCCTCCGGAGTAGCTGGGATTACAGGCACGCGCCACCATGCCCAGCTAATTTTTTGCACCTTTAGTAGAGACGGGGTTTCACAATGTTGACCAGGATGGTCTCGATCTCTTGACCTCGTGATCCACCCGCCTCGGCCTCCCAAAGTGCTGGGATTACAGGCTTGAGCCACCGCGCCCGGCCTTTCCTTCCTTCTTTTCTTTTTCTTTCTTCTTTTTTGATACAGGATCTTGCTCTGTTGCCTGGGGCTGGAGTGCAGTGGTGTAGTCACCACACCTGGCTTTTTTTTTTTTTTTTTTTTTTTTGTAGAAATGGGGGTCTCACTTTGTTACCCAGGCTGATCTCAAACTCCTAGGCTCATGCAAGTGTTGCAATTACAGGCATGAACCACTGTGCTGGGTCTGATTTTCTTTTCATTGTTATCTTTTTTTTTTTTTGCTGGGGAGGGGGGCAGGGGGGACAAGGTCTCACTCTGTCACCCAGGCTGGAGTGCAGTGGCACAATCCTGGCTCACTATAGCATTGACCTCCTGGCCTCCTGAGAAGCTGGGACTACAAGCATGTGCCACCACACCTGGCTTATTTAAAAAAAAAAAAAAAATGTATGGAGACAGAGTCTTACCATGTTTCCCTGGCTGGTCTGGAACTCCTTGGCTCAATTGATCCTCCTGTCTTGGCCTCCCAAAGTGCTAAGATCACAGGTGTGAGTCACTGCTACTGCCCTGGTCAATTGATTTTCAGCAAGGGTGCCGTAACTATTTACCGGGGAAAGAATAGTCAGCAAATGTTGCTGGGACAGCTGGATACCCACATGCCCTTGAGAATGAAGTTAGACCCCTACCTCACCATACAAAAAACTCAAAGACCTAAATGTAAAATCTTAAGCCTTGGCATGGTGGTTCACATTTGTAATCCCAGCACTTTGTGAGGCTGAGGTAGGCAGAACCTTAAGGCAGACTTAAGGTCAGGAGTTCAAGATCAGCCTAGCCAACATGGTGAAACCCTGTCTCTAGTAAGAATATGAAAATTTGTCAGGTATAGTGGTGTGTACCTGTTGTCCAAGCTACTCAGGAGGCTGAGGCATGAGAATTGCTTGAACCTGGGAGGCGGAGGTTGCAGTGAGCTGAGACCATGCCACTGCACCACTGTACTCCAGCCTGGGCAAGAGAGTAAGACTTAGTATAAAAAAAAAAAAAAGAAAAAAAGGAAAAAAGAAAAAAAAAAGAAGGAAATCTTAAACTATAAAACTCTTAGAATAAAACATAGAAGTGAATCTTTGTGACCTTGGATTGGTCTTAGGTATGACACCAAAAGCACAAGAGACAAAAGAATGTATATATATATGTGTGTGTGTGTGTGTGTGTGTGTGTGTGTGTGTGTGTGTGTGTATAAACTGGAATCAACAAAATTTAAAATTGCACTTCAAAGAACTCCATCAAGAAAGTAAAGACATAACCCAGAAATGGGAGAAAATATTTGCAAATCGTTTATCTAATAAGGGACATGTACCCAGAATACTGTAGAACTGTTATAACTGAATAATAAGAACAAATAATACAATGAAATAAATGGGCAAAGTATTTGATTAGATAGTTTTCCAGAGTAGATATATAATGGCCAATAAGCACATGAAAAGATGCTGAATATCATTAGCCATCAGGGAAATACAAATCAAAATGGCAGTGAGATACACTTTCCCACCTGCTATCTTAACTGTAATCCAGAAGACAGATAAGTATTGGAAAGGATGTGAAGAAATTACAACTTTCATACATTGCTGGTAGGAATGTAAAATGGTGCAATCACTTTGGAAAACAGTCTGGCAGTTTCTTCAATTAGTAAAACATACCATATGACCCAGCAATTCTACCCCTAGTTATATACTTAAGATATATGAAAATGTGTCCACACAAGAACTTGTACATGAATGTTCATAGCTGCAAATATTTCATAACAGTCATTACGTGGAAACAACCTAAATGTCTATCAGCTGATGAATGAATAAACACAATGTGTTATGTTCATAAAATGGAATATTATTTGGCCATAATAAGAATTGAAGTACCAATACATGCTACAATGTGAACGAACCTTAAAAACATGCTAAGTGAAAGAAGTCAGTCATAGAAAACCACATATAATATGATTCTATTTATATGAAATATCCAGAATAGGCAAATCTATACAGACAGAAAGATTAGTGGTTGCCCAAGGGGAGGGGCTTGGAGAGTGGTATTAGAGTTTCTTTTTCGGGTAGTGAAAGAGTTCTAAAAATTGATTGGGAGGCCAAGTGCAGTGGCTCAGGCCTGTAATCTCAGCACTTTGGGAGGCTGAGACAGGGGGATTGCTTAGCCCAGGAGTTCAAGACCAGCCTAGGCAACATAGCAAGACCTTATCTCTATAATAAATTTTTTTTAATTAAAGGGAAAAAAATGATCAGGGCAGTGAATGCAAAAGTCTGTAAATATACTAAAACCATCGAAATGTAAACTTTTAATGGGTAAATTGCATAGTATTTGAATTACATCCCAATAAATCTGTTTTTAAAAAATACTCAGTGTCTTTCACTAGGGTTTGGAAAGACTTATTTTAAATGCATGAAGATGGGTTAATAGAAGAAAATGAATTTTGAAAGAAGGAACAATTTTTTTTCCTAAGGAAAAGGACATGATAGGATTTGAAAGATGAGGAAAGCTAATGAGGGCCCTAACTCCCCCACCTACATCTCTCATGGGCCAGACTTAAAATATACAAATTTCATACCTAGAGAATTATCACTGGGATCTTGGACACTTATTCTCCCCTAGACTCCCAGGATAGCTGTCCCTTTGCTATGTGTAGTGTGTGACATGGAAAAGGGGACCGGCCCAGGCAGGAGACTTAGCACCTGAATAGGTGGTTAACCAGCCATGTGTTCCTGGGTTCCTGCTGTGTCAAGTGATTCTTGACACTTTCCTGAGCCTGCCTGATTTGATTGTAACTGAATTGTGAGAACTTGTGGCTTGGAAATGAGAATGGTGGGTACTTACAAGGACAGAAACAGTTGAAGGAGGCCTGGGTAATGCTGTGTACTGCAGATTACTGATGGGTCTTCCACAGTACTCCAGACAAAGGCAACTTAAACTTTTGGCCCAAACACCTCTATTCTGTTGTTCCTTCAAACCAAGCTGGAGAGGCCATTAAAAACCTCCATTTGCATATAGACAATTACAGAGATAGTAATAAAGCCAATTCTGTGTTCACAGCACTGCAGGAAACACAGCTGTGGATTCAATTCACCTTGTGTGGTTTACTCTTCAAGAGAGGCTTAATTCTCACCTTCAGGGAGTTCATAATTTCACTGAGGAAACAACTTGCTCATATATGAAACCATTAACAAAATTATAGGAGTGTTCTGGTGTCTGTAATGGTAACTTTCGGAAGAGAACGCTGGGATAAGCAAGAAAAAAAACTATCATGAACACAGACTAATACCAAAGGGTTTTATAACGCTCCACTTTGTGTATGGCAAACCTCAGACTTGTTCTGTCTTCTGTAGGACCAAGGACCTCATGATCTGGAGCTGAAAAAAACACAAACTGAAAGCTTCTGCAGGTTATAAGATTCAAGGTGGTATTTACATATGAGCTTTGTGGATGGAAACTGACGTATTCAGCATAGAAATTAGTTGGTAGGACTTGGGTAGGAATAAAAAGTAGAAAGATGAATCAATCACCAAACCATAGAACCAAGCCTATTTAATTCTTTTTGCTTTTTTTTAGGGGAGTAAGTGGGAAAAGAAGAAGTTAGACTAGAAAGCTGGTGCATCTGCTCCTCTCTAGGAATCTGAGTGTCATAAGAAATGTGGGCAGGGCACGGTGACTCACACCTGTAATCCCAGCACTTTGGGAGGCCAAGTTGGGCAAATCACCTGAGGTCAGGAGTTCAAGACAAGACCTGGCTAACATGGTGAAACCCCATCTCTACTAAAAATACAAAAATTAGCCAAGTGTGCTGGTGGGTGCCTGTAACCCCAGGTACTCAGGAGGCTAAGGCAGTAGAATCACTTGAATCCGGGAGGCGGAGGTTGTAGTGAGCCAAGATCATGCCACTACACTCCAGCCTGGGCAATAAGAGTGAGACTTCATCTCAAAAAAAAAAAAAAAAAAAAAAAAGGAAAGAAAGAAAGAAAAAGAAATGGATGTTAGGGATGGAAAAGATGTAGTAAAGAGTGAGCAGATTAGAATTAAAGTTACCCAAAACAACCTAAACAAGTCATCCTCAAAAGTGATATTAAACGACTGGTTCATGACATTTGGGAGTCTTTAAACATTTCAGAGACATCAGCTTGAAAGTATAATATACGAGGAAAAAGAACATTTGTGTCAGGTGTCCTAAGACCATCCTCAGGTTCAATGACTCGCTAGAAGAACACACAGAATACAAACATGCTGTTAAGCTCCCAGTTACAGTTTGTTAGAGCAAAACAATATAGATTAAAATCAGCTAAAAGTTCATAGGCTATAGTACAGGAAAGACCATGTGTCCATTTGTCATCTCCTAGTGGAGTCATATGAACAACAGCACTTAATTATCCCAGAAACAGTGTTGTGACAACATGAATGAAGTATTGCAAACCAGGGAGGCTCTATCTGAGCTTTGGTGTCCAGATTTTTTATTGGAGGATTGGTTACATGGATATGGAGGGTGCCATTGCTGACCTTGGTTACTCAGTCTCTGGCCTCTCCAGAGGTCATATTGATACCCTGTGGCCCAGGGTCCCCACCACAAATCACATTGTTATCATAAACTATCTGGTGTGGCCCAAGATTCTAGGTAAATATAAACTTTCTTCCTTCCTTTCTCCCTCCCTCCCTCCCTCCCTCCCTCCCTTCCTTCCTTCCTTTCCTTTCTTCCTTTCTTTCTTTCAAGACAGAGTCTTGTTCTGTCATACAGCCTGGAGTATAATGGCAAGATCTCAGCTCACTGCAGCCTCCACCTCCAGGGTTCAAGTGATTCTCCTGCTTCAGACTCCCAAGTAGGTGGGATTATAGACACCTGCCACCACGCCTGGCTAATTTTTATATTTTTAGTAGAGATGGGGTTTCACGATATTGGCCAGGCTGGTCTTGAACTCCTGACCTCAGGTGATCCACCAAATTCAGCTTCCCAAAGTGCTGTAATTATAGGTGTGAGCCACTATGCCCAATCAAATATTCTTACTAGATAAGTAATTCTGGGCACTTTAAGGTTATCTCCCAAGAGCCAGTCAAACACCAGATTTTTTTTTTTTTTTTTGAATGTGAAGATTTGAACATTCAAGGCCTGCTGAGTTAATCTTTTACTGCATGACACTCTTTGGAGAGTACCCATTCTGGACCTAATATTATTCTCTCAGATGACTTTCTAGGAGAATGTTAATTTTGCCGATTTTCGTAGATGAGAAAAAAGTCTCAAAGACTGTCCAATGTCAAGTAGCTAGCGTTGGTAGAGCCTGGACTCAAATCCAAGCTGTAACACTTTGTTCTCGAAGCCATGAACTATAAAATATACTTCTAAAAACTATGACTTAAGATACTGCAATAGCCACAGAATATTTCAGTGTCCTTGAAAACATAAGATAGATATCGAATCCCTTGGTCTTATATTTCTGGCATGTTTCAGCAAATTCTGAGGCTATGTCTGAATGGACATCACCCCCATGAGAGACCTACACTTTCTTTCCATCCAGAGTCTGGGTCCTTTCCAGACTAGGGATGCTGCATAGAATGGCCCAGGCTCTGAATGATCTCTCTCCCACTGGCTACTGCTTTTGCTGATTCTCAAGTCCAGTCTCTTCCCCTGGTCCAAAGTGGTTGTGAGCACCACTGTCACCCATCCTGGCTTCTCCACGTCCCTTACTCCAGTTACCCGCACTTGAATGACATCTAGGCGAGGTTCCTGCTCTGGGCCCTTATGTCCATTTGGAGAGTGAGTACCTGCTTTAATTCTTGCCCAAGGTCCAGTCTTGACCTAGTCCCTGCCTCCCACATTCACAAGATGCCAGAAAGATTAGAGGCCCACGGTCTGTTGTTTTAGACCATTGTGATATGGCACAGTCACTTCCCAGTTCTAACTCAATAGGATCTAGCCCTCCGCTATGCTACTCTGCTCCCTCCCCACCCCAGCCCTGCCCTTCCTAATCCACACTGAGTATAGGCATCTACAGATAACTTGAGCCGATTTTTAAAGCCAATTTTGAGTTTCTTTGAACATTATATCAATGTCAGTAAATGAATTTAATAGTCTTTATAATAGAATGACTTTCAGACTGGTTTTAAAAAAACAATTCAACTAAATGGAGCAGGTAGATAGGCTGGACAAAGGGAAAATTTACATTCCAGGTGGGATGGAACGGCATGGTATGAGATTTCATCACAATACTCAGAATGGCAGGGAAATTAAAACTTATGAATTCTTTCTTTCTTTCTTTTTTGAGACAGGATCTTCCTGTCATCCAGACTGCAGGACTGGAGTTCAGTGATGCAATCATGGCTCACTGCAGCCTCGACTGCCTGAGCTCAGGTGATCCTCCCACCTTAGCCTCCTGCATAGCTGGGACCACAGGCACGTGCTACAATGCCCAGCTAAATTTTTTTTATTATTTGTAGAGACAAAGTCTTGCTATGTTGCCCAGGCTGGTTTTGAACTCCTGGGCTCAAGGGATTCTCCCTCCTCAGCCTCCCAGTGTGCTGATTACAGGCATGAACCACCGAGTCCAGCCCTCTGAAATTTTTTATTTAACATTTTTAGACCATGCTTGACCATGGGTAACTAAAACTGTGGAAAGCAAAACTGTATATTCATCAGTGAATGATTCCAGTCCTGATTTTGTCTGTGTTTGCTGGCAAATTAGAATTGAAGTACTAAGCATGGTTTTGTCATTGAATTTCAAATATTTATCTTATCCTTGCTGTTTGCAAGAAGTGCCTGGAAGACTTCCGTTCCCCTCCCGGGAATCTTTGGTAGAGATGGGCTCTCCTTTCCCGTTCCTGTGAACCCCACCTGTGCTGAGATCCTGTACTTGGTTTCTCTTTCTGTGTTGTTTGTTCTCCTGCCTAAGATTCTAATCCTGATTCCTGGGGTGTCTGATCCCCTGGACTTCTGATCCATTTCCTGACTCAGGTCCACTGTGACCTTTAACTTTCAGAATCTGCTGCATTCTGTGGTTGCCTCATGAACCTTTTCACCTAGCTTCTCTCGTCCTAGGAGTACCCAGAATCTATGCCCTGATTTCAGCTCAAAGCCCAGCACTCATAGTAGAAAGATTTTACTATTACTGTCAGATCCATTATTACCGGCCTTGTGACCTGGCAAGGGACTTAGGCTCCCTGAGTCTCAACTGCTTTCACTGTAGAGTGGGGACGACAACACTCCTGCTCCATTCACCGTATAAGGCACTTAGGTCAGATAAGCTGTCATGTGTGAAAGTATCTTGTGAACTAGAAAGCACTAAGCAAATAGAAGGTTTTTGAAATTATGACTATTACCATCATCATCAAGCTACACTTATGATAAATTTACTGTTTGCCAAAATACTAATCTTTGGTGCTTCATCATATCCATCCCAGACTGCACACAGATCAAAGCGAGCACCAATAGTGTAAATTGGGAGCACCCCAAGGGCAGCATCTCACATGGTGCTGGGCGTTTGAGAAAATATGAGAGACGTTTATATTTACCTCATGCCTTTAAATACGTATTTTATGTGGTTGCTTATTTTTGCACTGTATTAGTATCGTAATGTATAGCATTTATTTTTTATTTTTTATTTATTTATTTGTTTGTTTATTTATTTATTTATTTATTTTGAGATGGAGTTTCACTCTTGTTACCCAGGCTAGAGTGCAATGGTGCGATCTTGGCTCACCGCAACCTCCGCCTCCTGGGTTCAAGCAATGCTCCTGCCTCAGCCTCCTGAGTAGCTGGGATTATGGGCACGCACCACCATGCCCAGCTAATTTTTTGTATTTTTAGTAGAGACGGGGTTTCACCATGTTGACCAGGATGGTCTCGATCTCTTGACCTCGTGATCCACCCGCCTCAGCCTCCCAAAATGCTGGGATTACAGGCTTGAGCCACCGCGCCCGGCAGATGTATAGCATTTATAAAATGGCTGTGGATGCTGACAATTTTTTACTGACAGGGGTGATGAATTTAGAAGTTTGCACTGGCCAGACACAGTGGCTCACGGCTATAATCCCAACACTTTGGGAGGTTGAGGTGGGTGGATCACTTGAGATCAGGATTAGAAAATTGGTGCACCAATTCCTCTCTAGGAACCCGACTGTGATACGTGTGAGCCAGGCTCGATGGCTCACGCCTGTAATTCCAGCA